>NW_027397068.1:74656740-75113165 GCF_003265705.2 Callorhinus ursinus
GAGTCAATTACGAGATTGTCATATGGCGGAAACGTAGATGAGAGCATAGTGGAGAAAGGAGTCAATTCCTCCTGAGGACCAGCGTGAGGTGAAGAGGTGCTGAAAAAGTCTTTATAGGTATATTTTAATTTCTAGCTACATCAATAGTTCTCAAATGCATGTTAGAATCTTGTGGGGAGTTTTAAAAATCCTGATGCTCAGGCTGTAGCCCAAAGCAATTAAACCAGAATCTCTGCAGGTATAGAACCCAGACATTAACACATTTTTTTTTAATTCCCCATACAATTTCAATGTGCAGCAAAGTCTGAGAATCAGTGAACTAGATCGTTGCTTCCTTGATCAGGTAATCTTATACAAATTTTAACTCTACAGAGCCTGGCATAACACAATGCCCACTGTACGTTCTTAATATGGATTTGGTAGTAGAATAAATAATTGAATGAAGGGATAATTTTACTAAACTAAAAAGGACACAAAGCAGTATTCTATGTTATCTGAAAACTTGTATCTTCAGATATTATATTCACTAATAATCTTTTAGGCTTTAAAATTTGAAGCTGTACTTAGGAATAGACATATGTACATCAGGGGGAAAATTAACAATAGACAAATCTTACCAAACCCTATGTTGTCATTTTAAACAAAGCTATTTACTTATTTAACTAGATGCTGTAAATGCAAACCAATAGTTACAGTGATTGAACTAAGTGTATACACAGTTACATAAAGTACTTTTTGGTTGGTTCTTGTTTTCATATGCCATGAGCCTCCAATGCAGTCTCAGTGAAAAAACTATCAGTTTGGGAAGATGAATCAATACATTCATAGAATTATTACATGGTGAGCTAATCAGTCAATAGTCTCACTATATAAAAATTACTAGAATTTTCATTAACAAAATCTAAAAATGAAAATTTAACATTATTAGTGTGGGTGCTTATGTTTAAATTATATAGATATAATACTTATGTAATATACATTTTAATATATACTTATATATTTATATATATTCACATATACACACACACGCACACACACACACATATATACTTGTAACTCATACACAGACCTCACTGCAGATTGCTTAGAATTATTTCACAGCAGTTTAACAAATTTAAATAATAAAAAACCTAGGGACGCCTGGGTAGTTTGGTCGGTTAAGCACCCTACTCTTGATTTCGGCTCAGGTCATGATCTCAGGGTCGTGGGACTAAACCCCGCTTTGGGCTCTTTGCTCAGCATGGAGTCTGCTTGAGATTCTCTCTCTCCCTTTCCCTCTGTCCCTCCCCGCACCCCACTATCTCTCTCTCTAAAATAATCCTTAAAAAAATAAAAAAATAAATTAAAAAACCTATTAATTCTCTCTTTAGTAGTTACCTATTGCATTTAACCTGGGTTTTATTCTGACTTTAAACTCACTAGTAGACACAGGTTTAGCACATTAGAAAACACACCTACATAATCTAAACAATTCACAACAGTCCATCACAAAGAGCAGCCAATTGCTACATTGTCTGCCACTTTAAATTCATACTACATATACAGCAGTTCCTTAATACACTATTATTACTGATATGAATTCATATTTGAAGTTCTGCTAACATACCATAGGCTTTTAGCTACTGTATATTTAAAACATCCTGGGAATAAGAGAAACGCAGTATTTGCACAGTGGCTCATTTCCAGTACAGAATAGCGTGAACTGGCATGTAAGAGGCAATGTACCTTACTCTGGACTCAGGAAAATTAGGTTCGGTGGTGCTGGATCACCTTCCACACTCCAAAGGTAGCTTCAGCATATGACCTTAGGCCTCTCAGTTCCTTACTTTGTAAACTCAATCAAATTTTCATGGTTCTAGAATAGCCATGACCTTAAATCTGTGTGAGGGGCTACTATATATGTTTCTCTTTGGTGGTCAGAATGCACTACCCCTCACTGTCTTTATACTTGTTGCTGAGAAAGTATATTGCTCTTGCTCACATTCCCTAACTACATTTCTTTAATATGCCCCGCCTTTCCTCTTCTGATGGATGCTTAGATGATATGTGTGTGTGTATATATACGTGTGTGTGTATATATATATATATATACACACACACATTTCCAGTCCAGATGGACATGACACAAACTTTCATCTGAGGTGAAAGAATTATAAAAAGGCTCATGTATTTCAAGTCAAATTTATTTATCCTATTTCCCAGTGGAAAAAAATGGAAATATAGTAAAAATGCACTTACTTTTAATAGAGCTGTTGCTTAATCCACAACTAAACAGACTCAAGAAATAAACTGTCTTCCCTGGGTAAGCAGAGTCCCTAGTTTTGCATTGTTCTTTGCTGTCATCTGATATATGAAGGAAATCATATATCAGCTGTATTGTACTTCTGTGAATCAAAATAATTAAAGATATCAAAGCGCATTCACTCGTTTTAAAATATATGACTGAGTGCAGAAGAACACATTTTTGGAGTTATAAATCAATTAAAGGAAGCCATTGAGCATTTGCCTTCCCAAGAAGAATTCAGACTTTTCTAAGATATCTGTACTGTGGTATACCTTATTGGCTACTATTTTGGTCAAAAAAAAAACAAACAATTTTTAGATTCCATTTCATTAGCTGATATTTTTAGTAAAAACAAGAAACAACTGCTTCAAAAATTAGCAGTTATAAAAACTATAAGCATTATATTAGTGCCAATCACCTCCAAATTAACTTCAAATATACTGCTGAAATTCAGAGATGCCAAGGATGAACTGACCGAATACAGCACTGAGGTCCATTAGGAAAATATCTTTCTTTCTTCTGCCTTTGTTTTTATTACCCCAGATCTCCCTCCCACCTCCTCTCTGTCCACCAGTTCCTGCAACTTCTCTCCCAATGTGCTGACGCCCCCTCTCAGTCACTTGTAGTCATTTAACACTGATGAAATCAATTCTCTATATACAACTGGCTTCTTGATGACTACTTTTGTATCTCTTGTCAATTATTACTATAAACTAATACATTTAAAAACTTTGTCCAAACAGGGGCACCTGGGTGGCTCAGATGGTTAAGCGTCTGTCTTCAGCTCAGGTCACGATCCCAGAGTCCTGGGATAGAGTCCCGCATCGGGCTCCCCTGCTTCTCCCTCTGCCCCTCTCTGTCTCTTATGAATAAATAAATACTTCAAAAAAAAAAAACAACTTTGTCCAAATACAAAGAAAGGGTAGAGCGTACTGTCTTAAAATTCCTGCTACATTCCTTGATTAAAATTTAGTGTATTTTTCCCCCTGGGCACAAATTTGCTCTTTAATGCACTATTTCTAGTAAATTACTCAATTTTGTCATTCAAATTTATAAATGGAAAGAAAATGTCTGAGGCTCTTCGGAAAAGAGGAAGATTAAGAGTGTCAGAATTATTCTGATCCAATGACTTCAGCTAAGCAAATCTTTTTAAAACAGCTCAAATAGTATGAGCATTTTACAAATGAGCTTTAAACATCCTTAATCTAAATTGCTCTTAACTTCTGAATACCTAGCAAACTACTATTTGCAGCTTGATATAAACATTCATGCCAGACTAATACAGAAAAATCTAGGGCAAATCCACGATTAATATTTTTTTTCCAGTCCGCAATATCCAGCTCTGTTTAAGAAAGGGGTTTAATGAATGCTACTATACTATAATCATTTAAATATGAAGCTGATTTCATTCTTGCATTATCACTGTCATTTCCATCAGAATTGTCACTCTCACTTACATCTTTTATTCATTATTTCCATTTCTAGCCACACTCACTTCACAAAGGAAAAATACATGACTAAACTTAGCGCATTTTCCAAAACTATATGTAAGCATATGAAATCCTCTCTTCTTTCCAAAGCATTGCCAACATGAGGGGGCAAGCTCTGGCTAGCAGAGCAAAGGACGCATGGTTCAAATCCACCCTTGTAAGTGACAGCTACACTTAAATTTAATTGTCTGTAAACTTAAAGGGTACTTTCCTCCCTCTGGATAAACGCAAATATTTCAGCACGGTTCATTCAAACTACTGTGAAAACCTAAGGGTATATTTTTCATGATTACATACGTTTTTGTTTTTAGAAGGAATATTAGTAGAGCTTGAATGCATTATAATCACTCTCAGGTCCTATAATGTTAAAGCTTAGTTTTTCAGAAAAATAGATATCCCTAACCTGCACACACATGTAAACCCCAAGGAGCAATTACCTATATTTACATTATAATTATATATTTATATTTTGTCAACCAAACACTTTTAGTTTAAGGACTATGATTGACATATAAAATACAATAGGGTTCAAAGTAAAAAATATCACATCTTAATTAACAACAGATTAAGAAAATTCAAGCAAATGGATTATAAGTGTTAGAGACAGACAAGCACACACAGAATTTCACCTTAACATCTCATTGACTCGGTAGTCACTTTTCCCCCCAAATCATAAGAAATTTAGTGAAATGGAGTATAAAACTGTAAATTTATAAGGAACATTGTGTGACATTACTTAGAAAGATGTTTAGCTTTTCCATTTAAAGTCCCAAGTTAATGCTTATTATCCTCAACCTGACACTTTTCTTTGAATAAGAATTATTTGGCACCAGAATATTAATGTTCATATAATCAATTACAATTTTATTTTGAAGAGATTAGTCAACAATAAACAAAGCAATGGCTATTAGTCTACATCATCATGAAGAAGCATACCAAGAGGTAGGCTTGGTATTTGGCTTTTGTTTTTCTTGCTAAACTGCCCTCTAATTAAGCAAGCATGTTTCTCTTAAAGCCACTTGATCCAAAGAGCTCACTCCCATGGGCTGTTGGCAGCTTGAAACTCAATGATCGTGCCCCAAGAGTCTATGGACAGGTCATGTCTGTGCTGCTGGGTTTTTCTCCCATGTTCTGAAAACCTTTCTACAACTAACCAGAAATACTGCACCCATAATGCAATGAGCGGTTCTTTCTCCCATAATATTGCCAATCAGAACATCTGATCAGGAAAAATACCTTTTTTATACAGTTATAATTTCAGAAAAAAAAAAAACAAAGAAGGCATCTTAGTTGGGTCATATTGCCTTAAAAAATGTAAATGATTTCTCTTTCAGCCTTGACCTGTTCGGCAAGTAAGCCCAATCTCTCTCTCTCCTCACACTTTCTTTCCTCCTGCACTTTCTGTTCAGTCAACAGAGTGGAAACCTTGGGGTCGTCCCTCATGCTGTGCTGGGTTACAACAGCCACATCCCAGAAGCTGCTGAGCCCTGAAGTTCAACTGTTCCCTCCTCTCCGATCCTGTTGCCACGTACCTAAGTCATCAGAAAGTGGCCAGGGGGGCAATTTGGAGTTAATCAAGTTAGGAACGGCTCCTGATGATGAAAGTACAGACATGGAAATGGGAACTCACACAAGTATGGAGGTGGAGGAAAACCAAGGAGTAGGGGACGAGTTATAGGCTTGTTGAAGATACTTAGGCGCGAGGAGCTGAAGGTCTCAGTGGAAGCTATGGCAAGCAGAAATAGTAGGAAAGAAGCCGAGAAAGGAAAAATCCACTGGAATTGCAACAGATTTGTTTATAGGGTCAAAAGAACTGTGAAGCGAAGCATTATAAGAACAATGAAAGAGAAGAGGCAAGATAGCATCAGTGTGGAAGGACTGCCAACAGTTATGTTTCAAAGCAAATGCCAGAACGTTGGCCTGTAGGTAGATCTGGGACCTTGGTGAAGTCTCTTCCCCTTGCAGTGCCTCCGGTATACCTCAGCCATCACATGAGGGTGTTCACAGGGCCCATACCCTACATTTCTTTGGAGGATTAAATGACAGATATGTACGCATGGAAAGTACTAAAAGCCTAAAAGTAATGAATTACAAAACACCTTTCAGCTCTGAAAGTTTAATTCTCTACCAGGTAGTTTAATAGCAATCCTGGGTATTTCTAACCTTACATATGTTATGCCACAATGTGTCCAAAGCACCATGTTTCTGTGTGACTCTATCCAATAAATATCGGATATCCAAAACAACTATTTTGGATTTTACTTTTATGATAAATATCTTTGTGTGTATGAGAGGAAGAGGGGTGGGAAGGAGGCGTTCTTATCATTTAGAGGAGTCATTCATTTATTTTTTGGTCTTAAAATTTCCTTCGGACTATTGTTAACTCTGAGTTTTGTGATATGACATCAAACACTTCTTTCCAAATTTTTAGTAAAACAAATTCTCTTTTAGTAAACAATATAATCAACTTATGAAGGTTTTTATGTCCCCTAAGTAACTACCATGTTCCAAAATAGCACCAAGTCATAATACTGCTGAAGTTAAAAATATGTATGATATATACTGACCCCTGCATTTGCAGTATTTTGGGGTCACCAAATTGTTCAACAGTTAATAGTGACCTGTCATGATAAGAACAGTCTGTGAATTCCATAAAATATAATGCCTAGACCTTGGTTTAGAGAAGAGCAATTTACTTTAGGGCATATTATCAATAATTCCCTTCTCTTGAGCTACTTTCATTTTTATGTGAATTCTTTTCAAAGTCTGGAACAACTGATGCATTGTCTTGGCTGCACACAATTCATTTACAAAAATCCAGACCGTGGGCTGGGGTGATTTATAGGGCTGCCTTAGCAAGGCTAAGTAGTTTGAGGTGAGTTCACAACCTCAAGTAGTAAGAATCCTTTTATAATATTATATCAAACACTTCTTTCCAAATTTTTAGTAGAACAAGTTCTCTTTCAGTGAACAATATAATCAACTTATGAAGGTTTTTATGTCCCCTAAGTAATTACCATGTTCCAAACTAGCACCAAGTCATAATAAGGCTGAAGTTAAAAATATGTGTGATGTAAACTGGCCCCTGCATTTTCAATATGAAATAGGACTCATTCTTCAAAATGGAGGCAAACTAAATTAAAATTAAATTAATTGGCTTTTCCTCAAAGAATTTCAGAAACAAAGTGTGCAATAAATTGTCAACTACTTAAAGCAAGGATGCAAATGGAGTCAGAAGACCCAAATCCAGAGCCCGGGCTCCACCATACTCCAGCTATGCTGGCTCAGCCACACTAGCTATACACCGCGGAAGGGGTCACCGTCCTTCTGATGTGTGGTCCCTCTGTGAGGCAGGAATCATCCCGTCGCTCTGACTTCCTCTAACCCCCTTCCCTTTAGCTCCTTTGCTCCAGGCACAGATGCCTCTTTGTTTCTCAGCCCTCATCCAGGCTCTTGCCTGAAGCCATCTGCATCTGCTCTTTCTCCTCCAGAAACGCTCCGTCCGCCCTACAGTGACTGCAAAGCTCAGCTCGGTGGCTCAGAAAAGTAAACTTTATTGAAATATCACCTGCTTAGTGAGGCCTCACCTTATTTAAAAACACAAATCAACCCCACCTGGCTCCCGTCCCTTCCACCTATCCAAGATCCCTTTTTGCTTTATGTTTCTCCTTAGTACTTATCACCAATACACTATATATATTTAACGTATCTTTTCTGCTTATTTTCTTCCTTTCTTACTTGAATGCAAGCTCCATGAATCAGAGACTTGAGTCAATTTTGTTCAAATCTGTACTTTTTCAGAACTTAAAATAATGCCTGCAATGTGGCAGGTACTTAAGGAATATCTATAGAATCAACGGATGAAGGAATCTTCCCCAGGACGTTGCTGTGATGGTCAAACAAGATGTCATAGGCAGAGTTTACCAAACTGTAAAAGATATGATTCATGATTTTTAAATTCATTTTAACATTCTGTTGAAAGAACAAAATGTGTATTACAATTAAAGTATGAAAGTCAATACAAAAAATATGTTATAAGAACCTTAAAATACCTGGTATCATTAAAAGTAAAAAAAAAAGAAGAAGAAAGGGGGGGGGAAAGGCAATTGAAGGCTTAAACATATACCAAAAATATAAATACCCCAGATTTGTGGATTAAACCAGAGTTGTGACCTCTGGTCTAAAGCAATAAACATGTGACCTATAGCCTGGTACAGGAAAGCCATTTGAGAAAAAGAAAAAGTTCCATAAAAAAATAAGAGGTCTGGAGACAGAGAGGAAGAAAAGAAGGAAAGAGAAGGCTCTGGAGAATTAAGTACCATTCAGCAAACACACTTATAAAAGATGAGATTTTCAGATGCTATTGACTTAAGCAATAAAAAGTACATCAAAGTGTACCCTCTTTATGAATGGCACGTAACTAATAATTCCTAGGTTAGCCCTTTCAAGCACATTGAAAGGTTGGTCACTCCCTAAGTACGGCACAATGAAATGAAACTGGGTATAAACCATCAAGTCCCAGGGGGAATAACCTGGTTTTAGGCTTCAGCTTCTCCCAGGGAGAAAACAAAACCAGACAAAACAAATAAAAAGCAAAACCCCAAATACAAATTGACAAAATTCACCATACACAACCAAGTTCACATTTGCATATATTAGAGGCATGCTTTTTCTCTTTAAGCTAAAAGTAGGAGGAGTGAGGAGCAAACATGTAGGTAGGATGATTGGTTTCTCCCTGGGAACTTCAGCTTTGATTCAAAGGGTATAATAATTTCCAGCAATGCTGAGCACTATTTCTGATCTGAAAATGGGATAAAATGTAGCTGAGGATTCCACAGCTCAGAAAGATTGCCAAGCAGGATGTACAGTTACAGTAAACAGATAATGGAGCTAACTATTTAAATTGGAGCTAATATTTTATAATGGAGCTAATGTTTTAAATTTTTATAGAACTCTGTCTTGGAAGGTATGCAAAATCATTTTTACAAACAGGAAAATTCAAAATAAGTGAATCATTTGATTTGCTTTTCAAAAAAAAATTACAAAAGTCACAAAAGTTATCTAAGTGAAAATTACTTCACAGTGGAAATATAAATTTCTGGTTCTTTGGTAAAGAAAATTAACAAGGCTCATTAATATAGAACTATCAGTATATAGTTCTGGTTTCTTTTGTTAAAGCCACTTCTAAGATGTATAATACCCTAACATAACTGAGCTGTGTATAGAGGTAAAACCAGTCCCCTGACTATTATCAGTTAAAACTGATCAAATCAAATACAGAACTAATTTGCAATTAGCTCATAAAGACTAAATTTAACAAAGCATCAAGCTTTATTTATATGGAGTCTATATGTATTTGATTTATTTTTATTATTATATTATTATTACTATTACTATTATTTTGAGAGGGAAAGAGAGAGAGAGAGGCCAAGGGAAAGGGAGAGAGACTCTTAAGCCGACTCCACACTCTGCACGGAGCCCAACACGGGGCTCGATCTCACGACCCTGAGATCCTGACCTGAGCTGAAACCAAGAGTCAGATGCTTAACCGACTGAGTCACCCAGGTGCCCCGTTTGATTTCTTTTTTAATTGAGGTACAGTTGACACACAATGTTACAATAGCTTTAAGTGTACAACACAGTGATTCCACAGTGTTTGAATTCTGTAAAGGAGGGAATAACAGGAGAAAGCAACAAAACCCTCATGGAGATTTTCTTATTGTCAAGCACACACATTCACTCATTTTAGTCACATGGCTACCCTGGGAGGTAAAATTGGGACATTCGAAGAAAGTTAAGCAGCCTACCCAATGCACATTAGCAAGTGCCAACAGCTGGTCCAGCTGAATTCAAATTGGTGCTCCTTCTACCACATCTGTCCCGGAGGTACAGTAGCCCAGACAAACAGCTTCTCATCACAAATCAACTGACTGAACTTGGTCCATCCAAACAGGAAGTACAAAGCAGAATTCAGGACAAGTTATAATAAAAGCAAAAAGCAGGAAGGATGAAATTTAAATAGTAGATTCAGAATGTACAGAAAGTAGTCATTAGCCCTACCCAAGTCCAGTTGTGATCAGGTTAATACATTCTATTCACAGAATATTTTAAATTCTCCTGGAAGGTTAGTGTTGTGGTTTTGGTGTAAATTTAAAATACTCTGTGAACAACAGAAAATAACATAGAAAATGTAAAGTCTGGAGGCTAAGACATCACTAACTAAATTCTGGTGTTTCCATACAAAGAGGCAGTAACAGAAGGGAGTAGAATAAACCCAGAAGAGAGGAGCATCTTCATACTCAGCTGTTTCAGTGACACTTTTAGACTGACCGGTTTCATTCTCACTTAATGAAAATAAAATTGGTAGTTGGAAATGAACATATGGCAATACGACTTTGCTCCTCAGTCATGGTTATTCATCACATTTAAAATACCCTTGTGCATTTGGGAACTAAAAATGCATGGATATACATTCTAAATGCTCTCTTCCACCTCTACTCCCTGCAAACCCCACCCTGAAAAGCACAACACTGATATCACCATGGAAAATTAGAAAGGTAGTATACAGCAACAAGTTTTAACTTTCGTTCATTTTGTGAGTTTCTTAAAATCTGTAGAATGATAGCCCGTACACCAGACAGAAAATAGAAAACAGAAGAACAATCTGCTGGGAAGTGGCAGTGGGGTCGAGAGAGATCTTCATTCCCCGCCTGAGGAGAGGGGCATGCACATTTCCCAAGGGCAGCTGGGTGCTCAGCTCAGCCTTGGAAGACAGAGCTGGGCTAGATTCAGAGAACCATGGCTCACTGGCTTATGACAGTATTCAAAGCCATGCTGAAATTATACACACTGCCATAGAATCGTGAGGCCTCATGGAAAATGCAAAGAATATGGAATCCAAGGTTCCGAGTGAAAGTCTCAGACCTGCCACTTATTAGCCATGTCACTGGGTGAATATTTTAAATCTCCAGTCTCAGGTTCCTCATTGGTGAAGTGGAGAAGATACCCTGCCTCATCCTACCACTTACGCTTGCCCTGAGTATGCAACGAGAAAAGCACTGGGAAGTATATAAGAAGTCCAATGCATGCATGGATAATTGTTATTATTAGTATTTTTAATGGAGGATATGTTTATATTCAAAGTACAAAGACATCCTAAAATTTAAAGAAAAATAAATATGTGGGGCACCTCGGTGGCTCAGTGGGTTAAGCATCCAACTCTTGGTTTCGGATCAGGTTGTGATGTCAGGGTCGTGAGATCAAGCCCTGCTCTGGGCTCTGCACTCGGCGTGGGGTCTGCTTGGGATTCTCTCTCCCTCTCCCTCTGCCCCTCCTGCTCATACCTCCTCTCAAATAAATAAATAAGTCATTAAAAATAACGAAAAAGAAATATGTAAAAAGGTATGTAAAAGGCAGTCACAGCAGTTGAAATGGAGGAAGTAATGAAAACACAAAAGGACACTGAAAAAGCTTTAAGATTATGGGTTGTCTGTCTAATCACTCGAAATTTGCTGGAAAAAATTAACAATATCCTATATTTACTTTTTTGCCATATTTTTCTAAAACTTATAATAATCTTTATGATAGGACCAGCCAACAACTGCTCATTACAACCAACCACATCTCCACTTGAGCATACAACAAAATATATCTCCTCAGTTTACGCAAACTGGAGATGTTTCCCAGATGCATACTTTTGTTGAGGTCTGTCACCCCAACCTCTCTTTCTCCAGACAATAGAATGGCTACAATCCTTAGGTGAACCTTTATAGCATAAAGCCAAGCATGTCTCTAGACTCTCATTGTTTTTATAGACATATAAAAATAGCAACCTAGCTTTCCACAAACATCTTTACTGCCATTAGTGAAAATATGTGATTATTGTGTATGCACGCACACAGCATATTTGTCACTTTCCAGAGCTGAGCCTATATCATGGAGACCTGAGCACACATTTCGCAATGCGTATCACTTACACATCCCCCAGGGGCTGACGGGCAGGGGCTTGGTTTTATCTTTCCTCCATACCCTCGCCTGGTTAAGAGTCCCTTGGGTAGTATCTTCTGTGTGCTCAAGTTTGATATTTCTTACTCAGCCTCTATGATTTCTGACCTAAAGCTAGCTGGGTTGTGATCTCCTCAAGGGGTAATGTCTACTTCTCTGTGTCCCAGCACCTTGCCCCACTGTGGCTGGCCCTGGGCTCCCTACCGATGTTGTGAATTAACTTGGTCCAAGTTAACAAGAAATGTAAACCACTTGTGATAAAAGATAACTTTCTCTTCCACACAAAAGGTCGGGGTAAATCTGAATTCAAAACATAAACTATTTAACAGATTTCTTATCTTATCAGAATTAAAACTCAATATGGTATTCTGTACATAGAACAGATGACACAGCTACACCTTTCTACTACAGATAGGTATTAGAATAATAGGTAATTGAAAAGTCAGTTTCTCTCCCTGGGGCCTGAGACACACTGTGAACTCAGTAGCCAGTACTCTACACCATTGCCAGAAGCCAAAACTGAAAGTCATCATTCCAAGTCTCCTTTAATAAAGGAGAAAAAATGCAATAATGTCTTAGTAATGTCAGTTCCCAAACACTGACAACTGAAACTACGTCTTCTGGCTCTAGGTGCTTATTAGGTGCACGGATGCACTTCACATTTATAATGTTGATAAAATGTAGGAGCAGTCCTCTAGCTTTCAGACTCTACTATTAGGTCACCCTGACTTGGTATTACTGTAAACAGTCACAAAGAGCAATGGCGGTATCTCAAGATCAGACACTCATGTTCTAACCACTTACAGTCCTAGTTCTCTCTGGCTGAATAAATTTTCAAGTAAAATATATTTCACAACTCATTCATTCATTCATTCATTTAACAAATAAGCATTGGCTAGTCATCTTCAATAGAGGTGATGCATTAGAGTCTTAGTCAAAACAGACTGGGTGTAAATCCTGGCATTATGCTTCGGTAGCTTAATGATCTTGCACAAAATATTGTGTCTGTGTGAGTACCCACTTCCTCTCTGGTAGAAAGGAATGCGGAGGAGGAATAATAGGTAATGTATCTAAAGCATTTGGCACACTGAATGGCACAGTTGTGTTTCTGTTTCCTTTTTCTTCCCTTGAGAGGCAGCGGGTAGAAAGATGAGTAAAATGTGTTTCTGTCACTTAAGAACCCCAAGTACAGTGGGACACGTGGACAACCACAGATAAACAAGTTAATAATAACCCAAGATGATAAGTGATATAAGTCAAGCATGAATTTAGTACTGCTATCGAGGAGCAGTAACTACCGACCGCGATCTTGACTAAAAGAGCCTGGGCAAACTTGGGAGGCAAGCTTCCAGAACTGACCACGATAACAAGAGTTTCAGAGACAAGGCAATAGAAGTTATAGAAGTCACGGTCTCAGATGAATCTACATCATAAAATCCCCTGATGTTGAGCATCCATCCTCAGCCCAAATCTTTGAATATCTGGGGTGCTCAAAACAAAGTAAAACAAAACAATGAGCTGCCTAATGAATAAAAGGCAAACTCCTTGACTTGAAGATTTTGAGCTCCTATGATTCTTCCCCAGCCCACCCCAGCAGGTGTGTGCTCTGCTCTCCCAGCAGCAAGGCTCTAGTTAAACCGGAGTCTTGTTCTCAGTCTTTCCCCTGGAGCACCTTTCCCTGCTGGTGCTTCTGCCTCCTTCCCTCAGGACTCCATCTGCCATAAAGCTCTCACGGGTCCACTGAGAAATTACTTTTCCCCTTCTTGGAACATCCAGAGCATGTTGTGCCTCTTTCATGGCAGTTCTTTTTACAGCTTGTCGTGTTCCTTTCCCATATAATCACTTGACTACAAGTTTCATCTTCTTCATTAGATTGCACACTTTCTGAAGTTTATTTGCTATATACTGACTGAAGATACTTTAAAATTTTATAATTCTCTATTAATTAAATCAGCCATTTTAGTACACTTTATTAAACATACCCATTTACTAAACATACATCGTCTCCAGCTTTGAACAATTGGCACTCAAGTCACCCATTTCTCAAGTCGCTTTCTGGGTAACTGCTAAATAAGTTCCCACCAGATCTGCTTCTTACACAGCCCACAAGCTCTTCCACGGAGGTCAAGTGGAGACCAGCCTTGGAAACTGTATCCAGGAGTGAGAGCCCTCATTGTATTTTCTCAGTCTCCTAACTGAAAGAAGAGAACATTTCTGCCAGTTACTAGGTAAAAGCCCAACTTCTAAACTCTGCCATGACCTGTAATCTTCATTTCCCCCATGGCCTCCTCCAAGCCTTCTGCTAAGGGGTCCTGGGGAAGCATATACACTTAAGGATACCACTGGCTGTATTACTATCCTCCCTTCCCCAGTTTTCATTCCTGCAGATATTAAAACAAAACAAAACAAAAAACCTGATAACAGGTGCTGGGGCAAAGGGAAGTCCAGGGTTTCCATCATCTTTATAACAGAGGATCCCTCACACCAGTGCTAGTCAAAGGCAGCTGAGTTCACGTGCCCCCAGTAAGCACTTGTTCACCCTTTCTACAGCCCAAGAAAAATGGCTGGACTACCAATGCCAATGCATGGGGATGTTCCTTCAGGGTCCAGTTCCCCATCTGCCTCCCACTGTCTGCCTTGATACTTTGTGTTTCAGGTAACTTTTCTCTTTTGATTACTCAGCTCCTAAACTATACAACTACCTCTCTCTCTCTCTCTCTCTCTCTCTCTCTCTCTCCATATATATATATATATATATATATATATATATATATATATATATAATATCTCCATTATATATATAAACATACACACATATAATGACCTTGTGCAAGATAATTTATAGTAATCATTCCTTATATAGATAAGATATATTTAGATATATATATGCAAACACACACACATATATATATGCATTCTAAGCAAATAACTTGCTCCTTTCTATGTGTCATACACAATAATCCATATTCATGAATACTATTTCTCTAGCACTCCAGAATCAAAGATAAAATCTGGCACCGGGCTGAAGTGTGTTGGTCTGATGTGCTGAAATCTATTCCCTAAACTCATCTCCACCACAACCAGTAAGCACCTTGTTGACACAGACTACAGCAAGACACATCAGCGAGGATTACAGTATCTGACTCTCCCGTGAAGATAGTAGGACTGCTTTCCAAACATTCTGCTTATAACTTGAGGCCAAAACAAAGAGCTGTGGTTCTGCTACAGGATGGGTAAAAGCTCTCAGGGCATTTCCAGTCATGCCATTTCACTAAAGTACTATAATCAACGCCTGTAAAAAAGGCATCATATAATTCATTCAATAATACCTCCACTACTATATGTTGAAAATCTGAGTATTTAGATGCATAAAATGGACAAACAGAAAGCATTATTTTCTACTCTGTATGTTCAAAAACAAAACGATGGCCTTCCCTTGTAATAAGGAAATACTCTGCACAGCCCCAGGTAACTGTCAACTTCCCCATCTTTCAGTTCCTTTGGGTACCCTGGGTCATTTTGGCATTCAGTTATGTATTTAGGTGACATGATGTTTTTTTCTTAAAGACAATAGATGAACTTAGTATAAAAAGCACATTTCTTGCCACATCTCTTCCAAGTGGCCCTCCTTCCTGCTTGCATGTAGGGACACTGCTATGCTACCCCATCATGCCTCCCCTTACTTATTTGTCCCAGAGCACTGATGCCACCATGCTGGCAAATTCCTGTATGTCTCGGCCTTATTGCCAGTGGGTTTCCTTGACGGTGAAGCTCTCTGCTGCCTACACAGAACGCAGGGACCGCTTCAAGTTCTGCTTGGTCCCTGACAATCAGAGGCCGGTTTGGAATTGCCTTTTGTAGAACTCCTTGCGTTAACCCTAGTCTCAGAACTGGTGTGACGGGGAGACTTTCTATGTGATGCAAAATTAATTGAAATATGGCTTAAGTTTCTAGAACTTCAACTGTGATATGTAAGAAAGTACATTTTTTTGCTGAAAAATGTTAACTAATTCTAAGAAAAAGTCACAACATTATCTAAAATAATGCCAGAATTCTTGCCCTACAGTAGATGACATTAGATATGCCCTATCATCTGTGTTAAAGATATATTCATTCGTTGTATAATGTCTGAGTGTTCCTTTGAAAGAAATGCAAGGATTATTTAAAAAAAAAAAAAACTACTTTTTGGAAGCCGATTTCAATTATGGCAACCCAAAGTTTCTGTAGAAAACACTAAAATGTAATACAATGTGCAAAACTGCACTGACTCTTTTTTCTCCAAATTCTGTACAGTACACATATATGAATATATCACACATATACACACTTACAGAAAGTTTAAGAAACACATGGTTGTGTGACAATGAAAACTGCATGTTGTTGGTTTTTCAGAGTTCTTTTTTTTAAATCAGTTAGGTCTCTATTTTGTCACTTCTAAAAAAAATTACTTCAAAAAAATTCTTGTAATTCTCCCCAAAAAGTTTTAAGGGGCTAGTTTAAAACTGTAATTGCCTGAACTAATTATCCCAAAGCGTTTGGTTACAGCAGTTTCTAACCTTGGCTGCACAGTAGACGCACCTGGGGAGCTTTTAAAACTATTAAATAGCAAACTACCTGGCACATGGTAGCCAGTCAATACATGGAGTTTTCTTTCTCTATTATCCCTCCTAGCCTATCTGAAATTCCAAATGTCCCCAATGCCTTCAGAGTATAATCTGACATCTAATTAGCACCTCACTCAGAATACCCCAAAATTTCTTTTAAGTGTCACCACATATTTTATCCTCATACCCGGTAAGTGACCGAAGGTATCGATTTTACCTGTGTGATATTTGGTATCTGTCCCCTCCTCACATACCCTCTTGCTCGCAGAATCATCTCGAACCATCTCCCAGTTTAAACCCACAGTTGCCTACTCCGAGGCCTTCTTATCCTTCCACTGCACAGGTGTGATCACATCTCTCCCAGTGCCATCTGCTCATGTTCACATTCCCTCGCTCCTCCAAGCCCCGCGACCATTAGGGATCCCTTAGCTCTGTACCTTTATCTCCATGTTCCCCTTTCTGGGACCCTATGTTCTAGCCAAACAGAACCCTTCCTGGAATAAGACAGGATGTTTGAAATAGGCACCTTCCCCCATTCTTTTCATATTCCTATTTCTACACCCACCTGCTCTTAACGCTTGTCTTTTCTCATCTCCTGCTCTCTCTACCGGAAGTGTCCAGCTCTATGTCAACCTGTGACCTTTGTCACATGTCTATATATGAAATGGTTTAACATTTATAGGGAGTGCTTATGTGATCAATGAAAAAACAAGTCATAAAGGATCACTTTGTGATTTATTCCAGGGTGTGCCTTTTGCTTTTGGTTATGTATACATTTGGGGATACCCTTCATAAAATACAACACTCCCAGGTATCCAGTGGGTAGCTACTATAGTATTCTTTAGATACTGTTATAAATATTGTCATCTTCACAAATTAATATATCTCTTTCATAACTATTCATTAATAGCAAAATAAATTTCAAAAATCAAAGGCAGAAATCTCTAAATACCTAGGGCCCACACAACTTAAAAACCATCACTGTATATCAAACAAAAATCGTGTCTTAATGAAAAAGTGGCATAAAGTTTGGTATGCTGTGTGGAGTAGAAATGCATCCAGTAGTCAGTACTTTCTAGACAGAACCCATGTTTTTGTATTTCATTACAGCTAAAAATATTGAATCTAGACAGAATCTGGGAAGAAATGACAACATGTGGGAAGCCGACTTATTTAACTTGAGATCAGCCGACCTTTGGCGTATGAACATGGCTCTCTTATAAAATAAAAGCTGAAAATAAAGCTACGACTGTGTTGGATTTCAACAACACTTTTCTCGGCATGAAGGGACCTTTACAGGAGATAAAGCACTGATTGTTTTAGTCCCTTTCCTCTGCTAGGGAGAGGCTCATTAAAAAGAGAGCTGAGCTATCTACTGTAGTGTGCATGCCTGGCAAGATGGGTGTTACTTACTGATAAAAAGCACATGACAGTGATTTTAAAAAACAGGGCTTGTACTGTCAGTCAAAATGGAGAGGCAGGAAATCCTGTCCAAGCGATTACCGTCCGGGCTAGAGTGTGGCAAACTGCCAGGTCAATTACAGCAGGCTGGAGAGGATATATGAAGACTGATAGGCTTAATTCTAAACAGGAGCATCAGTAAAATAGAAACCTGGGGACACATTAATGCAATGGTCAATTACTTAAAAGTGTAGCTTTGGCCAGAGCTACAAATGTATTTATATTGAATCTTCCTATAGGTAAGAAATTTTTTTTTATCAATAAGAATGGACATATAGGGAATTTTTAAAATAACATTTGTGTCTTTATTTGTGGACAAAAACATTTCTCACAGGAAAATTAGGATTCCGTAATTCTCATCTAGAAGCCCAGACGCATAGGTAAATTAATATTTTGGAAAACTGGCCCATGATATTTCATAATTGTTCATGTCACTGATATGTCAATTTTCCTTCCATTTTTCCTTACCAAGATTGATTTCAGTTCTAAATTCTCCAAGTCAAATCTCTCCTTTAGATTGCACCTACAGCTTCTTTGTCTAAGAGAAAAAATACTAAGAGATCAGCAGCATTAATTTGAAGATTCACATCACAGAATAGCTATAAACAGGGAAATATATCCTTTATTTCAGTCAGGTTCCAGAAGTCTCATGGAATCACATTAAACATCAGACTTCACAGGAAAAAAAAAAAGTAGACTGTTTGAATCACAGCTTAATTGCTTGTGAACTAGATTCTTATATTCCTCTAATAACAGAAGAAAATCCCTGTCAACATCTATGTAAAGAAAATACCAGGCTGCTAACAGTGAATTTTGCAGCTACGCTATTTTTAATGGTGATTAGTAAGCTCTCAAATTGTGGAAGGTTATAAAGAACACACAAAAAAGATGTAAATTAAAGCAAAAGTAAGAAGTACTATCATAATTTCCTACCAACCTAAAGAGATGTTTCTAAAAAAAAAAAAAAGTGGAGAATTTACATACATTCTAGGACACAGTGTTCATTAAAACCTCAGTAATATAGGTAGGCAGTATACAATGCTGGAAAAGGTGCCAAAAACTGAAATAATACAAATCAAATCCAGTTTCCCCAAGACAATATTATAATAGGAGATTAAATGATACTTAACTAATTATAGAAATGAAAATAAACACAATATTTTATCGACCTCTGTGTATTATTTATATGGGTAAGAAGGTACATAAAAATCTCTCAGTGAGGGTGTCTGGGTGGCTCAGTCGGTTAAGCGTCTGCCTTCAGCTCAGCTCAGGATCCCAGGGTCCTGGGATCGAGTCCTGCATCGGGCTCCCTGCTCAGCGGGGAGTCTGCTTCTCCCTCTTCCTCTGCCCCTCCCCCTGCTTATGCACTCTCTCTCTTCCTATCTCTCAAATAAATATTTTTTAAAAATCTCTCAATGACACAAGTCAATCCACTAGTGGCTTAAGCACATACTAAACTACATAATAAAAGAATCTATAAAACCTAAAATAAGAGAAAAGATCCTAGAAATTCTAGACATACCTGCCCATGTATCTGTCACATACTGTGAGGACTATCTCTAGAGCAATCTCTAAAGTTACTGATATCTCTGTGCCTAAATTTTTCACCATTTTTAATCTATCATAATAATTTTAAATTACCGTCCAACATAAGTGAGAAGTGTAGGATTAGAATCAAAGAAGTCTTCAGAGATCTTTGAAACCGATCTTCCAACTTCCCCGGCATGATGGAGGGTTCTCTTTCATGCTACTCCACTCGCTCTTCCAAATATTGAACAACTTGGCTCTGTGGTACAACAATGCACGACAGAGCAGAGACTCGTCCTCACATAGGCAGACAGACACAAGTAAATACACCTTACAGGCAGAGAGCATGGGTGGTCGGGAAGTGCTGCAATTTTACAGAGGGTGGTCAGGGGCGGCCTCAGCGGAAGGTGAAATTGTTAAGAGGTGAGCCATGCAGAGAGCTGGCGGAAAGAGCGGTCCGGAGGAGGGAAGAGCCAGTGCACGGCGCTAGAGGATCACCAGCCTTGTCTGAGGAGCAGTGAGGCTGGGCAGGGGTGAGGGAGGGAGGGAGGGAGCAGTGGGAAGCCCTTCTTCAAGGACTGGGCTTCAGACTCCAGGCTGCATGAGCTGGGGAGGAGGCTCTGGGGGGGCTCTGAAGGTGGGAATATAAAAGAATCCCCTCAGAACACTGTTAAATGCAATTCCCAGGCTTCCCTTACGGAAGGGATGGATTCTAACTTAGTAGGTTTGAGGCCCAGGAATTTGCATCGTTTTAGTTCTCAGGCAATGCAGCTGAGATTGGCCTAAAGGCCACTTTGAGAAACACTATTCTGAATCCCTGACAGAGCCGAGACACAGCAGCCACTGGGGATGCAGCTGTTCCTGTTACACACCTGGGACAGAAAAGGAACAAAGAAGACCTTAAATATGAGTGCTAGAAACAGAATTGTCCACTTTTCACTTAGCAGGAGACTTAAGTCCCCACAGCTGCTGAGACAGATTGACACCTGGGGGCTGGTTAGCGACGGGCCAACTGGTGAATTATATGAGTACTGACAGTCCTATGACTATTCCGGTGGTTGATTTAACTAATGATTCCTGGGCCCTTGGGGCTTGCTAGCACAGAAGGATGGTGTGCTTCGTGAGTCTGGGAAAGTGAGGGTCATGTCAGATATCCGCTGACGGCTCAAGTATATCATGTGACAGCTACCCAAATCCCCAGGTGGTAGGAGGCAAAGGTACTCTGGATGACAGGTGCGACAGATTCGAGCATTAGTCCAGTGATGCGAAACAGTGCCAGTTCAGGAACTTCTTTTAGGGATATCACTTAGTACTTCGTCACTGTTCCTCTACTATACGTGTGTGTGTGTGTGTGTGTGTGTGCGTGCGTACATGATATACTACAGAAATCAAAACCATTGATAATAGGTGCTTCCTCTGTACATGATCTTAACCCTCAAAACAGCCCTGTGGGGTTAATACCATGTAGGTGAACTGAATGAAGCCCAGAGAAGTTAAGTAACTTGCCCAAGGGCCACACTGCCAATAATAGGCAGAACTGAGATTTTTAATTAAAAAAATAATTTTTAATAAAATGATTAACCTGTGTCTCATTATTCCAATGCCCATGTCTTAACCACCAAAATACATGACTTCCTAAATCTATTTTTAAAAAATCTTGATGCAAATGTTTACCATGTGGCATTTCAACATGAGACCTTACTACTGAGACGTTGGTTCACTCTGAGACAACATGATGATTGACGAACGTGAGCTTGGGAGTTGAAGTAGATCTGGGATGGACTCGTTTGACACTCGCCACTGAACATACCTGCGCCTCAGTACCTTCATTCATAAAAAGGGGAGAATGCACCTCCCAAATTTCAGTGACACAGAATGTGCAATGCACGGGGTGTAGCACAGATAGTCACTCCTTCCCCGCCGACTTAGAAGGAAGCCTTGATAGTCACCCAGACCGTTCTCGCCTTGTACAAAGCACTTGCACAAACTCCTTGCCAGGGGGTCACCTAAGCTGAGCGAAGACATCTCTTGAGGTGGACCAGAGGGATCTAGTCACTCAGAGTGTCCTTCCTCTTACTGACTGATGACCACCTGCACCAGGACTGCTCCTCTGGGCAACAGACGCAACTAACACCTCTTTCCAGGTGACAGCGCCACAGATAATGGAAGAGAGTCGTCCCCCCATCTTTTCCTCTCTGAATTAAGGCAGGTGCACCTCAGTCAGAAGTCCTTCCCGTCACAATTTCTCAAACGACACAGTATCCCGATTTTCCTCTCCTGGAAAAACTAGTGTTTTCTATGTCCTTTCAAATGCAAAGCCCAGGAACGAAAGATTAGACTGACATTAAGCAAGGAGCACAACTGGACTGCTATCTGGATGGTCAAAAGGGCACACTTTTACAATCCAAATCTTCTTGAGGCACCTTAGCACCTTTGCCCAGTGTAGTCACACCAGCAGAAAGCACCCTCCCCTCCCAGTTCCAGCTCCGGTCTTTCCCTCCTCCAACCCCGCCCCAACTCTCTTCCCCTCCAAGGCCCTGCCCCTGTCCCGCCTCCCAAGGAACCTCTTCCCACCAGAGTCCAATCCAAAACCCAGGGAGCCTCTGTTCTTCTAGGTTTCTCCCCTCCCCCATCAGCTCCCCAAAACTGCCCACTTTGGCAGGCAGAAGAAGAGAGAAGTATATAATACTTTGAAGGTTCTGGACCCTGTCACACTTCCACTGACCCAGGAAAAGGCTGTAATTACACCTGCACTTCACACTGTTGGCCACACTGACCCTGTGGTCAATCCCATGTGGCAGAACTCCCATTACATTCAACTTCGTCCAGGGGCTCCTCCTCAAGCCTGTGATTGCACAAGAGCATGTTTTAAAAGCTAAACTCAAACTTTTAATTTCACCCCCAAAAATTTCAATTCCAGTTTCACCTTATTGTTCCAGTCTGATGCAATCATTTGATTTTTTATTTGGTTTCTCTTATATTAGTTCTCCTTTCCAGATCTGTAGCATCTGTAAATGTGGACTAACTTCTGGGTCTTTACATGAATTGTGGGCAAAAATGTTGAGAAGTAATTGTGCAAGGAAAGTTTGTTATATTTGTAAATGCACAATGCTTATGAAATAGGCAGCACCTAACCAATCCATAGCCAGGCAAGCACAGAGGCTCATAAAAGAACACAACCCAAAAGACAAACAGAGATGCCAGTGAATGTCACAGTACTGAGCATAATCAGCTTCCACACTCCTACACAGACAAAACCAATGCAAAGGCACATCTTTTAGGAGCCTAACGATGCTAATAGCATAGAATTAAAGAGGGATTCTAAGCTATTTCAAAGGGGCAGCAGCGAGAGGGAGGATATTTTGTGATTTAACTGACAATAAAAGTTATCTTAATTATACACTAGTGGAATAGAGAAGCTTTGTTTGAAATCACACATTTTTCATGACAACAGAAGCACAGCTGTACGGATTAAAATTTCATTCATCTCAGTGTGATTTGTTTTCCCTCTTCCATAAGTAGTGATCTTATATTTTTCTTCACTATCTTTCCACTTTTAATGTATTCACATTTTCTCCTCTGCTAGCTCAAATTCATTTTAAAATCTGAATTGTCCTGGTGTTTCAATGCCAGCTCAAGTTGTCTAGAAAAGATATTGGTCTTGATTTCTATGGACTGCTAGCATCAGAGTTTACTTCCTTCCCCTAAAAAGGCAAAACCAAAGGGACTGAAATTTTAAGGGGCTCAGGTAAGTTGTTTGCTAAAGTGGCCATGGTTTTTGCCCATTTCCCCATTGGCTGCTTGGATTAAGTGTGCTTAATATAGGAACCATATTAACCTTTTTCTTATATACAAGGAAACCATTTCAGGTTATAATTACATTGATATCATTCTAAGACAGATACTCTTTTTAAAAAAACTTATAAAATCACATCTATTACTTGAATGTATATGGAAGGCAATTAATGCCACATGACCCCAAAATAATTACCTCTGAATTAATCACAGATTATGTCACTTTGTTCTTTTCAACTTTTTAAACATCTTTGTTAAGTATGACCTAAAGATGAAAAATTAGTAGAGAAAAGGAGTCTAAAATTTTCTCCCCAGATGGGGGCAGACAATAAAGAAATGAATACAGTGCTTGAAGACTGAGGAATTTAGGAGATATAGCAGATAAGTTAGTGCAGGGTCATTATCAGAAGTTAGAAGTTTAAACAGAATTTAAAAGTCACTATATTGTCCATTCATGAGCATAAATATCTTCTACAGCATATAAATAATAGTGTTTTTTCTGTTATCTTAATTTAAAAAAAACTTTGAAAAGTTAAATCTAAGCCAACAGTAATTTCCATGTAAACTTTGATTCTGTAAGTAGGCAAAGGAAATTTAGCCATTTAAAAACATTCTTTTTTCTCATATTAATTTGATGTCCTCATTCATTAATCAGGAGCAAAATATTACCTAAATGAAATATAGTGAATACAAATGTCAGAGAAAAACAAAAACAAAACCCAAATAACCAAGGCACTGATTAGGAAAACATCACTTTTCCCTTGGTCCTAACTTTTTTCCTCACATGCCTCTGTTTGCATTATTCATAGGTTTTATCAGAGTTTTATTTCATGGGATTAATGATAAAATATTTTCCATTTGTTTCTACCAAGGGGCTTGCTATGCCATTACTGTTCAGTTCTTTGAGTGTCTCAGAATGACAAATGCCAAACGTATACCAATCAAAACATTCAACTGGTGGCATATGCTGAATTTCCCAGATGCTAGAGTTCAATAAGGAACTTTTTGGTTTAATGAGTCTTCTCCTATTATGTTTCTCTACACATCATTATAGAATTGTTCCCATCTTCTTCAAAGAACTAGCACAAACTAGAAGAATAAAACAAAGTACAACAAACTATGATACCCCCTATGTTTATAACTTATATGTCATATAACAAAATTAGTTACACCGGCAGAATTTACTGAGAGCACTGCTGGGCTTACTAAGACTTCTCTCATATTATAGCCAAATTTTATCAGAAATGAAAATAATATTTTATATCCATATAGTCTTTATACAATTCATTTCAAAGGACTTTCAGGACCATCACCTAATCAGATATTTACAAAAACCCTCTGACTGAAGTAGGCAGGAATTTTTTCCCATTTCAAAAGAAAGGATAATTTATTCCAGCTCTGTGAAAAATGTCGATGGTATTTTGATAGGGATTGCATTGTATGTGTAGATTGCTCTGGGTAGCACTGCACCCCAATGTTTATAGCAGCAATGTCCACAATAGCCAAACTATGGAAAGAGCTGAGATGTCCACTGACAGACGCATGGATAAAGATGTGGTTTACATATACAATGGAATACTACTCAGCCATCAGAAAGGATGAATACCTACCATTACATCAACGTGGATGGAACTGGAGGGGATTATGCTAAGCGAAATAAGTCAATCAGAGAAAGACAATTATCATATGGTTTCACTCATATGTGGAACATAAGAAACAACGCAGAGGATCATAGGGGAAGGGAGGGAAAACTGAATGGGAAGTCATCAGAGAGGGAGACAAACCATGAGAGACTCTTAACTATAGGAAACAAACTGAGGGATGCTGGAGGGGAGGTGGGTAGGGGATGGGGTAATTGGGTGATGTGATGAGTACCGGGTGTCAAACACAACTGATGAATTTTTGAACTCTACATCTGAAACTAATGATGTACTATATGTTGGCTAATTGAAATTAAAAAATAAATAAATAAAATTTAAAAAGAAAAAATAAATGAAGCCCAGAGAAATTAAGTGGCATCTCCAAAATCACAATTTGTCATTAAAACCAAGAGGGACACCTGGGTGGCTCCCTTGGTTGAGCTTCCGACTCTTGATTTCAGCTCAGGTCATGGTCCCAGGGTCCTGGGATGGAGCCCCACATCGGGCTCCCTGCTCAGTGGAGAGCCTGCTTCTCCTTCTCCCTCTACTGTTCCCCCTGCTTGTGCTTTCTCCCTCTCTCTCTCTTTCTCTCTCTCACTCTCTCTGCCAAATAAATAAATAAAAACTTAAAAAAAAACAGAACAAAATAAAATAAAATAAAAGGACGAAGACTAGATCAGAACTAGTCTTTAAGCCCATATCCGGGGTTCTCCCACCACGCCTCACTGGGATTGTCTCCAAGGACACAAAATCAACATGCATTCATGAACTGAAACATCATCAACCTCCCTCCTATGACCAAAAGGCAGCTCTACTAACTCTCTGACTGAACTTTTCTTCTTTAACAGTCAAAATAATATGAATGCATATTTTAGATCTCTCCCTATGTTCCTTGAAAGGAAATCATACCTCAACATCAAACACAAAGATTAGCCTTAAATCTGAACCCGAGAACATGAATCTCCCTAGTTAAGTGTATAATCCCATTTCTACCTCTAGAAACCACTAACATCCAAATAATGCTTTGTTTCTTTTGTAATTATGAATTAGGGAGATCCTAATACAATCCACGGAGATGGATTATTACAATTGTGGATTTCTTTTGGAAGGATGGCAGTTATTCCTATTTAAGTAAAAGATATCTTAATTTGAAAGCTATTTGAGCTTTAGTGTTAATGAACTCAGGTGCAATTTTCTATATGAACAAGGCTAATAATGACTCTATTTCATAAAGACCAAGAGCTCATTCATGGGTTATTTCATGTGGCAATCATTTCAAGTTAAATAATCTGACATTTTAAAATTGGCATTTGGTAAATAGCTCTCAGGTGCATTTCACGAGCTCTCTCACTTTCTTTGCCTTTTTGTTGACTAGGAAAGGTAAATGATATTCTTTGACAAGAGGTGGGTGGATTTTTGTCCTTTGAAATAAAGAGATTGCCTATCAAATCTTTCCAACATGAGGCTTTCATCAAGTCTGTTGTGAGAAATAGATAATAGATTGGCAGCCCTGCTACTGGTTATTTCTCAGATATTATAAAGAATCATGTCAGGAGGCATGGGTGGCTCAGTCAGTTAAGCGTCCAACTCTTGGTTTCGGCTCAGGTCATGATCTCAGGGTCGTGAGATCAGGCCCTGTGTCATCATCAGTCTCTGTGCTCAGTACAGAGTCTGCTTGTCTTTCTCTCTCTCTGCTCTTCCTCATACCCCCCCGCCCCACTCACATGTGCACTCTCTCTCTCTCAAATAAATAAATAAGATCTTTAACAAAAGAATCATGTCAATAGCACTCTCAAGATATTATCTCTGGATGAACTGATTTGCTTTCTAATTAGGTATTTATTTATTTAACTTTTAATACCAACCACCAGTTTCTACACAGACTTGCAAAAAATGAATAAAACCTGAGTCTTGCCATTTAAAAGACAGCAGCCTAGCTGGGAACGTAGAACTAATAATAATACAATGTGATAATTTCTTTATTAGGGATTAATGTAAAATCAAAAGATAAAGGAGCAGAGAAGATGATGAGACTAAATGTGCCTTGCCATTTGTCTGATGTTCCATGAGGGGGTTAAGTTTCAGTTGATGGCCCCCAATAACATCTTCATAAACAGAAAATAAAGATTAATGTGTAGGGAGATTAAGGTTATTGAAATAATCAAGGTACTATAAAGGATACAATAAAAGCTATAATAACATAGACTAGGTAGTTAAAGTCAAAGGATTAAACTATTTTTCCCGTAAGTTCAGCCTCTAATACAAAGAAGCCTGACTTAGGTTCGATTCCCTGGAAAGAGACCCTAAGTGAAAGTGATTTATTACAAAGCGTCCTCCTAAGGGAGACATAACTAGGGAGCTAGGGAGTGAGACAGGGAAGGGAAGTAAGCCAACAACAGGGTGTCATCAGGCAAACTCTTATGGAGGGAAAATGTAGCTCATTCCCAAGGAAAAATCTGGAGACATCCCTCAAAATTGTCCTGATTGAGGGCGCCTGTGTGGCTCAGTTGGTTAAGCGACTGCCTTCGGCTCAGGTCATGATCCTGGAGTCCCGGGATCGAGTCCCACATCGGGCTCCCTGCTCAGCAGGGAGTCTGCTTCTCCCTCTGACCCTCTTCCCTCTCGTGCTCTCTCTCTCATTCTCTCTCTCTCAAATAAATAAATACAATCTTTAAAAAAAAAATTGTCCTGATTGAGAGAAGGGTAGAGAATGAGGTAAAAGGGTAGAACAGGAGGTAAAAGAAGTTAGAGTAACTGCCCTTTTCATTGGTTAAAGACCCTGTATTGGTTAAAGCCTGCCCTAGGATCATGTAAATCCCCAGGCTCACTTAGGGGGTTATATTTCTACATGGTGAAGTTTCTGAACAACATAATCTCATCACCTCCAGGGTTCATCCAGGAGAGTTATTTGTAGAGTGCATTTCATTAATATCTAAGTATACATTAAGTTCTAAACAGAAGGCTTCAAGTCTATGGTAGATAGTGCAAGAACGTAAGACCATATTCAAGTTCTTACAAAGATGTATAAGAAATGGGTTTCAGGAGTTTTCTGGAGACCAGAAACACTTTTCTGCATATCATATTGTGAGAATGCCATGTCCCGCAGCCCCTGGAATGGAATATAATGATGGAGTCGACTTCAGACCCCAAACAGCAGGTAGAAGACTATCATCAGGGGGGCCTTGGGTTGACTGGTCTCTGCTCATACCTCACTCACGCTCATGTGGCAAATCTCTAGGACTAAAACTGAGAGGTTATCATATGGAAAGACATATGATAACAAATTCTCCTACGTATGTAATTTCAAGACTCTTCTTACCATTTCCCTTAATGATCTAGTGATCTGATGCTTGTAATAGCATTAGTAAATGTTCCCCTCTTCAGAAACTGAACACATACAGATGAGATTCTACTAGATTCAGGTCTTCCAGGTAAAATAGTCCAAGGAGAAAATTTAAGAGAGAATATGCACATGGGCATACAAATTGCAAAACTATGTACTAATTCTCCTAGGTATAAACATCACTGGTCAGACCAATGTCTGAAAACTATATCCAATTTCCAGTCTATAACAAGCTAAATGGAGTTTAAGGAAGTTTATTAAAGCCTATGAAACTTATAAAATAAGATCTACAAAAAAAATCATGAATAAATAAAATCTTTTTAAAAAGGGGGTGTGCCTGGGTGGCTCAGTTGTTAAGCATCTGCCTTTGGCTCAGGTCATGGTCCCAAGGTCCTGGGATCAAGCCCTGCATCGGGCTCCCTGCTCCGCGGGAAGCCTGCTTCTCCCTCTCCCACTCCCCCTGCTTGTGTTCCCTCTCTCACTATCTCTCTCTCTCTGTCAAATAAATAAATAAAATCTTAAAAAAAAATATCATGAACAAAAGAATGAGAATAAACAGTGCTTTTTTCTCTAAACATAGTTATCAGAGATTACATTTCTTAGAAAAAAAGATTATCAGCCCTCCTGATTATAAAAAATAAGTCCTCAATGCAGAAAATTGGGCAAGTAATTCTTGGCACTTTCCTCCTTTTCCTTTTTTCTTTTGTATATAAATGTTTTTATAGAAGTACAACCATATACAGAAAGGAACACAACTTTCAGTCTGTGGTTCAATTTTTATAAAGTGAAGACACCTCCATAAGGAACTACCCAGAAGATGACTCTGTTTTTGTTGAAGGCACAGCAAACTCATGGGGAAGCCCTTGGGTGGTCGTTGTAACACGTATTTGTGAACTACTACTCACAATCTTTGAATATTTCATTTGTTGTAAAGATTGAAGATAAGGTTACTCATTCACTTAATTATTAATTAAATGCATAATATATGTTCAGCAGCAGTTATGTGGTGATGAAATTTGGGGTCTAGTGGAAGACAGATAATGTAGAAGCAAATGCATTAATTAATAATTATAAAATATGAAATGCCATGAAGAAAATAATGCTATGGTCAGGAATATCAGGGTATCCAGGGGGACCTGGGTGGCTCAATCAGTCAGGCAACCAACTCTTGATTTTGGTTCAGGTTATGATCTCAGGGTCACAAGATCCAACCCCATGTAGGGCTCATCACTCAGCACAGAGTCTGCTCCTCTCCTTCTGGCCCTCCCCTCGCATGCACTCTCTTTCTCTCTAAAATAAATAAATAAATCTTTAAAAAAAAGAATATCAGGGTATCCTACCTACAAAGAGTGACTAGAGAAGTATACAACAGACGAGCTGTAGATGGAAACTTGAGTAAACAGAACCAGCTATGAGAAGAAAGAAAAAAGGAACACTGTAAACAAAGGAAACCTCATGAACGAACTACTGGAGTTCCCCCTTGTCCACAGGGAATACGTTCCAAGACCCCCAGCCTGGAACCACGGATTGTACCAAACCCGGTATATACTATGTTATTTCCTATATGTTCATACCTATGATAAAGTTTAATTTATGAATTAGACACAGTAAGAGATGAACAAAAATAAGTAGTAATAAAATAGAACAATTAAAACAACAAACTGTAATAAAAGTCATGTGAATGTGGACTGTTTCTCATAATATCTTACTGTACTCACTCTTCTTCTTGTGATGATGCAGAAGGATAAAATGCCTGTGTGATAAGATGAAGTAAGGGGAATCACGTAGGCATCAGGACAGAGCCGCTGGGCTACCACTGGGCTTCTGACAGTACATCAGAAGGAGGGTCAGCTACTGCCAGAGCATGGTTGACCACAGGTAACTGAAATCAAGGAAGGTGAAACTGCTGACTACCATACCAAGTCTGGTTTGTTCCACACACTGACAACCAGGTAACTAGACTGTAGTGAGCGCAGGCAACCACAGCAGGAGAACAAGGGCAGAGGCCAGGCCATGCATGGCCATGTAGCTCAAGAGGGATGATTGAAGTCACCAAGTGCACTGTAAAGGTAATAAAGGGTTGTTAGCAGGGAAGTAAAGAGATCCCATTTGTGTTTTAATAAAACAACCCTGACCACTATATTAGTGTATGGCAAGACAGAAAGCCAGGTACCAGTAAGTGGGTTATCACAGTAATAAAGGAATACAAGATGTACTCTGAAGGTAAATCAACCATTTGGTGAAGGGATTGGATGTGAGGGTGTGGGAAGGGCAGAATAAAAAAAAAATCAATCAGCTTTCTTACTTCAGCAATTGTATAGAATGAGGTGTCATTTACTGAGGTAGAGAAGATTAGTGGAGAAATAGGTTTCCATGGGAAAAAGCAAGAGTTTAGTTTTGTACATATTAACTTTGAGATGTTTGAGAAACATCCACATGGTGTTGTCAAGTAAGTAATTTGGATAAATGAGAAAGAAGAACTGAGGGGAGATTAGGCTAGAGATATAAATTTGGGAGTTATTAGCATATAGATGGTTTTTAAAGCCATGGGAATGTAACAACAGAAATAGAAGATAAAGAGAACTCAGTGCCAACCTATGAGGAACTCTAATATTTAGAAGGTGATCAAATTCAGGTCAGAAAAAGCAGCTAAGCAAAAAGGACCAGAGAAGGAGGAGGAAAACCAAGTTCTCAGAAGAAAGGGCAGTGTTTCCACAGGAGGGGATATCAGCTGTGTAAATGTTAGTATGAAGTGAAGCAATATGAGAAGAGAAAAACACTGGATGCATGTGGCAACGTCCAAAGTTACTGTGACGGTGTCAAGGGTCTCAGGGGAGTAAACGGGAAGACAGAAATGGGGCAAGAGGTAGAAAAATAACTGGGGGGCAGGTAAGATTTTTAAAAGATAGATGCTGCTCTAATATGACCGTGGACAGAGAAAAAGAAAGGTTCATGATTCCACGGAGAGGTGCCTAACTAGAGGAGCAACATCTTTGATCAGGCCTAGAGGTGGGGGTCCAGAGCCGGTGTAGAGTCTTGGCATCTGACAGTAGGAGAAGTGATAAGTTTCTAAAGAAACAGATAGGAAGAAGGAAGCGGTCCTCTATGTCATCTTCTTAAATCCTAGTGAAGCATTTAGGCAAAATCATCAGCCAACAGGAAAGAGGTAGAAGAGGGACAGAAGGAGTATCAGGCCAAAGAACCACAGCCAGGGTATAAAATGGTGCTTATACAAAGTGGAAACTCATGCTTACTTTGGAAGTCCTGGTAAAATTAACAAGAATTGAAGAACCATCTGCTGATTGTGATCTTACAGTGTCTTCTATTTACCCAAACGCTGTTTACTACAAAACAACAACAAATCCTTAAGTCTTCATGAGAACAAAACCAGAAAAGATGGATTATCAAAGTCATCTGAAGTTATGAATTTGCTCAGAAAGTAAAATAAAAGAGTGGAAAAAGCAGGCAAAGGGAAGTGAATGAAAAGGACTCTGGAGGGGCGCTTGGGTGGCGCAATGGGTTGAAAGTTTGACTCTTGGTTTTGGCTCAGGTTGTGATCTCGGGGTTGTGGGATCCAGCCCAGTGTTGGGCTCCGTGCTGGGCGCAAAGTCGGCTTGGGATTCTTTCTCCTTCTCCTTTGCACCCTCCTGCTAGTGTACTCTCTCTCTCTCAAATAAATAAATAAATAAATCTTAAAAAAAAATAGAAAAAGAAAAAGAACTCTGAAATTGGGCCAGATAAAGCAGGAGGAAAGACAGGAAGGGTGGGGAGAAGAGAGATGGAGAGGAGTCGCAGGAGGCTCCGTGAGGCTGGAATGAGCGAGCAAGAGCTCTGTGAGCGAAGAGCTGTTGTTGGCAGAGACAGGAATGTCTGAGTTTGTAATCTGGAGAAGAGAAGTTTTTGCTGATGACAAAATCTAGTCTGACCCTGACTGGCTGAGAGTGTGTGTTTGGAATAGAGAAGAAACGCTCATTGGAGATAAGCAGATCAAGGAACCAAGATTGAGGATACTGAGTAGATCATTCAGGAAGTGATGGCTTCCCAAGAAAACACAAGTTGGAATGGAGAACACGGGGGAAGTGATATAACCTTCAATGGCTGGGGGATACAGGTTAGGAGAGAAACAAGAAGGTTGAGAGAGGACAGTAGCAGTATGAAGGAGAGCCTAGCCGAGATAAATGGCCTGAAGCCCAGCCGTTCTTGCAAGAGAGAAGGAAGTACTAGTCTGGTTGGTACTGTGGACAAAGCACATCATGACCTCCTACCTAAACGTGAGGCATGCACTTGTGAGATTATTGAGCCTTGACTCAGGAAGGCCTCCGGCGAAGTGGAAAGTCCTAGGTAAGGCCAAATGAAGGGGGAAGTATTCTAAAATATGACTGGGAATTTAACAACAGTTTGCTGATCCTGGAAAAAGAATTCCAAAAGCAGAATGGGGAAATTATCATGGGAAAGGGTAGAATATAATAACCTGGGGACCGTGTAAAAGGGAGGAATTCTCAGCTACACCTATATCCAACTCAAAAATATACAGCAATATCCAACTCAAAAACGCACCTTCAAAGATCATTTATTTGCCTCCTTTTATATGTAAGGGGCTGTGCTTTTAACAGGCATGTCAGCTGTAAGCAACAAAGAACCAAGCAGGAAAGGCACATAGGCTGGTTCCAGCTCAGCATGTGGTACCCTGGTGTATCTATGCGCAAAATGATTTGCAAAAGTCAATAACCGCTACAGATATTTAAGTCAAAAAGGAATTTTAAATGGCCTCTAGAGTAATATAAAATAGATGTTTTAAATCAATTCTGATGGTATTATATTTAAATACATCAAATAAAATTAATTCACTTCTAGTCCAACCACTAAAATAGTCTTTAAAGCAAAACTTTACTGGGCCAAATTTAAAAATTAAAAAAAAAAAAAAAATCCCAGCTTTTCAAGTAATTTTATTCATCAAATCCTTCTCTAATAGAAACAAGACAGAGATTTACACTAATTAACAGGCTAAAGAAAAACTGTTAGACATTATCCAATTATAAGCTTTCTTTTCTACTAGCTTTTCACCAGTAACAGGTGTCAAGTACATTTGATAAAGCCACTGTCGCTGAGATAGCTCTTCTGTTTTCCAAATACACTCAAAATATCTTTCCATGAATGATGTTAACGACACACAATTATTTGAAAATAAAAGTAAACAAAATTTTTTGCAGTTTTCTCTATGAACATTATTGTATTGAAATTTCCCACTTACAGTCAGTTTCCTAAAGCTGAATTCAAAACTAAAGCTAAACTAACGAAAAAGCTGAAGTACTTTTTTAGGGTAAGTCAAAAAGATTATTGGACTACTAAGAATTCTGGGCTTTTACGCTACAGGTTTCTCAGTTATGAAAAGGGCAGGCTGACTTTTTTTTTTTAATCTTAGAGTGCAGATAGTTTACAGCGGTAATAAAATGTGTGCCCTGTTAAGCCAGCAAGTTTGTGCTAATTTGCTACGTGGCCATAGGTAAGTAACACAAGGAACAACCTGGGAGAAAAGCTCAGGCCCATTGCACTCTAGGTTATTTATTCACTGTTACAAGTCCTCTGTGAAATGTCTTGGAAAGATCGGATTGGAAGGAGTTTTGATCAGAGGCAACTGGGGGTAGGTGGAGTAAACGAAGGAATAACCACTCAAATTTCCTGTGTGTGTATGTTTCCCAGTTCGGCACAGACCTCTTTTTCTTTTCTGTAGTTTATCATGTTGGACGTATAGCTTAAAACAAGTAGAAGATGCACGATCGTTGCCCCGAATTGCGGCTGGAGGGTCACTGAGGACGAAAGTGAACCCACAAGGGGCCAAGCAGCACCGTGTCTGAGTCATTCTCGGACACCACCTTCCTGGGGTAGAGGACAAAGAAAGGTGAACATCTGAAGAATAAATAAAGTGGTTTTGAAGAAATAAAGTAGATGAGAAGAGACCATATGTAAACAAGAAGATAGACATTTTTTTTTTTTTGATGTCCAAGTAACATCATTCAGAAGAGCAGTGTCTTTGCACTGTGAGTATAATGTGTGTAGATACAATGTGTGTATCGCTGCCCATACTTGAGAAAACCCTTGACGGTGCCTGGAAGTCAGGACGACAAGAAATCAATGTGCGTTGCCCAATGTGAACATCTTCGATAAGGCTCTAGTCGGAAAGCATTCTGCAGACCTCTAAAATTAATCATAACTGCTGTGACTGCCACACTCAATCCCTCAGTGTTCTGACTGGACCAGCTGTTACGTGGGCTACACCGTCCTGCTCTCATCACGGCACGGCATGGCACGGCAGGTGAACAAATGCACCACAGTCAGAGGCTCCCACCCTCTCTGTGAGCCTCCAGCTGCCCCGCTTCCAGCTGCAGCCAGGCTGAGCGAGCCACGCCTGGCACCCCTGCAGGAAAGCCCAAACCCAGCCAGGCCACCTCCAGGGACGGGACTCGCCTCCGCACCTCCACCAGCTGCTCAGGTGGAACTCCTGATTTTAAAGGACCCTTGAGTGATGTGCTGTTCATTGGCAGCACGTCTTCCAACTCCTCCAAAGCTGCCACAGCACAAGCTTGAACAAATTTTCTCTTGTAGAGGTGCCTGGGTGGCTCAGTCGTTAAGCGTCTGCCTTCAGCTCAGGTCATGATCCCGGGATCCTGGGATTGAGTCCCACGTCGGGCTCCCTGCTCAGCGGAGAGCCTGCTTCTCCCTCTCCCACTCCTCCTGCTTGTGTTCCCTCTCTCACTGTCTCTCTCTCTCTCTGAACACAAGCAGGGGGAGTGGGAGAGGGAGAGGGAGAAGCAGGCTTCCCGTGGAGCAGGGAGCCCGACGTGGGACTCGATCCCAGGATCCCGGGATCATGACCTGAGCCGAAGGCAGACGCTTAACAACTGAGCCACCCACGCGCCCCAATAAATAAAATCTTTTAAAAAAAATGGCATAAATATCATTTCATTATAGGGGGAATGAAAAATACCAGTATTTTATTGGTTAAAAAAAAAAACATATGACACAAACTGTGACAGGCCATCAAGCTGATTTGTGGGAAAATATTTTTGTTTAATTAAAACCTTAAAAACACATGGAGACACACACAGCCTTCCCCACCCCTTCCATCCCATTTGCGCAGACATCCAGGCAGACATGCCACGGCCATCCTAGACAGGCTCCCCTCGCCCTCGGAGGGTTTCACATAAGGAAGCTGGAAGGCCCCAGGTCACTGGCCAAAGGCCCCTACTCCTCCCAGCGGAGGCAATTCTCGTGCCGGCACCATCGGTCAAAGGGGAAGCCTCATCTCTCCAGGCTTCCAGGTATGGCACTGGGCTAAAAGGTAATGGCCACTGGAAAGCTCACAAATATAAACTGCACGTTTCTGTGCCTCCATATGACAGCAATTATTTTTCAGAAACATTTCCAACTGCATCTCAGCCCCTGATGCCTTGCAAATATTCCTCACCAATCAGAAACACACATGCTACTGACATTTTGTTGTCAGATACTCGTTCACAGAGATGGGAATTAAAAGGAGACTAACACTTTCCCATATATGAGAAAGCAAGGTTATGGAATGAAAACAAGGTCTCTAATGACCTAAGTTTGTCAAACTATTGTGACCCAGTTTATGACCATGACTAACTTCTCTAGCCTCCACTTTCTGCCAGGCAAAATGAGTTGTCTAGCCAACAGCAACCAAGAGATCATAAGAAGCAAACTCAATTAACATTTGAGACCATTATTATTAAACTTTTATTTATATATATTTCATTTCCAATTAATATGATGACAGATAGGGATAGACATACTTGTCAACTACATTAACAGTGAATTCCTTTCTCCTATCACACTCATTAATGAAGAAGTTATAATTAGGTTTCAAAGACAGCATCTCATTAAGTGAAGGACCATAAGATTACTCTTTGTTTCTGAGTGTAGTAAAAACCTTAAAGAAGTTTTTACTTGACTGTGTTAGCTTCATAAATAAAAATAATACATATAGTATAACCTTGACTTAAAAATCATCATCAATAATATATTCATGGTGATTTTAAATAAGCAGTCATTCAACTGACTGTGTGAGTTCATAAAGGGTTAACACATGACAATTCCCAGCTGGAAACAGAATTATCAAGGTAAAATAATGTCCAGAAGCCCGAAGAAACATAGGCCAAACAGATCCTCTGGGCTGTGCCTGAGCAATGCCTTGCATTTCACAAACATGAATATCAAGGTCCTGAGACATCAAGTGATTTTTAATAAGGTAATATACCCAGTGTATTAAAAATCATGAATTAGAACCAATCTCATGACTCCTGTCTAGTGGGGTTTTTTTGTCATTAAAATGTCCTGCCTTGTTATTTTTTACATTTGGCATTTCTCTGCAGTATAAATTACAGATTGTATTAATGTGTTACCAAAAAAATTGCATAAATGTCGATTGCCAACACTTACTCATTTAATTTAATCAGTGTATATTTACTAAATGCCTACTCTTTTTCAGAAACTTCACTAAGATGAATAAGCTGCTCTCAACTAAGGCACAGAGGGAGAGGCAAACAGACAAAGAGATAATTATAAAACATTATAGTCCGTGTAGTGATAGAGACGCCCACTGGGTATGAAGGCACCAAAATGGAATAATAATGAGGATGATAACAAAGGGTATTTTCAGGTACCAGAAAAGACTCCATAAGAGGCTAATACCTGATTTGAGCCTTAATTGGAGGGCAGAGGGTTGTCAGCACAGGAGATCACGTGAACGGGGCTCAAGGGTAAGAAGCAGCACAGGTGGTGTGTAACGAAATCAGTTTGGTGTTGATCATATGGCGCGGAGTGATCTAGATAAGGCTCCGTGGTAGGATGATCAGACTATGGAGGGCCTTACACACTAAGGAGCTTGGGATTTATTCTTTGGGCAATGGTGGCTCTCAGACAGTTTCTTGTTTGTTTTTTCTTTTTCTTTTTTCTTTTTATTAACATATAATGTATCATTTGTTTCAGGGGTACAGGTATCAGACAGTTTTAAGCATAGGAATGCCATGGCCATATTTTTTATATGATTAGTAAATTTTTATAGGAGTAGAGTAGATCTTTAAGAGGAAGACTAAAGGCAGAAAGCTAATAGTTAACTAGTTCAAAAGAAACTAGTTAAAAGATACAGGACCAGTTAGGGCCAGTGACAGGACAAGAAAAGAAAAAAAAATGCTTTACGAACTTGGAGTAAGTAAAATTTTGACTGTTAAGATGAGGTGAGAAGGTGAGATATGGAAAACCCAGCCTGAGGCCCGCGTGCACGTGGCCTCGGGAAGTGCGAAAGCAGAAGAGACGGGGGGCAAAGATGATTGCAGCCGCATTTGAAGTGTCTGGGGACATCCAGGTAGAGGTGCCCAGCGGCCCGTGTGGGAGGAGGAGAACAGGAGAGCGTGTTCCCAGCCCACGCCTGGACACAGAGCGGACTCCGTGGAGAGGGAGGCCGTGACCTACTTCGCAATGACTTGGCTCCCCCCTCCCAGTTTCAACACTCATCAGCTGAGTGAACTTGGGAAGGTGGCCCAGTGGCCCAGTGGCCCAGCATCATCATCTATAAAGTGGTCAAAACAAAAATCCCTAAAGAAGACTGGTGAACATTCAACAATTGCTCTGTGATGATACTCCTATTGTTTATTGAGAAGAGCTTTACGAGAACAAAAAGCCAAAAGTCCTAGCAGGCACCCCTGACTGTCACTCTGCCTCCCATACCTAGTCAGTCCGCAGGCCTCTTTACCTCCTGATATGCCCTGACTTCATCCACTTTGTCCATCTCTGCAGCTCCCGCTTGGCCAGAGGCATCATCATCTCTCCTGACCTGAGACAACTTCCCACCATTCTCAGTCAATTGTCCACACGGCAACTGGAGGGATCTTTAAATTTTTAATTCAGATTAAACCATATCCCTGCTTGAAACCCTTCAGCTGCATTCCACTGCCCTTAGACTGAACACCAGCTCCTCCCCCAGGTCTCAGGGTCATGAAAGTTCTGGGCCCTGACGTCATGCCCCTAAGCCTCCTCCTCGCTGAGCCCAGCTGTATGGGCTCTGGGCTCTCCTTCGTACCCTCACAGCCTGCCTCAAGGCCTCGCATCTTAGTCTCCCCCCTCCCTACAAGGTCATGGCTTCCTTCTCGCCTCAGATCTCAAGCCGCTTCCTCTGTGAAGCCCACCCTGACGAGCTGATGTAAACTTACGTCACACTGAATGTCCTCTTATCTATCATCCTGCCCTGTTCGCTTTAGGACACTCACTTCTGTCTACGACGCTTATTTGTTGTTGTGTTCATTGTCCTCACCATCCCCCATCTGTCCTTACGCACAATAAAAGCCGCAGCCTCCGTTTCCAGAGCTCGGTCTTAGCAGGCACCGGGATACTGGTTGACCGGAAACATGCACAGCCATGCTTCAGATTGTAGCTGATGCGCCTTCCTATGCATTCGTGAAAACACGCACAGTGATTACATAGAGACACTGTAGTTTTGTTGCAGATACTTTAGGTATTATTTGGTCTGTCCTTGCAGGCTTTAGGTAAAGAGTAAATAGGAAAACAGTACAATTAAATGAAGACCACTAGCAACCGAGTGCAGTACCACACAGCCCCAGCTCTCCAGGACTTCCTTCCGGTCACGTGTCAGGTGTGCAGCGGATTAACTTACACCCACTGGGGTATAACATGGTAACATTAGAGTCATTTTCATCTCCGAGCAGCCAATCTAACCGAGTTGGGCCCCAAAAGGCCTCTTGCTTCCTACTTTACTGGGAAAATCGAGGTCACTGGTAAGGAAGAATGCCCTTCTCTGCCCCTCTCATTTCTTTACCCCAGCACCTCGCCTTCTGCTGTGATAGAAAAGACACTCTTCCTTCAGTCCAGCCTGAATCTCGGTACCTTCGCTTTGGATCTTGCCCTCTGTTGTCTCCGTTTACAACGATCTCATCTGTCAGGGAGGTGCCTTTGAACGTCCACGTGGGTTGCAAAGAAGGTCAGAACATAACCTAGGCCTTCAGTGTGCCGTGCTCAAGAAGTTATATTTTCCAGAGAAATCCACATCCTGAATTATCCCTGACTATGCTCTCTTGCATACAATTCAAGAACGCAGGTTTTACTGTACACATTTATATGTTACTGCAGAACAAACACTTAATACTCATGAAAAAGAATCTGTGGCTACACAAAACATATCCAAGACTCACACAAGATTTGAAACTGAGCTCTGACATTAATTTGCTTTGTGATCCACGATGAGCCACTTAACCTCCTCTTCCTTCAGCTCTGTCATCTGTAGAATGAAGATAACAGAACGGCACACTTGTCAAAGCATCCAAATTACTGCCTTGATGAGCCATAGGTAGACAGACATCTTTAGCTGTGTCCCTAGGTAGAATGACTGAAACATCCTCATTGGGGAAAATACTAGTTTTTACAGTATGGGGGGGTACTGAAATATTCCTTCCACTGTGTCCTTGTTTAACCACAAAATGCTCTACCTGGAAAGGAAAATATTAGTTAATTAGTTCTATTGAAAAGAAAGCATTAAAGGAATCTTACTAGGTCTTTCAGTAAAATCAATCAGGAAATTATGAATTAAATATTTATTACATAGACATATAATGCCCACCCATTTCTTTAAAAAAAATAGTTATGGAAAACCTACTATATTGCTGTGGCTATGCAACTGGCCTCACAAACTGTGTGACCTAAAACACAACACAACACAACACAATCTGGTGCAGCTCCCCTTGCCCCAAGTACTTCTCTGTTGCATTTGTTATCTGCACGGCAGCCCCTCTTTATTAGTAAAGTGATGCACAGTCAAAAAAAGGCAACAAAAATGTTCCATTGAAATCTGAGTTGTCACACATAAACAGTATGGAATATCTAAAAAGCTGTCCTTTAACTGCCTACCTTTCTCAAAATCATCTCTGTTAATTGTATTTACAAATATTTCTTTTGCCTTCTGGCAAAACATTATAATGTTTTATGAATATAGGCAGATTCCCAAACAAAGAATGAGTACTGAGCCATGGGAGTCTGAATCACTCATTCACATGGGCAATTCAGCAAAATGAAAGGCAGGCCTACCTTAAAGTTAAGCCCTGGACACCATTACCCTTAACTCCTTTTCATCTGGGCTCTCCAGGGAGGATACTGCTTCTTTGGGTCTAAGCAAGCCTGTCTGTATCCCTATGCCCTCCAATCACAGGGCGAGGGGCTGAGCTGGAATTCTTTGAGGCTCACATTACATTTGAATTTGTCTATCTCTGCAAATTCCTCATTGTGATACCTTCCAATTAGCCCCAGCTTACCTGTTAGGTCTGTTCTTGTCCTGCTCACTGTCTTCTTCTTATAAAATTTTTACTTTTTTTTCTTTTAACTTCAGTGATTTGAATTAAATGAGTTATGCATGCTTGTAGTACTAATTCAAGTGATACTAATGTTTCCACATTTTAATAGAGTAAAATCCCCTGCTCTACCAATTCCATTCTCACCCCCCCTCCCCGGAGTGTGCGTGTGTGTGTGTGTGTGTGTGTGTGTGTGTAATATTTGCACATAATCTGTGCCTTCTAGACCCACAATACTCTCTGATCAGTTCCATTCAGTTTTGCACACTGGAGCCATAAAACACGAATCTTGATTGTGTCTCTTCCCTTGGTAAAACCTTCCTTGGTTCCACTGCCTTTATAATGAAGTTCAACCATGAATCACTTCAATCTTACTTGTTTCTTCAGCCTCAATTCTTACTCTACATCGCTCATCCTCTCTGCAGTAACCACAACCCCATTTCCAGTTTCCCGAATACTGCGCTCCCTCACCCATGCACCTCTGCACTGCCAGTCCCCTCTGCTGACTCGCTCTTCAAATACAAGAGGAAAGAGAGATCATGCTGCCAGAAATCCTTGGAGAGTTACACATAATTATTAATAAAACTCTAATCTAAAATAGCATGCTACCCCAAAACACTGAAAAATAAGCAAGGAAATTGGACATGAGGAAGACAAAATCAGTACTGTACTAGGGATACTACTAACTTGAATAAAGGTCAGCTATATATAGACAGAAACAAAATTACCCAACGTTAAACATTCAGATTAAATTTGAATCCTCACAGACTTTCCTAATAATCATTTACTTCCTTTAAAAAATAAACTACTTACTGTAAATTTTGAGTAAGAGGAGAGTTTAGACTGAGGTTTTGACAGCCCTCCAGGTATCTTACTAGCTGAAGATTTACCATCAGTTGGTGGGCTCAGTTTCTTTCTTCCAACTAAAGCAAAAGTGGCAAAAATAAATGCTTTTCATTTCTAAGCATGACCTTAAAGATAAAACTAAAAGAAAAAATGATGACACATTTGACTACCTAAATCTTTGAAATCTCAGTATGCCAAAGCACACACACAAACGCATCTATACAAATAAAAAGATAAATTACCAAGTGGAAAAACAGTCATAACCAAAAAGAGTTATACCTCTAACCCAGAAAAGGCTTTGATAAACTAACATGAAAAAGATAAATACACAAATGAAAACTAAATAACTATAGACACGATTCAAGAAAAATAAGAGATGACCAATACTGTAGAGAAGACTTCACTCAAACCCCTCGATAAATAATAAGATACCGCTTTGACATCTAAAATTGGAAAAGACTAAAAAGAAACGAACATCGGTGTTGATGAGGGTCTGCAAACATACATACTCCCAATATTGCTGGCGGGACAGAACCCATTCAGGAGGTGACTTGGTAATAAATATGTGTCAAAATTTTAAATATGTTCTTTAAACTAGCAATTTAATTCAGAGGGATTTATCCAGAGGAAACAAATAAAATACTATTTAACCATTAAAAATCATAATCTAAAACCCAAATCTTAAATCTGTTATTAAGTGAAAAACATTGACAAAAACCACATATACACAAGTTTAAGCCCCTTTTTTTGAATAAAAAGATGAATTATATAAAAGGGGGCTGTGTTTGCACCTCCAGGTATGTACCTAAAATAGTCTAGAGAGATATGCAATAAAAGTTTAACAGTAGCTATCTCTTGTATGTAGACATAAGTGTGGTGTTCATTATACTTTTTAAATTTTCTATATTTTATACATATTTAAACAAAGTATAAATATTTTTCTAAATAATCAAACTAACAACACTACTATGACTTTGCTTTGAGGATAATGTATTTAGGAAAGTTGTATCTAGAATAAGAAAGTAATACATCCACAGAAAAGAGAGATACCAGTTTTAAATTATAAAACCTGATCACATATTCTATTTGTTCATCATTCAGAATATTTTTTCAAACGGTTTCGATATAATAGAGCCTTAAATGTTTTTGCTCTAAGCATTCCTGATTTGATTTTTCACACGTAGTGTATTTTAAGGGCTGTTCATTTGATTGCATTTCGTTCATTTAAATTCATCAAAATGCAAAATTTCTAAGAGCCATTTTATCTACCCCCCTCCCAAAAAACCCCCACACATTTAGGTCTAATTTATGTCCTATTTTTCATAGAAAATGGGAAAACAAATTTTACTAAAAGTAAGTGAACTTAAGTTCCAAAAGTTCAGGGCTGACACAGAAGTTAAACACCATGAGACTAAAAACATCCTGGCCTTCAATTCTTATTCAAAAAAGTTTATTTACCCACATATGATTTTTCAGTCAGCGGTCTACAGAACAAGTTTTCCTATCTCTTAGAAGCTTATGTTCATATTCTGCGTTAACACCATACCCTCTTTCAGCATAGCAAATGAACGTGAGTGATCCTTTTCCTAGGAAACAGGTCATACCTGCTATAAACCTATGAACAACCTAGGCCCTGATCCCAATGTCATTATTTCTTACTTTCCTATGTCTGGTGCTTGTCCTGGTTTCCTCAGGATCACCCCTTCATCAGGATCCTGCCATCTGATCTTCACCTTATGATCATGCTTTTCCTACCTCTGACTGGAGCTCCGCAGCGAACTATGCTCACCAGCAGACTCCAAACTCACCATTCCCCTAGACTCTTCCATTTCAGGAGTGCTTTGTCCTAAAGCTCTCTCCCTCTTCTATGAGGAATGAAAGCCTATCCTGGCCATTTCCCTCTGTCTCCTATCAACTCTCTCACTTAGTTTCCAGACTCTGACACTAAATGTCCTTTGGAATCTTCTGTCTACCACACTTAGCAAATACTTAGTTGTCTTTCAGGATCCAATTTAACCATCTCTTCCCTAGTGACTTCTAGTCCCTGTAGTGGAATATATGACACTTTGTTCTCTGGGCAAAACCTACACACACACACATTCACACACATCCACATAGGTGTGCGCAAACACATAGACATGAATGCATGTGTGAACACACACACACACACAAAATGTTACTTGGCTTTTAACATAATTCTTTGTTTACCTGTCTTTCTTCCCTACCAGGCTCTAAGCTCCTTAAAGAGATACCCTATCTGACTTACCTACAAATACCCAGTACCTCACCTAGACAAGCAATAGGCCATAACATTCTCCATAAGCTGCTGAATGAATTAAATATGGGCTATCAGGAAACTTACCTTCATTTTTAGATAATTTTCTTGGTGTTATACACCTCCTTGTAACATATATCCAGATATATGTGGGGCAGGCTAACGAATCTGTAGTTTATATAACGGTCAGTTGGGGGACACTGTACTTCCAGAGGACAGGAAGTATCATATCAGATGGTACTGTGGAAAATTTAGGAAAAACATGAAGGAGGGACTGGGCATTGGGGGCAATTTAGCTATTACCAAATCTAGCCTGGGGTGACAAGGTTCTGTAGGAGAATGGTGACAACAACAGCAGGCAGAGAAGAAAAGACAAATCTCGAAGATGCCCCACATTACATGTTGGGAACAGGCAAGAGAAGTATTCTGTTAGGCAATAAAGTAAGGTAATTAGGGGAGGCCCCCTTTCCCTTCTGGCTGTACTGTTTCTATTTGGGAGCGTACAGAGGGCAAGGAGAAAGGGAACATACCTCAGCAAGCTGATAAATCTGAGGCTCAGATCAGCACTACATCTGCTCCTGACTCAGAGTCCTCCCCTCCTCCACAAGATGTGAGACCCGTATTACTCAGCTGTATGTACTGAAAACACAGTGGAATGCCAAGCATACCTGCTGAACTAAGGGAACATTAATATTCCATGCTCCTTGGGTACAAGGATGAAGTCAACGCCAGCAACGGCTTCCCAGAGAGAACCACGGCAGGTTCAGTCAAGGTGCCATACTAAGTGAAGACACTGTCACAAGGCTAATAAGAAGATTAAATGTATTAACAAGAGGAGCGAAACTAATACAAATTTGATTTTCTTTCCCCAAAAGAATACCAAGCATTTGAGATATGAGGTTAAATGAAAGGCAAAAGAGATGGCTAGACTCATAAGTGATTTACTTTTGAAGAGAGAGTTTTGAAAAGATTATTTAACTTAGAATGAACAGTAAAACATTCAAGGCAGTTTTATGGTAATTAGTGAAAAAGTGGGCATGCATATTAAACTCCTAACTCACCAGTGTCATGGACCAAACAAGAAAAGGAAGCCAGTCTCCAATTGTGCTGAGCAACTTCTTATATGGCATTTCATACATCTTCATATAGAAAGATAATTCTTAAATTGAATTTCAAGAGGTGTTCCAACAGACAGAGGTGGGTAAAATAAAGGAAATGCGTTTAACTAAACTATCCACACATTTTCATGCAATTTACATTTGGAATACATTGACGAAAGGGTGGCCAAAAAACTCAGAGGAAAATCATGTTTCTTAGCACTTAAGCAAATGACCTCACTCACAAAGGGTGGTAAAAGCAAAAAGTTTAAATAGACCTAAATAAAAATTTGAATTGTTTACTTCTAAACACAGAGTGCCAACCACTACAGTCCCAGGTTATTTAAATTCCCCGTGGTTAAATTCCTTATCTGTAAAACATAGATAAACATATAAATCTCTTTGATGGCATTATTAAACAGGTCACACACTACATATCAATCTGTGAAGAGAGCACTGAAGCATAGAACTCCGAGATTACTTATGAAAACTGGCCTTGTAGGAAGAAGTCTCGTCCTTCCACAAAGTTCTCACAGCTCTGCAGATCTTAAAACTTGTAAAAATCAGCCTTAATATTTTAAAATGGGAAACAGAATACATTGGAATAAAAATGCATGTCCGTACAATTTCAAACACATCAAAGCTGACTACATCTTCTGAATCACCTGCTCATTCTCATTTCAGAAACTAAGAATTCTGAGGATAATATATCCTGATTATTGCCCCTGTATTACTGTTTTCACATGGTTTATCCTGTTATATAGATAGTCCAAAAGTCCCTGAAAGAAGAGTTATGAGTAGAAATCCATTTCCAGGAGGAGGTTCAACTTCAAGTTTACATGACAATGTCTGCAGTGTTTTATCCTCTTAAAACAAGAGTCACAAGCTACTAAACCCAGTTCTCTCTGCATCTTATTTAAAAGAGTCCAACTTGATGGTTACATGGTTTGTGTTTACCTTAGTATCTTAAGCTTTTGAAATCCCATACAAGATTTACCACAGTGCTAGTAAATCAAACCAAAAAATTCTGGTTCTTTTTAAAATAGTACCTTACAATATTGGCAAAGAGTATTAAATTCAGCAGCAAGAGCAATAATCCTTTAAGTTACCATTTTGCTATACATTCTAGCTATATGTAAAGATAATACCTATGAAAACACAACCATTCTCTGTGGCAGAGCTATCGAGAGCTTCAGTTTAGTCAGGCTTTGAGGTAAACAGTAAAGACAGGTACCATATCACAAAACTGTGAGGAATTCTCGGTAGATGACTGACTCCTAGCTCCCAAAGTCCCTTTCCACACATATACACACTTGCACACACACACACAAATAAATAAATAAAAACCTCGCCTATTAAAGAATATAGTACTTTCCAACCCAAAAGAGTTGACTACTGGTAGAAGAACAAGTTTATTCCTCAAGGACTTCCTTAAATGGCATAATCATTTGTCACCAACAAATCCAACAATTATTCCTGAGATTGATGTACTGATTTAATAATGCTCTATCACTCAGAATCTCTGTTTATGCTTTCCCTCTCCCAGAGGGCAGCCGTTTCAAAGAGTTCCCTCTCACAAGCAGCAAGACCCATAAACTCTGTGAACACAAAGAAGGGTTTCCACCATCCCCATAGAAAGGAATACCAATTAAGCAAGTTATCTTATAAAGCAAACAATTTTTTTAAATAAAAATAAAACAAACCTCAGAAAAGTCATGTAAACATAACCCACCACCAATATCCTAAAATCTTTAGAAATCTCTACCGACTGAAGTACTTGGAGCTTTAATGCTGTTTTGTTGCTAAAGCTGACTATGCCCACCTGGACAGAGAACGTAGAATACCTTTTTCCACACATATTATCTGATATGACTTTATTCTATTAATTAGTGAATAAACAAAGTCAATTGCTGAGTTTATCACTACATGGATTGCTGTCCTGCCCCTAAAAGAGTTTAAACATAGTTGTTACTGATAAGGAACAGTATTTGTGAAAATTTTACCAGGCAAAAATATTTAGAAAACCACTTGCTTCTGGATTCAGGAGACAGAACATGAATCACAAGTAAAAAATGTAATTACATTTTAATATCATGATATTCAGCTTCATAAATGATTAAGAAAAAGAAAGCCAGCCATCTGACAATTTTGGGGCATTTGCTATAAAAGTAATATAGCAGAATATTATCTAAGTTATTTAACTTTTCAAGAATCACCAAATAAATGCCTTTCTTAACCTGTACTAAAAATTATGTTCTCTTTTTATGAGATAATAATTATATAACTGCTTTTAGCCCAGGTGATACTCTGAAGTAAAATTAATATTCAACCACAATAAATATGTCAGCACACCTAAAACTGCTGTGACTGGCTGACCTATGTGCTCCACCAAATGAGTCCATTTCCTTTTTGCTTCAAATCTCCCCCACTGCCAGGTGGTTGGCTGCATTGAACTCTTCTGTGATCTTCACACCAATTCTGCATTCCTGAAAATTCTCTGGCTGTTCATCTATTCCATTCATATCAACTCAAGGTCTCCCAAGAATCATGCACTGTGCTGGGCATGGGTGTTCACAAAAGTATTTTTCAAACTTATCAGAACTCTATTCTTCTCCTATATTCCATAAGCAATTCTTTAAGTATGCAAATATGAATAATAATAAGATGCAACAATAAATGGCTCCATAAATGTTAACAATTGTTTCTGTAGCCTCATTCCAGGGGAAATACATTTAATACTTCCTTAGCTTTGTTATCTAATTATCACATCCACCTTATAATCTCACTATCAATACCTCCAATATTACAGAAGTACAGGCTGGGTTTACAGAGGCTAAGTAACGAACCCAATGTCACAAATGTCACATAGGTACCAGAGTGGTACCTCTCTGACTCATAATCAGTTGGCCTAACTCTTTTTCCACTGGGTGATAAGGGAAAAAGTTGTAGAGAAGTTCAGTAGACAAAATTAAGAAGATGTGAATTTGCGGGATGTCCTAATAAATGCAAAGTATCACCTCAGTGATAAAGCACTTTAAGTAACTCAGGTTTGATAATATCCTGATATCAGTATCTCAGAAGTTAATGCTTTTCAATAGTCAGCATGTGAAAAGGAGATGTTTCTCTTTCATAAAAAGAAATTTAAATACACCTACTAATTCAATGATTAGAAGAAATCTGTGTTTAAATGTTCATGGGAGGAGGCAAAGGTTATTACGATGGAGGATACTGGTCTTTCAAAATGTTAAATCTAAGTACACTACCGATGGAGTAACATAATCACCCATTACCGTATCTGGTTGGCGAGTGAGTGTCCCTGGAGCACAGAAGGGAAAGAGGCACTAGGTAGCCCTTCCAAAATGATCGTAGGTTAGAGCAGGGGAAAGTCACAGCTATCAGACGAAATCACCGTGAGGGGCTATAAGCTGAGCTGTAATTTTATAGCTTGTGCATATTAAATCTAGTATCAAGAGGCAAACAGGATTTCTAATCAAGTAAATGAATGACTTTTTTCCTGACACCAAAAGAGAAGCTCTGTAAAAGTAAAATGCATTTGAAAGGGAAAAAGAAAGAGAGATACAGAGAAACAGAGACATGGAGGGGGGAGGGCGGGGAGGAGGGATAAACCAAAGATACCTGGAATGTTAAAGCTTGCAATGAAAAGAAATGCTCTTGATTATTTGTAGAATTAAGTTTAGTTCACTAAGCACTTTGTGAGTGCCTTACATACATGGCATAGGCACTGTGGTAGATCCCAGGGATGCAGACATAATCCTGATACCAATGCCCTGGTAATCTAACAGTCATATATAAAAGTAACTTGCACAGTGTGATATATGCAGTAAAGCAACTATATCCAAGTGGAAGAAGGATACGATTTATTCACTTTGCCATCTTAGTAAAGAGGTACATTTTAATAGGAACATAAAGCAAGCATACAGTAGCATCCATTCAACTCTGACGTTACAATTGTCACTAGCATAAACACTAGTATCGCTTATAGATCCAGCGGCAACTACCAAAAATGGAAGCATGGTATGGTAGCCCCTTCCCCTTTACAGAATAATGGCAATATACTGATGATAATCAGAGTCCCCTTACATTATCTATCATCTTGTAAAGAAGAGATTAACCTGGTAATTATTATATATGTTTAATATGTTATTAAATATAACCATAATGGATTATCAATCAGGTTACAGCAATTTATCTTTAAGAATTTCAAAATAAACCTCCTTGACAATTACAAAACAACTTGCCTCAGATAGGCAGAGAAAGAGCAATTTTGATGAGCAAAATGAAGCCCTCAGTCACTTGAATTATCATGCAGATCAAAAAGGAGGAAAATTGTAATTATCTATGTTGCAAGGAGATTAAACATCCCTCTTATAACTTGGGCTCTCAATACCACAAATAAATAGAAACTTTTCTTATTTCCTCTGGAAAAAAAGTTATGTAGCAGGACGACTTTATCTGAGCTAAGTGAGTTTTGCTGAGAAAAAGGCCAGATAATGTTCTTGACTTGGAAAGTGACTAAGACCCTAACAATAACCTACGGGTGAAGGACTGAAAGCCCCTTAGTAAAGACGAGGATGACCACACTATTCCTCACATTAATCACAAAAGTAGCAAGCAATACTGAACTAGGATTTTTTTTCCTCCGAGAGAGAGCACATAAGCAGGATGGGGGAAGCGGGGCAGAGAGAGGGAGACGGAATCTTAAGAAGGGCTCCACGCTCAACACAGACCCCACTATGGGTTTTGATCTCACGACCCTGAGATCACGACCTGAGCCGAAATCGAGCTGATGCTTAACCAAGTGGACCATCTAGGCTCCTCCCAAACTAGGCTTTTTAAAAGCAACCAAGTTTTGCAGGAAAATGGCCATTTCGTTGACATTCTCCAGGCAAGTGGGCATTGGACCCAGGTGGCGCCCTTGTGCTCCACCCCCACCTCTGCCTCCCGAGAGCGGAGCTCGGTTTTCCTAAGTGAACAGCCTGGACCATAAATAAAGCACCTGGCGGTGCACCTATGGTGGGTGCGTCCATCAGTTGTCGCTGTCACTATCATGTGTGGGGACAGGAGAAAGGGACTCACCAAGACTCCTCAGTATGGACAAGAGTAAAGTTAAACCAATAGGTCTTTGCCATTGTTATCCAAGGGGACTCTCCTTCCCTGACTGTTGGTCAGCACCCTCTCACTGAATGTCACCCACTGGTTATACCTCTTCTTTCCTTTATCACTCTGGCTCATCAATCTGATCCTGTTATGCCCGAGCCGAAATTCTGGGACTTGGTCAAAACAGTGTGCCTGGGAAGCTACCCTTTATTACAAAGTTAGTGTTCTCCATAGAGTCTCTTGAGCCATAAGGCGGCACCAACCTTATACCACTACTACCCCCTCTTATGGAGTTATTTCACACGGGGTCAGACCTATGCAGACTTTTCAAATACCACTACTGTACATTTTTGCCTTCTTTTCCATTATTTCATTGTAAATATCTTACATCCTGGTTGTGTTTGTTCTGTTTAGATTTACGATTGGAGCATAAACTGCTCAAAGGCGTGCCCTGCACCTCCACTTTCCTCTGTGCTGTCCTACAACCCAGAGGGCAGGCTTTCCATACAAGCCTTGTCAGAGGGACCAGGTGCCTTCCTGAGGACAGAAGTTGGGGTTTTTTGGGGGGGTGGGGGTTGTTTTTTTACTATCTAAAGCCTCTACTGTCCAAAACCACAGACTCAATATTTTGGATTTTCATTTCTTCACTGTCCTTTTTTCTTTTTTTTCCTCATTTATGCTCCTGGGGCAGGAGTGGAGGGATGAGTAGGGGTCGTAATGACTGTGTATTTAAACAGTTATACTATAAGATAAGTACACTTTCTTTCCTTGCCTTTTTTTTTTCCCAAAGATTTTATTTATTTGACAGAGACACAGCGAGGGAGGGAACACAAGCAGGGGGAGTGGGAGAGGGAGAAGCAGGCTTCCCACTGAGCAGGGAGCCCGATGCGGGGCTCGATCCCAGGACCCCGGGATCACGACCTGAGCCAAAGGCAGATGCTTAACGACTGAGCCACCCAAGCGCCCTCCTTGCCTTTTTTAAATTTAACATTGTAAGTATTTTCTATCTGTTTGAAATCATTTGCAATATACATTCAAAGCAGCTGTTTTTATGGTGCAACTGAATAACAGTGATTGTAGCTCTTAAGTTTTTCCAGATCCCCATTACAGCAAAGATGTATATAAAAAGTGTAACTTGGGCTTATTATTGCTATTTGATTTTTGTATTTCATACTTTCAGTCATTACTCAAAACCTGGTCTTACTGCTCTTCATTTTCTTCCATAAAACATGGCTGGTTGTTACGGACACACATTTAAACACATTGGCTATTTTATTATGTTTTTGTCACAATAATATTGTAATTTATCTTCATATCTTGAACAGCATCTAGCATAGTATTCTGCACATAGGCATACTAAATACACATCTAACATATTAAATACTTTTTAAATTGGACCCACTTTAAGAGATTTTGAGTATAAGGATCACTCATTAGGGATTAAAGAACTTATCAATGAAATAGCAAGCAAATAGCAAGTATTAGTTACTTTCTGCCTTGATAAAGTTTTGGTGTCTGTGTAGTATGTATGAAGCCATCTCAAAAAGTCCAAGATAGTTTTATTTTAGAGTAATTATCTTCTTGTCTTTTTCTTTAAAATAAAACATATACTTTTTTTCATTATTAGCAAAGTAATAAATGCTCATTCTGGAATTTTTCCAACATACAGAGAAAAAAGATCTCTTCATTGCTCATGTGTAACAGTAATATATTCTAGGAAGCAGATTAACCTTCTGAAACCATAAAATTGCCATCCAGATTATTTTTCCAAAAGAAAAGATCTGGCACAAAATTTCAAAATACCTGCTGATAAATCTACTAAATGAAAAGTGAAAGTAATAATCTCAATTCCAACTTTTATATCAACTTTAATCTATCTGCAAAGTTAGCCACCTTTCTTTTTATATTACGAAAGTGAACCAATAAAGCAGAAACAAGAGGCCTAGTACAACACATTGCAAAGCTTCCATTGATCCTCAAGTGTTCTTGCCACTTTCCATCTGAATCTTCTGTCCACCAGTCTTGAATGGGATTACAACCTAAATCAGTTTCGCTGAAACACACACTGCGAACAAATCCCTGGCTCCAGTCTTAATGAAGAGTAATGAAAACAGTGAGAGTCATAACGAAACCTCTAAGGAGCACTGACATACCCTACAGATGGATCAAGCTTTAATCAGTGCTCTTCAGCACTTTCTCATTATGAATAAATAGGTAAACAAAACCAACACGGCAATCCACATGCACGGCACAGACACAAACATGCCGCTCGGGAGCACACCTTAGGGGCACACGCTAGCCTGATGATGATCATTCTGGACACGTGGGAAAGGCGGGCCCCTTGTATTACCTGCCCCACGACTCGAAGAAACCAGTCTCTCAGCTTAGGAGCTAGCTAGTTCCAAAGGCACCATGGCTGACGATCTCTTAGACACGGTAACCTGGAGGGCACTTCTCTGCATGGAACACAGGCATTGGTTCGTAGAGCAGGCTGCACTAAAGAGTATATCAGGCAGCAGGTGATGAGGCTTCCAGCTCCAAATGGTTGTTAAGAAATCATTAGAAATGGCTAGAAGCCTTATACATAAGCTATACTGTGCCAGAACCCTTAAACTGTTATTAAAACCACTTAAGTGTTGCAAAAAAAAAAAAAAAATCATTAGAAATGGCAAAGGACACAGAAAGGTTAACATGGCTGGAAATATACATGTAGAATGATGCAATTTGAAAAGTATTATTGTAAGGACACAAATGACTGACAGGAACATTTTATTGGGATTCATGTTTATCTCTTCTATGTACCCTTAAATCTTAATTCCAAATATCAACTAAAAATATAAGATCCCCCCACACACAATCAGTAAGATGGGAATAAGGGGTTTACCTTGAGGTACTTAATCCATTGGGGATTTAAGTTAAAATTTAGTTAAGCTAATTTAGCAGCCATTTATGTCAGCAATGAAGGATAACAATTTTGACAATTATATTAAGTACTCAATCCTCTTTGTAGTAATAATCAAAATTAGTGATTTTTTTTGACCTACATTCTAATTCAGATCTACTGACTATTTGAAAGAAAACTGTTTTAGTGATATTAAAAGACACAAACACACACACACACACACACACATACACAACAGAAGAAGAGATCCCAATAATAGCAAAAATATGCATAAAAGTTTCATAACTAGGATGCCATCTGATTCTCCTAACAGCTCTGTAGACTAGGTAGGCTATTATTACTTTCATGGACACATTCATCCATGTGTCCACCAAGCACATTTTATGAAGAGGAGTTTCAAGAATACATCTTCTGGCAACTACCTAAGATTCTGCTCTGTAATGAATATTTGGTTCATTGTTCATGTTTCTGGTCCTGTGGGCTTTTTAGAGTTGAGTGATAGGCTGATTTAGGGTGGGATCCTTCCATAATCATTTTGGCCCAACAGAGATATCATTGCAGTTTAAAGGACTGATCACCACCTGCCCATTTATTCATCATCTGCCTGCTTCCAAATACCATAGCTTCAGCATCTACAGGTAATAAAATAGACATTGCCAAAAAAAATGTGATTTACTTTTCTGCCCTGGAGATTAAATAAGCACAAACTAGATATATGATTGCTTGATAGGGAAATAAAAACCAAGCCAAAATCTTGGTTCTCTTCAACATGCCTCACAGCTTCATGTAAAGGAGGACAAAAGGGAAATATGTACATATGCAGAAGGATGACAAGAATGGGACATGAAGAGAGAAAACTTCAATGTAATAAAAAAAATTACTTCACGTTTGATTATTATGAGAAAAAAATGAATCTCCGCACCAGGGAAGTTCTGAGAGGGTGAAATCTAACGCAATCTCAGAACGCATCTAAAGAGACTTCAGAAGTGAGGGAACACAGCGCCGTTACAAAACCCCTGCGGCACAGGCTTCGAGCCCTCTCTGCAGGTCAGAACCGTGCAATGCAGGCCCCCTTGAGGAGGGCCACTAACAGGCAGGATGGCAACTAGCCCAGGAGGGAGAAGCGCTGTGAACGGTAACTCGGCCAGCACCTGACTGTGAAAAGCAAACGTGTACAAAACAGAAATAAGGGTTAATGCTGAAGTACAAGAGAACAGTTCCGGAATACAGAGGTAAAGTCAGAAAGGCCCAGAGAAAACCACAAGCAGCCAAAGCCATGAAGGGCAAATGCTCTTTAGAACCACTAGTTGCACACAAAAGAAAAAAAAAAGGAAAGTTCACTAATCAGTGACACAGTGAAACCAAGAGCAGATCACATGCAATTGGATGGCACTTCTATTTTTCTTCATTTTCTTCTCATAATAATCAAATGGAAAGTAATTCTTTATTACGTCAGTTTTCTCTCTTCATGTCCCATTCTTGTCATCCTTCTGCATATGTACATATTTCCCTTTTGTCCTACTTTACATAAAGCTGTGAGGTATGTTGAAGAGAACCAAGATTTTGGCTTGGTTTTTATTTCCCTATCAAGCAATCATATATCTAGTTTGTGCTTATTTAATCTCCAGGGCAGAAAAGTAAATCACATTTTTTTGGGGGGGGGCAAACAATCTAACACTAATCAAAACCATCCAGGCACCCGGGCAGCTCAGTCAGTTAAGTGGTCGACTCTTGGTTTTGGCTCAGGTCATGACCTCGGGGTCCTGAGATCCAGCCCCGCACTGGGCCGCGCACTCAGCATGGAGCCTGCTTGGGATTCTCCCTGTCTCTCTGCCTCTGCCTCTCCCCCAGCTCACACATGTGCACTTTCTCCCCTCCCACCCCCCAAAAAATCCCAACTTACAAACTTTATTTATAGATTCCACATGTGAGACAATGGTGCCATCTCTGGATTTCCCATAGTCAGTAAACTTAGGAGGAAACCTCACAATACAGTTCCATCGAGTTCGGCAAACATTTGCAGAAGGCCTCCTTTGTTCAGGAACTGGATCTTTGCCTCTGAGTAGCTTCCTTGGAACCAGACATGTTAGTAGACAATGAGGCTATAAAGTGTGCACACTCAAACCCTGGGAGCCAAGGGGAAGGGCACTGGTTCAACGTCAAGGGTGCTCACCACCACTGGGAGTTCATAGTCAGTTGGGGCGGGTCCGTGGGCAGCAGGGACAGGAACAGCTTTCGGCACAGAAAGGGAAGTTTTGGTAAATACTCAAAGGGTTCATTGTTGATTATGTTTCTAGATCATTTATCCCAGAGCAATTAAATGATTAAAACATGCCTTTGAAGCAGGAGTCTTCAACCTTTTTGCCCAAACACTTCCTCAAAGAATTCTGAAAAAATTGTGTGGTTTTTGCATATTTTGAGTAGACACCTACAATTTTTTTATCTTAAGTGTAAATAATTAGAAAAAATGTAGTCCTGATGCATTGCAAAGACTGAAAATTCTAAATAAATTTGTTACAGTCTTTGAAATAGATGCAGGGGGATTTCAAAACACAATGATATGGTACTATTATTCATTTAAAAAATACATAAGCTGGGGCGCCTGGGTGGCTCAGTCGGTTAAGCAGCTGCCTTCAGCTCAGGTCATGATCTCAGGCTCCCGGAATTGAGCCCCACGTCTCTGTGCTCAGCGGGGAGTCTACTCCCCCCTCTCCCTCTGTGCTCACTCTCCCTCTCTCTCTCTCTTTCAAATAAATAAAAACCTTTAAAATAAAATAAAATACATAAGCAAGTTCCATTTTACAGCTGGAAATTTTATACCCTTCCTCTTTCTCTTTGAAGTATACTTCTACTGAATTTTATTCCAATATAATGTATTTTATGCTTCAAAGTCTCATTGATCACACTGTATAGTGTCTATAACAAAAAAATACGTACGATTTCCGTGGTTACAAAATTACACAGACTAGTCCACTAACTAGGCTACTGACAAAATTCAGTCAGAATAAAATGAACATGTCACCCAAGCTCACTTATTTAGTTGTAAAATGCCCACATCTCAGACTCTTACCATAAAATTAGTTCTAAAAAATACAGTGATCCAAGCCTGAAATGCTTCCTGATGTTACTTGAACATGATATATTTGAGATGTTATATGGAAACACTTCCCTCTGCTTTTCCTATAGTTGAGTACTTCATGTTCTAGAAATTGTTTTCAATTTGGAGGACCCTTTCAGGAAAGCGCATGAACTATAACTGCAATATACCTCACAATAATAACAAAAAGTTGTTCATAATTATATTATCCTAAAAAGTGACTGACTTAACTTAAAACATGATAATAAACTGATTTTTTTCTTAGGGCCTAACTTCAATAATTGTGTTTTTTATATCTTTGGTATGATGCTATTTGAATAATTTAAAGTAGTCATTTTGAAATATAAAGAATATTTTCATTGCTAATCCAAAATTAAATACAAATCATTTTTTAAAAAGATAGAAAGAAAGGAAATTAAGGTTGGACATTTGCTCGTATCAATAGTAGAGTGTAATAACACTTATACTAAGGTCTTCTCTCTTTTAAGAGGATCCATTTGAATTACAGATGTTAGTGTTAACAAAAAAAATGAAAAGTTTGCAAATAGATTTATATTTCATAGTAAAGAAAATAAGCATATTTACCAATGTTTATCTACCAACACCATAATCAAGTTCTAAAATGTCTAACTTTTATCTTAATCCAAAATACCTTAAAAAAACTACCTTCATTAATTCTGAGAAATTTGTTGTAGAAACTCAGATACATCTGGGGGGGGGAATCTTGATTTAATTGCCTTGGACTGTTTGGAATAATACGACTATATCAAGACTGTAAAAATCTCAACAAAACATAAAAAAACAACATTAAAGTATTTTTAAACAATTTGTAGAATGCTCTACCTTGTAGTCATAAAAACCACTCATGTCCACACCCTCCCCATGAAATTGTCAAAGCCATAGAAGTATTTCATCAATTTTTCTTTTCCTTGCTTGTATTTTCCACAAGTCACTCAGTGACTCAAATGTTTCACAATTATGCTTCAGTATTTCAAAGGCAGGCTGTAAATATAAAATATTTCATTGTTACTTTTCTTGCTAATCATGTTTATTGAGTGAATGGTAATGATTATTAAAATATGGTTTTTCCTATTTTATATTCACCATAATTTGGTAAGCAGTAGATCAACATTGTATTTCAAATATTTCCATGAAGTATGCAATGTAAACACTCGGGAAGAAAAAAAAAAAGCAACAACTTTCTAAATGGGGACGTAAAGCAATTAAGTATCTTCTCTGGCATAACTCATTCTTTGTAGAAACTAAAGCAGAAAACTGTATGATCAATGTTAATGTTGATGTCTTATGGATTTTCTACCAAAAAAGAGAATCTATACACTTTATATTAATGGTAGAAACCAGGTATCTGAGTATACTAGAACTGCTACACAAATCTACCTTCAAACATTCGGTCTTAACTACAGTCATATTGTGAGGCATGATTTTAAAACGAGGACAATAGAGAAAGCTTGGATTCTCCTGGGGCAAAGGGGGTATTTTCTCTACCGGGGCCAGCGAAGGGGTTCACTCTGAAGGAAAGGAAGCTATATGCATAGAGAATCCCCTTCTTGCCACCCTACAGAAAAGAGGCACAAATTATTAATGCAGAAACTTCAAGAACTACAGTGTCCTTTCTGAACCCAAGCAGTTATCTAAAATCTAAATTTAGACAATGTTAATGAGTTGATTCTAACAACTAAAATAAACTTACTACTAAGGTATATCTTTATGCAACTGTATTACTTATTAGTGTCAGTCCTGTTTTCTCTCTTAATCAATAGAAATGGACAAAAGAACCAATGTTTCCTTATATTTCTTTAAAATATATGAGGTGGGGGGGCTCCTGGGTGGCTCAGTCGTTAAGCATCTGCCTTCAGCTCAGGTCATGATCCCAAGGTCCTGGGATCGAGCCCCACATTGGGCTCCCTGCTCAGTGGGAGGCCTGCTTCTCCCTCTCCCACTCCCCCTGCTTGTGTTCCCTCTCTCGCTGTCTCTGTCAAATAAATAAAATCTTTTAAATTAAATAAATACATAAATACATACATACATAAATAAATAAATAAAATATATGAGGTGGACAAGAGAGTAAGACAGTGCTTCCTCGTGTTTTTTTAGAGTATGTGAAAACAATTAAAATGGCTACCAAGCATTATCTCCTAGAACAAACCTGACAAGGATCCTATTTTCCTGTTCCTCAGGACCATTTCAGGACCATTTAATAGACCTTTGTGTTTTCCCCCTATTTCAACATGTCATTAACATGTGGAAGCAAAACTGGACATCGAAAATAGCACATTTATTTCATATTCTTGCATATTTTCTGCCACCTTTTCTATGAACTGTTTACACACACAATGATACTGTCACAGGGTTGATTCTGTGGCAACTATACCTCTGCAAAGCCTTTCTCTTATTCTGTGTCTGTGTATGATGAGTTTTGCCTAAGTACACTATCTTCTCTTGTTGCATGGCTTACATTTCTGATGTACAGTTTATCTGCTTTGAAATGCACGCTCTAATTTTGCACCCCCAAAGCAGCTTGAGAATGAACTTGTGTCATCTACCATTTTACCGTGCACAATCTCAATCTCTGTAATACATGACAAGGCTAGAGCTCACAGAACCACACCAGGGGCTGACACCACACGAACACCTTCCAGATCAAAATGGACTGATATTACTCCACCATGATAGGTAAAAAAATAATGGGCAATAGGATAGCCCACTCATAGTTGACTGCTAGCATTATTTTACAACTAGCTCCTTTCATCTATATGTAATATGAATCTAGAATTATAATCTTAGATATATAGTATTTTGCATAGTATTTTATACAAAATGGGTATTTATCTGAATTAAAACAGAATCAAAATGGAAACTAACTCATTTCACTGTAAATTAGCCAACATCATAATAGTGATCAAAATCACTCTGTGATCCACAGAGAGGTAATTGTGCATCAGCATTTTTATTTTTAATTTTAAGTATTGTCTCAGTTTGTCATAAACTGTTATTACAACATGGTAACCTACTTTTTAAAATAATAAACATATGGGAGTCTTCAGAAAGAAATGGCTAATATGCAATCTATTATTTTTTTAATCTACTGAGAGGAAAAAATCTTGATTTTCTATAATTTTATTCATTTATTTATTATTTCAACCAATGATTCAATAGGATTAAATAATTTATAACATCTATTATGTGCCAAGTACTCACTACTACGCATATAGAAAGTTTCCTTCTTCGTGGAGCTTCCATTCTATGAAGAAGGAAGAGGAGGGGCAGGGCTAGGAGGAGAAGAAAGGCAGCAATAATAAAAATAAGTAGACAAGTAAATAATAATTAATTAATTCTATAGGTAATACAAAATACGAAGCCCAGAACTAAGAAGAGACTCATAAAATTGAAAGGAGAAACATTCTAAAGTGATTAGATGCAGGTTGACAGACAAATCATATGACCTGTCCTCAAAACAAATTACAGGTATGTATTCAAGAATGAAGATATCATTTGTTCCCATTACACTTCTGCACTGAAACACCTTAGCAAGTTTGATAGACATTATTTTTACAAGGGGCCACTACACACCCTGAAAAATGCAAAATGTTTTTCCAGTTTCTGGGTTTATGATGAACTAAATAAACTGTAATGCTTCCTGCTACCAAACACCAGAATGCTGGTTCAAAAATAATAAACATCTTTTCAAATGTCAAAGTCACTTGGGGAAATTGCGGGGGTGGTGGGGACAGAAAATGAGAGCTAATTCAGCAAGTCATGGAACTGCCCCAAGGATGTCAGTCCTGGTAACCAAATGGTTGGAAATCTGGTATCGGCAGAGGCTATGCCCTCCACTGTGGACTAGAAAAGTCCAATCAGCAGCACCAGGGGCCATACTGAAATCTGTGTGTCTTAGCCTGGAATCTGGGGAAGGAAAGCATCTCTCCAGAGAACAGATGGGGTTTTAAACTTAGACATTTTCAGATCCAAGTGTCCCCACACAGAGATGATAACATTAAAAAGTGGCCTCAGTGCTCAATCAGATAGTGCTCCCACCAGAGACAAACTCAAAACCATTCTGGAGAAACATCCTGATGACAATACCCAAACGAAGATGAGCTCACCCGCCTACACCACAGCACATATAATCATTCTCCACAAAGATGTCAGTCGTGATAGGAGCAGAACTCTGTCAGTCCACCGTTAACATGGAAAGGAATTCAGGTTCATTGGTTTATGTCTAATTTTGACCATTATCAGTAACAGTAACAACAAAACAGAAATAGTGGGAAGTCTCTTAGGACATTTATAAGATATATGCTTTCCCAGTTTTTAAGGTGGAAATCTGACAGGTTCTAAAATTATCATTCATTTAGTAAACTAATCCTTGAAGAAATCAGGGGGAAAAAAATAGCAGGACATATCATCACAACTAATTATCTTTACATCTATCTTTAATGGGCATAATTTATACACAGTAAAATGTGCAAATCCCAAGCATGTGACCTACTAACCTTTTACACAGGTATACAACCATGAAATCTCAACCCCGATCAGGATAAAGAATGCCTTTATCACCCCAGAAGGCTTCCTCGTGCCCCCTTCCAGTTGTGGTCTTTACCAGCTGTCAGCAGGAAGCAATCCTCCTTACTGCTATCACCACAAATTAGTTTTACCTGTTCTTCAACTTCACAGAAATGGAATCACACAGTATACACATTTGTGTTTGTTTCTTTACCCAACACAGTTTTGGTGTTTGGGTTTTTTTAAGTAGGCTCCACATGGGGCTTGAACTCATGACCTTGGGATCAAGACCTGAGCTGATATGAAGAGTCTGAAGCTTAACTGACTAAGCCACTCAGGTGCCCCTAACAGAGTTTTTTAATTCAACCATTGAACATTCTTGTCTTTTTGTGGCATATACACTCATTTCTCTAAGGTATATATATAAGAGTATCTAGTCAGTTTCCTTACCCCAAAATACCTATTTTACTTTTTACCATAGATGGATTTTGCTTATTCTAGAAATTCACATAAATAGAATTATAAAGTTCGTTACCTTTATGTAGGCTCCTTTCATAGAGAATAATAGTTTCTGAGATGCATCTACTGTAGGACTACTACTTAGAAAACAGTAACAGAGGGGCACCTGGGTGGCTCAGATGGTTAAGCGTCTGCCTTCGGCTCAGGTCATGATCCCAGGGTCCTGGGATCGAGTCCCGCATCGGGCTCCCTGCTCCTTGGGAGCCTGCTTCTCCCTCTGTCTCTCTCATGAATAAACAAATAAAATCTTTAAAAAAAAAAAAGAAAACAGGAACAGAAAAAAACAGGAAAAGGAAACAGTAACAGGACACTCTTAGATTTTATTATATGTTTTTCAGGTTTACCTGACTTTTGGAGAATGGTGATTCCACCTGTGTGATTTATAAATTTATCATGTTTTTTTTAAGATTTTATTTATTTATGTGAGAGAGAGAGAGAGAGAGAGAGCACAAACAGGGAGAGGGGCAGAGGGAGAAGGAGAAGCAGACTCCCTTGCTAAGCAGGGAGCCCAACACAGGGCTTCATCCCAGGACCTTGGGATCTTGACCTGAGTGGAAACAGACGCTTAACTGACTGAGCCACCCGGGCGCCCCTAAATTTATCATGTCTTTAATAAGCTGCAAAGTCTTCTAGGTTCAAGGAAGCAACGTTCTCATCTACCTACTCTGCCTATTCTCACTTGAGACCAATTTACTCAACGAGTATCTATTGAATATCTGGGAGTACATGAAACACAGCAGGGAGTTGGGGGGAGCTAGGGCTAGGAGAACAGGCCATGACAGCACCTCGTGGTAAGTGCTGGGATAGGCATAAACACACGGTACAATGGGCCCTTGGGAGAGAGCTCCTCACCCAGTCCAGGAGGAAGACCAGACTTCTGGGAGGAAGAACTTCTGAAAGCAGACTGGGTCTTAAAGGATTTAGTCAGATGAAGAGGCACTGCAAGGAGGGAGGAGAAAAGACACATAAAGGGTGGGCGATGGAGGCAGCCTGGTTTAGGCAAACAGATCACGGTAACGGAAAACCTGGGAAGCCAGGGAAAGCCTGAAGTTCAGTATGACTGGAGGGCAGAATTTAAGGCCTGAGTAAAGAGGTGAGGCCAGAGAGATGGGCAGACGCCAGAACCCCAGATTCTGTGCAAGAGGTCTTAGAGAAATTAGGATGTCATTGTGAGGGCTCCGAGAAGACATGGCGGATGGAAGCTGGGGCGGAGCAGGCCCCAGGGAGTGCTTTGGGATCCTCAGTGCACACAGACAAACCACCAGAGAGATGACTGGGAGGCTGCCGTGGGCCTCCAGGTTGGAGCAACATCAGGTCCTGAACTGAGCAGCTGCATAAGTGGACCAGAGATTGTATGAGCAACACCTATTCTTCACCTATTTGTTACAACATTCACAGGAAAATACATATAAGCTCAAATGTATCTAATCACAAGCAAATGGGATAAGCTCTTCTCAAAGTTAAAATACCAGCCCTAAAGCAATGATGGGTCTCAGGTATAGAGGAGTCTCCTAGAAAGTAATGGGGGAAACAAACTGGTGTTCTCTGCCAGGCAGCACGAAACACCAAAGGTTGCACGGCTTCAGCCACCACACTGTGCCATTTGTCTCCTGGGATTCACAGCTGACATTATCTATTTCGAAGGTTTAGCTCAACCTCAAAACCTGAGTTGTGTTCCTTGATACCTTATTTTGGCAAGTGAGTTCTCCCTGAAGCCCTAGGATGCACTGCTGTTATGTCAAATTTTAGTTTTCCCACATAACAAAGTATTTGCTCTTTTGGCTAGCGGGGTTTTTCTCTTGAATGTAGATAACTCAGGGACAATTTCCCTGTCTATGTAAATAACTGCTGAGTGAGGGATTTCTCAATTGTGAATTATGAAGGTTGTGGAGAATCATGTAAAAGTGGCAGGTAACACCTAGAAAATGATGATGGTTGGTGAATTTCTACAGATTTTGCTACTAAATAACATCAGCTGGAACCATAGTCTTCCAGCCCTTAATCTCTGAAAGATCTGATCGAATACACACTCATGTTACCCTCAGCTTTTCCTCTAAGTCAGTGGTTGGCAGACTACAGCCGGCAAAACAAATCCAACTGGCTCCCAGTTTTGTGAAGTTTTATTGCAACCGAGCCCCACCCACTTGTGTACACATTGTCTATGACAGTTTGCACATGCCAACAGATGAGCTAAATAGTTGAGACAGAGACTTTTACGACCCACAAAGCCAAAAATATTTACTATGTGGCCCCAACAGAAAAAGTTTGCAGACGCCTGCTCCAAGTGAAGCTAAAAACAAAACAAAAACAGCTAAATTCCCTCTTTTCTAAACTCATTGAAAGGATAAAAAGGAAAAGATACTGACATTACAAAAGAAGAAGGAAGGTTTAACACCCCCCTCCCCAAAGCTAGCCTTTCATCTCATTTTTACTCAGATGAACGAAACTCCTGAGCCACTGGAGCTGAGCCGCCTGGAAACCAGCACCTAGTCAGACCTGTACAGTTCCGAAGGGGATCTTAAGGGAGCTGATTAACCTTGGAGGAGACCATTTAAGAGAGATCTGCCAGTCCCCGTGGACAGACTCCGATTTTTTTTTTTTAAGATTTTATTTTACTTATTTAACAGAGAGAGACAGCGAGAGAGGGAACACAAGCAGGGGGAGTGGAAGAGGGAGAAGCAGGCTTCCCGCCGAGCAGGGAGCCCGACGCGGGGCTCGATCCCAGGACCCCGGGATCATGACCTGAGCCGAAGGCAGACGCTTAACGACTGAGCCACCCAGGCGCCCCTAGACTCCGATTTAAGAAGACAGAGGTATCAGAGGAGTGTTCACGAGGTATTTAAAAGAAAAAGTTCAGATCCTTCACGGTGTGAGGCTACCAAGGGGAGACTCCCACATACCATGAGAGTGTGTGGGGCCCACTTATGAAGTGCACACCTCCACTGGATGCTGATCTGACCCCTGACCCACAGACAGGTGTCAGCACTGTGCCTGCTGCACCTGCCTGACCACAGAGCCTTTCACCTCTCCTGGGAAATCTTCAGTGCCACTCCCGGAACGTGGACAGTACCTGTTTTAATACATCAGTGTGTGAAATGCCAAATCCATCTTCATTTCCACCTCAGAAAGAATCGGCCAGTACTGTTTTAAAGGCGCCCCAGCACCGATCTCTTGTGTATTCCCGGAGGCACTATGGGAATCCTGCTTGTTTCACAGTAGGTACAAAATAAAATCCATCCAAGCCAAATAACTTGCTTTCCCCTTGGTTTCCTCCACCCGTCTGTTTGCCTTCCATGGCCAAACGAACACAAAATACAGAATATTGATTGAAAAAGCACTACAGACCCCTCAACAGCTAGGCAAATTATCATCTACCATACATTTTCTCATTTCCCATATGGAATAATAAACACGACTGATTTGTAAGTTTTGGAGCACAGTTCTGGCAATTCCTAAAATACAATCTTTTAGGCGTAAATGTCTTATTCCCGCCCGTCACTCCGCATACAAAGTCTGGAGCATTAGCTAGTCTGTGATGGATGGATAAAGGCACTTTCCCCACAGGCCCCGGTCCTCTGCCCAGCCTTTGTCCCTCCAACTCTGCCATTCATTTTCACCTCTGACAGTAAAAACCCCAGGACAAGATTGTCACAAAAAGGATTATCTTTCAGATCAATGGTGAAATTGATTCCAACCAGCACTATTTATCAGCCTGAAGCAGAAGTGCAACTGGTTAGGAAACGCGTCCTCTCTCTGACTCACACTCAGCTCCCCTGGGCAGCCTTTCACTTCATCCTACGTGAATTTGATGCCCTGAATGTTTTACCCAAATACTCTGAATCATAAACTGTCATTTGTCCAAAGTGATCTTTTCAATATCCTTTTGTAGGTATACAGGGTTGTTCCCTTTCAGCTCGATACATTTCTAATACACAAGGTACAGATTATTTTTTGGTTAACTCTCTCACCCTAAAAATGGAGGCTAAAATATAGACTAAATGCCTTCAGGTCCAACAGGAATAGACAAGATTAGCCATCCTACTTGTTCACAGGTTTTGGTCTCCCACCGCCACCCCCACCCATAATTGTTTAACACCAAAACCCAAGGGAGAGTTTACTAAAATTACTGCCAGTTTTATGGACCTAAGTCTCCTTCTAACCATGGAATTAAATAGCAGTGGGATTTTATTAACATCGACTAGCTTTTATAGGATCAGAAAACCTAGGATTTCAATTCCTTGGTATAATTTAAATAAATTAAATTAAAACTCTAGCTTACTTTATCAGCAACTCAAAACATACTATCTAAAAGCTCCAAATCCTGAAGTAAACTGTGTAATTGACTTATAACAGGTCAATGTCACTCACTAAAAAATGAATTACCACAGGCAGAAGTTACCTTAAAGAAATAGGATAAAAAAAGGGGGCAAGGAATATTTATCTATATACTTATACACACATAAATGTGGAGTACTAGATCAATGATTTATTATACTCAAACAGCAAATAAACAGCTAGAAAGAAAACAAATATGTCAAAATGATATATTCATATCACACTGCCTTGTACAAACATTTACAATTTCTAGCATCGACATTTTAAGTTACTTAAATCAGAAATAAAGATTGGCCAAAACTTACCAATGGCTTATATTTTAAACATTCAAATTTAAGACAATTATTTAGACTCTAAAATGTATTTTCTCATAAATATGATTATATACAGTGAGAAAAAATTTATATAACTGAAATACCACTGAATTCAAATGTATAGAGTCAAAGTTTATTGTGCATCATAGATTACAGGCTGTCCAGCAAAACATTTTATCTAAGATCAGATTTGCATTTAGAAAGACCAATTACCCTACAATGAATAGAATATTTGAAGAAGAATCAGGAGTAGTCAAGTAAAGAAAAGACGTCTGACTGGACCTGCGATGGTCATATGTAAGCCAGAGAGACTCAGAGATGGAAGTTAAAATTGACAAGACTCAGTAATGCTAAGAGAGACATGAGGTAAGGAGTTGGCAAGACAGACTCCCAGCCAAATGGTTGAACAGCACAGTCATTGATTGAGATGGAAACACTGGAAGAGGACCCGCTTGGAAGCAGGTGGGTTGGAGGGGGTTCTGAATTTAGTTTTAGACATGTGGGATTTGGGGAGCCTTTGAGACACCCAAGTGTAGAAGTCACAAAGGCAAATGGATATATAGATCTAGAGCACAGAGAGGTATAAGTGACATACAATAGAGATTAATTCTTGAGTCACTGGAATATAGCCAGATATTGACACCATAGACATGGATAACACCACTGAGAGAGACCGTACTGTGATCTACAAAGACGACGGAAAAAGAGGAAGCCAGAAAGGTGAAGGCAGTACCATGGAATATGGAATTTCAATCACTTTTATTTCTAATAATATCCATGTAATTATCTATAATAGATCTAATTTTGGTTTCATTTAATGTCTGTGTTTGTGAATTTAAGAATGCGGAACTTTGATGTGTTATGACCATCTGCCATTTATTCCGTTTTAGGATACTACTAACATGGCTGATACTAATTTAGTGAATAGATTGTACAGAGATAAATAAGGTTTTGTTTTTCTGACAATTAAAGTGGAGTATGTTAGTTCTGTTTCAACTGGTGTATTTGTATTACTGTTTTAAAAAAAGTGGTAATTTTTTCAAGGTAATTGGTTTAGGGATAACATGCATAACAAAGGAAGAAAGAAATTCGAGTATTTCCAAAGTTCACATTGAAGTTTGGCTAAAATGTTGGTTTTGTTCCTTTTAATGGTGAGGGATTACTGGGAAGGCAGTCTGAGGCCAAAGCATCCCCCGTGTCTCATTAGCGTTAGTGATAATGGTCTCTGAGGACAAAGGGAAATCCTAACTATGGAAGTGAATTTAGCATCATAAGTGAAATGAGCTCTTTTTACTCCTTCACTTTCTCAAACCACTCTTATTCAGATTAAACACTATATGGATCTGCTATCATAAGAAGTAGGTAAATTTTGAGGCACCTGGGTAGCTCAGATCAGCTTTCTGCTCAGGCTTGGTAGATTACCTCTTGGAAATGAAAATAATCATGTGGAAACTTCATCTTCCTGATACCAAGCAAATAAACCTACCTCAACCATGCTAGCTTTCTTGCTTTTATAAAGGTGAGCCTCCCACTGGAGCTTTGGATCTCATCACTTCCAGCTTATTAAGAACCCTTAACAGTATAGAAAAGCCTTGCTTTTCTTCTATATTCAACCTCTTGCTATCAACTGAATGTTCTTCACTTGCTCATAAACAGCCCTAAGTTTCTCCTATTAAAAAAATAAATAAATAAACTTCATTTAACTAATCTTTCCCTCTGGAAACTGTTTTCTTTTCTCACCTTGACAGTAAAACTTTTGGAATGAGTTAGGTCTTACCTGTGGCCTCCCTTGACTTAAGTCTATTCTGTACTCATATGCTTTCTAACCCCATCACTATACAATATTAGCTCTTGCTAAGGTTACCAGTGTCATTTTAGCAACATTCAGCATCTTCCTTTTCGTTAAGCTTCCGTTCTGGAAAAAAGCTGGAAAATGGTCCCAAGTTCTTGAAATCTGGTGATGCTGCCATTGTTGATAGGGTTCCTGGCAAGCCTGTGGGTGTTGAGAGCTTCTCTGACTATCCTCCTCTGGGCCATTTTGCTGTTCGTGACGAGACAGATGGTTGCCCAGAAAGCTCAGAAGGCTAAATTAATATTATCCCCAATACCTGCCACCCCAGTCTTAATCAGTGGCGGAAGAACAGTCTCAGAACTGTTTGTGTCAATTGGCCACTTAAGTTTAATAGTAAAAGACTGGTTAATGATAACAGTGCATTGCAAAACCTTCAGAAGGAAAGGAGAATGTTTTGTGGACCATTTGTTGTGTGTGTGTGTGTGTGTGTGTGTGTGTGTGTGTGTGTGTGTGGCAGTTTTAAGTTATTAGTTTTTAAAATCAGTACTTTTTAATGGAAACAACTCGACCAAAAATCCATCACAGAATTTTGAGACCCATTAAAACAAAAGTTTAATGAGAAAAAAAAAGAACAGTGTTAGCAATCTTGTTCCCTAATCAGTTTATAATAATCACTTTCTAATGAGCATGCTACTACACTGTTGAGACACCACTATTCATGGAGGCAATCCTGCATGGAGGTGTCCCGCTATATAATCCCTCAGCAGGTTCACAGACTCTCAAATATTAACAAGTAACTTTAAGCTATAAAACAATTTATACATAAACGAAGGATTTCCTGTGGTATAACAGTAACCATAGCAACAGAGTAAGTTAGGTTTGCCGTGTGAAAAGTATCCTAAGGTATTTGATGCCCTCACAAAAAGCTTTCCCTCAATTTACAATAAGGACATGACCAGTAGCAGCAAAATCACAGTAAATTTTCATAATGGATTATATTACTATCTAGATTAGCAATATTTCATCTTAGCATTTTTATTTCCAAAAGAACAAGGGCTATATTCAAATCTGTCCAATTTACATCTCAATAATAGGAATGTGTAATTCACTCAAGATTTTATACTAAATCTTGAATGAGGTAACATTTTCAATAAATCATGATATGTACATAAGTTCAGTGAGAAAAATATGCAATTAGAATAGTTCTGACAAGGCTATATGCATCCTATGGAAGTACAAGGAGCAGATGTACAGTCATTATGGAGTACGGTCACAATTAATCTTGGATAGATTTCCTTAAGAAATAGATTGGTTTGGTTTGGTCTTGGTTTTTGTAGATCAAAACTTACTGTGAACACTAGGGCTCACTGAAGAAAATAATGTAGTAAATCCTTTTATAATATCTACTGGCAAAGGAACTGTAAAATGGCTTAAGTTAAATAAATATTATTTAAAGCCTGCCAGTACCATATATAGGCTTAATGAAGAGAGAAATAGTAAGCAACACTGCTTTTGCTACAGGGGTTTGTATAGTCCCGTGCTCTTTCAACTGCATCAATGGCTCATTCAACTGCATCAATAAAACAGGTTATTGCTTTTCAAATATTTGGATGACAGAGTAAGAATATAAAATTCAGCTAGTTTGGTACAAGGTGCTGATCTTATCAATCTGAAGTTTAATAGACATAACCGTGCTGGAATTCCCAATAAATAAATAAATAAATAAATAAATAAATAAATAAAATAGCTTTACAAGCAGAAAAGGTAGAAGGACTAAGGAGATTAGGCATTAACTGACAACAGCTCTCACATAAATCCACCACATGTGACCATCAAAAGAGTCAATATTATCTTAAGCGTGCAGCGGCTGTACACCACTCAGAATAAATGGGAGGATCACCTGCCCTGTGCTAGCACAGCACACCTCCCATACTATGGCACTGCATTTCAAGAAGGACACAGGAACTGAAAGACATTTAGAGGAAAACAGCCAGAATGATAATGGAATGTTAAAACCATGTTGCATGAGGAATATGTCACATTGAAACAAAGTTCCCCAAGGTCAGGGACTGACTGCACCTTAGTTTTGTCACCAGTACTGAGTATACAGTAGGGTCAGAGCAAATGTATAAATGAACAAATGAATATACCCACATGTATATGAGAGTCCTCAGGCACGATAAGACTGAAAATCTTCAAATATTTGAAGGAGTATATATAAGAATACAAGTTCTTCTATTTGGCCTCAAGAGCACAACCAGGACCAAGTCTGGAAGCTATAGGAAAGCAAATTTCAACTCAACAAAAGGAAGACCATTGTGCTATTTAGAGGATGGGATGAAATGCTCAGGTTCCTTAACCCAGAAGGGATCCAGCCACAAGAGAGTTTACAGGTATTGACATCAGGGGAACCAGCTCCCTGGTGCACTGGAAACACGAGGCAGAGACAGGGCAGCTCCGAACCAGATGCCATCTCTCAAGTGAACACGTTGACTTGCTGACGCTCAGTTTGGTCCGAGGTGCCAGTGTTTGCAAAATCCTTAGTGTATGTTCTTCCAGAATAATGACAGAAGGCTGAGGTGTGAAATGCCTATGGACACAAGAGTGGAATTTTCCCGATCCAGCCCTAAGAGGTGCAGGCAGGTGCTCATGAGGGAGGCAGGGGCATCAGGAGATGTGTTGTATCTGCTCCTGCCCTAAGGGGGGCCATGCTGCTTAAACACTTTCAGGCTGGGCAATTAAGTTGTTCGTTTCCACCAACCTGTAAATCCCTGAAGGCAAAATGCTTCAGGTTCTTTCTAACCCTGGAATTTTGTTGCTATCAGAATACAAATCAGAAAGGCTAAAATGAATGCTAAGAGGACCTATCATTTAATCCTGGCATCCAGCCTTTGAGGGAGGAATTATTACTATTATTCTTTCCATTTTACAGATTAAAAAAAATATGATTCAGAAACATAAAATGATTCGCCCAAGATCTCATGGTTTGTAGAGTTAGGGATAAAGGTCAGCAATAGCTGACTCCAAGGTCAAGGTTCAACCATGATGATCAGACACTCCTTGCACGTAAGAAAGTACTGACAGTGAATTGGGGGAGGGGGAGAAAGAGAATGAATGACTGCAAATTTAACCAGAGATAAAAGAAATAAAGTAAATCTGCTTTTTAGGGAATAGAGGATAAGACTTGAGCCTTCATTTAAGGGAATGTGATTAATGACCAGTAAGATAATTTTCAGTTCTGTACCACAGAAACTATAGATTATTTGTAATAATTCGGGGAAAATGTCTCTGTTGCATTTCAGACCGACTGTCTCTCTCCACAGAAAGCTACAGGTACAGCAGCTCACCAGTGACGTGGTGAACAGTGTGCCCAGGACTGGGAAACTCTCACTGCCGTCTATTCTAATCTGGAAGGTAATGACTGGTTCTGGAACGGATGCTTCTTCCTAGCCACCAACAATTATAATCCTCGAGTCTTAAAATATATATAAAAAGAACTCCTTTAAGGAAAAAAAAAGAAGAAAGAAAGACAGAAAACTGTATAAACGAATTATAAAAGACCTCCTTTCTGAGAAGAAATGCCACTGTGCACAAGGACGGCGGATGAAAATGCCTTAGAGATAAAAGTGTAAGATGACCAAGTCTAAGGATTTGATTAAAGAAATGCCAGATGCGACAGAACTAAAAATACCACGTGACTGTGATGGTCATTATCTGAGAAATAAATCTCTGTGTATTATTTAGCATGTCCTATTGAAGAGTACTATCAAAAAGGTCAAGATCTTAAAAGAAGAGATAGCAATTATTGAGAAGGTTCAGGGAAGAATACAAATTCTATGAAGAAACAACGAGAATGATGCCCATGGGTTTGGAGGGAGCAGAGCTAGTGAAATAAATGGAAATTATTGAATACTTATTTTATACTCTGTAAAACACTGTCTGCATTTCAATATGTGCATACTGTACATGGGGACGTCAGAAGATCCTGAAATATCGTCTCTGTCTGCTGCTACGGTGATATTCTAATTATCGTCTAACACCCTCTAAAACATGTAAGATAGACCTGAATTTTATAGCATAATTAACTAAATAGCCGGACAGTTTCAGAGGAAGGTGAGTCACCCAAATGCCCCTTGCTGTAGTGGAGACTAAAGACAGGGGGTGATGGGGATGAAAAGGGAGGTCAGGAAAGCACAGCACTCAGAAAGGCAGAAAGAAGACTGACAGGATCCGTGTTGAAACGGATCCTGCACTCATATCCCAGTGCCCCAGGGAAATCCTGAATTCAACACTGTCACACTGATGGGGAGAATGAACCCATGACAATTCCTGACTGAGGCAAAGCCCCTAAGTGCAGAATCTGGCAAAGGGCCACATGCTGTGCTTTACAAACCGTGTTAGTGTCTCTTGTAAAAATATTTTAATGGTCCTTGTAGAATAGTTTATGTCATATATGTAACTTATATAACTAATATATGTACACATTAAATTTAAAAGTATCTAGAACCCTGAATATATTTAAATTGCACCTTTAAATTTGTATTTACACATCAAATATATAAATGTCAAATGTATACATAAATTTTTCAACATAAAAGTATTTTTAAGGATGACCTCTGATTTAATAGCAGAAGGGGAAGGCTATTCATGAAATAAATGCTCACGAAGAGAGGGTCAGACACTAAACTTTACTGAGAAAGAATGCGTGTCTCAGCTTTGAATATCAAGTTTTGAATCTAACAAAGACAATTCATCTATTTTTCAGATTTGTGAACTGTGATTGATGGAATCTCAAGCCTGCTTTTGAAAAATGGGAAGATATCTAGCATAAAAAGAGCCATATAGATGTTTCAGATGGTTTTGTTATTGTTTACATGAAAAGAAAAGCAAATGAACTCAGTAAAGATTACAGGCAATGCTCCACAAATGTAATTAACAATTACTCTGTGTCTACTCCATTTCTATGCAAAGAGAATATAGTCAAGATGTGTCCATGGTGGCTTTTTGCTTTATTCTCACCAATTAACAGACTATTAGATATGACAGTAATTAGACACCTCAGCTGGAAGAAGATCATTATGTCTTAATGAGATGATTAAAAACAACAAAAAAAAGTGTGCTTCTTGCAAAATATTAGCATGCACTTCAAGGAACAATAAAACAATTTATTTTGTCTCCTCATTGTGCTTTGTCAGTCCATATAAAAAAAAAATCCTGCAACCAAAATATGCCTTAGAAAATTATACAAGCATAAAATATCAGTTTTTAATGAATCAAGTATAAGTTTTGGCTATATTTATTTTGAGAATGTTCACTAGTGTTTCTCTGACTAGTTACAGGCACCACAGAATATTATAAATATTACAGTGATATATTTCACATTCACCAAGAATTTCAGGTTCTATACTGTTATGTAATTCAGGCCAACTCCCAACATTTAACTTATTCAATACCCAGTAGATGGATTGGCTTTAGGCCCGGACACAAGTCTAACTTTGAACACCCCTGCCAGGCAGACACAAATGCAGAGTGAGTGCAGTGGGCATGCAAGTCATCCGAGGAATGAACACCACACCCCAGCTAAGGCCAAAGATCTCCTAGCAAATCTTTCTTTGGGTTAAAATTCTGTTACCCTAAAGCTGATGTTTCATTGCATATGCCTACTGGAAAGGATAGGAACTCACACCTCTTCACATGCCACCATGAATTAATTATCAGCTATGCTAGCAGAAGGTCTGGCTTGAAGGCACTGGAAAATACAAGACTAAACCAGCACAGAAAGAAGAGAGAGGCAAGAATGAACTACAAAGCCCAGGGAGTCAGGAGGTGTCTGAGTGAAAAGGTTTGTTCATTCATTCATCGCCTCTCACTCACTCATCCCTCATTCATTCAGAAGGCACTTAGTGAACCCCTATTACTGGAATAAGCATTTATACTTCTTAATCAAGATAAACATTCTTCAATACCAAAACAAGAGGTCGCTGTCGTAAACAACATTATTGCTAATAATGAAAATACAACTTTACCCCCTGCAATTCTATACTTGTGTATTTCAAACCAGAAGCCATCACTCAGGAACACCACCACTTATCTACAAGCATGATTGCATGCAAACTTGTCCTTCCTTTCTTTCTGAGTACAACAGGCTTTCTTTTTTTTTTTTTTTTTTTTTTTTTAATCTAAGGCCTATATACCCACACTCTCTGGATGCCACTCCCAACCCCACTGCCTACTAAAGATCTTGCTCTGTGGACTGTCCCACAGCAATGGGCACATGTAGAGGAAATCTCTATCTGTCTTACAGTAAACCCACTTAGGAGTTACTGTCACTTACTTTATTCATATTTCTAACTCCAGTACCTAAGATACTTTGTTTCATAATATTCAATCAATGAATACGGACTGACTAAATGGATTTAGCAATGTTTGCGACTTCTGCCCTATTCCTGCTGCCACCATTGCTATTAACTCATCGAATGCCACACATACATTATTTACAAAAAGAACAAAATGTATACTGCAACCCAGTGACAAGCATATAATTGTTCCAAGACACTCTACACATTTATACTTTCCCCATTTCCTGTAAAATACTCACCAGTTTTTAAACTGTAACTGTACCTTGCTTATATTATACAGGTGAAATGGTATGGTGTACAGTGAGATGGTGCTCAGCATATCTGAGCAACAGTATGACTTTTTCCTCTATCTTCTATCAATCAATTTATTTGTATAGCACAAAATTGCTATTCCTCTGAATTGAAGCAAGAGAAAACCTTACATAATATTACAGTTTTGATATACCTTGACATATACATTATGTAACAGCATTTTCCTTTGCTATACTTTGCAATATAACAGAGGAATGCTTTTTTAAAGTCAGCAACATCAGCAGGAATAAGACTTTTAAATGAATCTCCTAGGAAGACAGAATTCTTACATTTAAAGACCAAGAGTTTTTCCATATGAGTTACATTTCTGTCCCCGAAATTAAGTTGCAATGATTAGGTATTACATTATTTAGCAAAACAAACAAACCAAAAAAATCCAAAAACCAGAATACAGGAGATATCTACCTAGAACCCTCAGATGCTTTTTATTTTTTTTAACATAATGACAGTATACATTAGATTTTTAACATAAAAAATGAATTTTTGTAACTATAGTCCTACAATAAAATATAAAACTATAATAACAAAGAAGTAATAATACCAGGAGTAATAATACGACCTAAAACTTATTAAGCACTTAACATGTCCAGCACTGTCCCGAGGGCTTTCCATGGATTGGTACGTCTCAACCTTAGACCACCCCAATGACACAGTCACAATTATTATCAGTATTTATTACACACAAAGAATCTGAGACTCAAGAAGAAGGCATTCCTTAAGTGTACCAGCTGATAAGTATAGACAAAGGGTTTAAACACATGCTCTTAATGTTAAATACTACTCTTTATCTTCATGTTTTAATGTGAATAAAAATAAAATACTAGTCTATCCCTCTTTCTAAAACTGGAATATTTTTCAACTGTTTGGAGCACATTTCAGCACAGGGATGACAGAAATCATGAGCCACTCAAATTCCAGTGTCTTGAGAAGAGCATCTTATGAAGTGTGTACTCAGTCTTACCAACACACGGATGGATAATGGTGAGTTATCTGACAACCGCCAAAAACCCACTACTGTATGACTGAGTCAGAAATAAACAACTATTTTAGTGCTACTCAGTAACGGAGCTGCCAAACCAGTTGCCTTTATATTAAACAGTATACTTCAATAGTCTATGAGTCAGCTTATAATAAATCAAATATTTTAAATACTTATATAATTATATGGTGAGCCCAGACACATTGCTTTCTTAGAGAAGCAACCAGAAGCAAAGCTACTCTCCTGTGTTCAGGAAAGCAAAGGTTCTTCATGAGGAAGCTCTGAATCTAAATAAGCCTCACTCCAAAAAGAGTTTTACTGCAGACTGATAATCCCTTAGGTTTATAATAAAAATGCTGACATAGCTTTAGCTACAGCATAACAAATGCAAAGCTATAATGTTTGCCTGTCAGAAATTCCTATTTATTTCCAATGTCCTAACAGATGTGCTTTACCGCCTTTAAATTCCCTCCAAAAGTTAATTGCTTGTCTATCAAAAAGATAAATATCTTGTTTTAGGCTTTAGGGATATTACATGTGGGGAGAAAAACCAATACTCTAGCAATACATTGTGTCCAAAATGCATTTGCGGTAAGAAAGCCAAACTCCCTGAGCATTAGAAAGCTACTAGGAAGGACAACCAGATCATCCCAAGGTCTTAAAAAGTACAGGATTCTCCATATCGCAACATTAAAATATTCAGGACGCTTAGATTTTATTACACCAATAAGGCCTAATTTACTGCAACATAAATGACTGCAACATCATATTTTTTACAAAACAAATTTCAAAAGGCAGGTGACATTCTTGTAGGCTATTGGAACTAAATAATGATTCAGACAAAATGGACCTTCATCATTATCTGGTCTACTATTTTCCAAACTATAAATCCTGACATATTAATGAGTTGCAGACTTAAAACAAAAAATGAAATAGAAAATATCAGAATATTACATTTAGTAAGAGTATATCTCATTTTAGGAAACTTTTCTGTCATATAAACATACACAGGCATGTTATATTTTGATGTAAAATGTATTTCTTACTGTGAGGTACTACAAAAAAAGTTTTCTTCTACTCTCACCGCTTGATATACTGCTATAACGTGTAAACATCACAGGGACAAATTAAATATTTACTGTGAAGGTAGATAATGACAACCATCCCAGACATTTTTCAATACCCTCCTTTTATAATGTATCTAAAAAGTGTAAGGCAACAGCATGAGCAAGGATACAATCAAGGTATGTACTGATGATCAGCAGTTTAGACAGAAAATAATTCTCTTAAAAGAACACAGACAAAACAGATTTAGAAAACATGCATATGCTACTTTAATTACTATACATTAACCGGAAGATCTCTCACTGTCCAGAAAGCTGGTTTAAACTGAAAATAGGTAAATAGCCTCAGGAATGTAGACTTTTAGAATTAACCATTCCAAGGAACTAAGATGTTTGAAAATAAATGCCTTAGCTAACAATGAACATTATTAAAAAGGAAAATTATGACTTTAACACGAGTCTTGATGTCACAGCTAAATTGGATGGATGATAAATCTTACCATATCTAGATGTGAAAGAATAACGCAGAATTGTTATTTATCCCTCTCTGAGTTTCTCCATCCATATATAAACACACACACACACACGCACACACACACACAGTAGACAGGCAGGCAGGCAAGCAGATTAAAACATGTTTAAAATAAATGGCCCCTCCACGCTCATTCTACAGCTTCCTTTTTCACTAAGCAATGTGGGATGGTCATCCTTCATACACTCATTCATTCTAACGAGTGTATAGCTTCCATCTTATATGTGTTCTACAAAATATTTAATAAATATTGATATTTTTTCCAAATTTTTTCAAATTTTGTATTTTTCCAAATATGAAGGTAATATCTGCACATACATGACATACATCATTGTAAGTTCATGTAATGCTTTAAACAGCATACTATTCCTTGATTTACCTACTCAGCACAGTGCATTTTGTTTGTCCACTATGGCAAATGAGGAAGTAAGGGTACTTCTATCCATTCCTTCCTTCTTTCCTACTCCACCTCAGGACATTTGGCACTGATACTGTATTTTTTGCTCTTTCACTAGTTACCACTTGTAACTGCAAGTAATCGACATTCAAACTTCACTACAGACTGATCAGCCTTAAGTCAACTACCGCTTCGATGAAAGATGAAGAAGCACTGCACATAGACTTCCTTCTATGTCGCCTTGGTCCAATCTCTTTTGATAATTGTTAGCTATATTGTTATTTTTATAACATCGAGACAATAACTCGGTCTCCACTGCTTTGTATACAGTTTGTACAATTTGCTTGTGTACAATGCTTTGTGTACAAATTAAAATCCCATGTAAGCAACAGTGGAGCACTATGCCTATTTAATATTTGATACTTAAATATCATTCATTACATAATCAAGTAGAGTTTCAGGCCTCAGTGGATTTCTTTTAACTTTCTTAGTTTTCCAAGTTTCTTCTAGGTTATATGATTCAGCCAACACTTTTCCCTATATTTCATATTATCCTTTTACTCAAAAATTTTTGGGTTATATTTTCATATAGACATTCTTTATTAAGCTTTGCATTCCTCTGGAGTATGATTAAAAATTAGGTACAGAATTCTATATTTAAATTTTTATTATTATTATTTTTTAAGATTTTATTTATCCGACAGTGAGAGACACAGTGAAAGAGGGAACACAAGCAGGGGGAGTGGAAGAGGGAGAAGCAGGCTTCCCGCAGAGCAGGGAGCCCGATGCGGGGCTCGATCCCAGGACCTTGGGATCATGACCTGAGCCAAAGGCAGACGCTTAACGACTGAGCCATCCAGGCGCCCCCAGAATTCTATATTTAAATTAATTTTTTTCTCAGGTCTTTGAAAACTATTGCTTGGATGTCTTTCAGGATCTAGTGTTGCTGATGAAAAATCTGTTACTGTCATTTTCATTTCTTTGCAGATAATCTTGTTCTAATTAGAAGACTGTAGCATTTTCTTCTTTAGCATGAGAATTTTGAAATTCACCAAGATATGTCTACCTGTAATTCATTTTATCCATCCTGCTTGCAAGAATTTTTAATCTGATAACTGCTGTCTCTGGTAGATTTAGTGCAATCATGTCCCAAGTTCTGCATGCCTGCCCAAATCCAAGCCCTTTGGTTCTCCGGGCTGGCCATGTAATTTGCTTTGGCCAATGGACATTAGCAAAGAGAAGTAAGGAGGCTTGAAAAAGCCCTGTGCATTGGAAATTACACTCCTACTGTCCCTTGAAATCCTGCTGCCCAGAAAACAAGGCAAAGTTAGCAGGATGAAGGGACAAGTGGCTCCATGATTCCTGTCATCACGGCCACAGTCAGCCATGGAAGTGAGTTTGTCTCATATCAGCTAATCCTGAGCCAATCTTCCAGCTGACCAGAGTCCCATGAGCTAGTGCAGGTGAAAGAGCCATACCTTGTCCAGACCCAAAGAAGCAACCAGCAAAGCACCACCATGTATACTAAATTAACAGCTGCTGTTTAACCACTCAGTTTTGCAGTCCTGTGTTGCACACCCAAGGTTAACAAATACATCGTGTTTTTTCAGCTTATAAAAATATTCTTTCAGTACTGTTTTCTCTGCCTTTCACTGATTGTTCTTTTACATTCATGAGATGTTGGCTCTATTGACTCTACTCTCCATTCTCCATAACTTTTTCTATGTTCCAGGTCCTTGTCTTTACATTCTAAGTGTTGGGATTTAATCTGCAATTTAACTTGAGGATAAAAACTAGCCTAAGCTTCTACCAGTTGGCCCAATAAATTCTTAATTTGGTAATCATATTTTTAATTTTCTGGAAATTTCTTGTTCTCTGCTTCTTTTTCATAACAGCCTGTTACAGCTGTAACATCTTCTCAAATTCGGCTGAGGGTACTAATTAGACTTGTTTTTAAAGTTTCTTGCACTCCCTGAATTATACCTAAATTTTCTGGTATCAGTTACTCTTTTTGTTCATCTAAATACATTTTTTCCTTAAATATCAAATGATCCTTGATTGTCAGCTTATTTTTCTAAATGAAAAATGATGCCAATTAATATGGGTAGCTCACACTGTTTTGTCTACACTGGGAAATACACCATCCCAAAAGGCCTCTCCCTGGACTGAAAAGGATGTCAACAGTCAGAATGTTCTGCAGACAGCAAATAGGTGAGGTGGTGATCCCCACAATGGACATGTTTTATTTTATGTGTGAAAATGTCTTACGAATTTCACTACTGAACACATTTTCTACTTTTTCTCTAACGTTCAATGCAGGGTTTCATTGTGAAAAAAAAAAATCCACAATCTGCTTCATTATTTTAATGTTCCCTTAGGAGAAAAGAGAATTAGGCTAGTGTGTTTGGTCTATTGATTCAAACCAGCTCACAATAATTACCTTCACCCTTGACCTCTTTTTAGGTTCTTCTCTGTTAGCTTCCTTGGGTCATAAATGCCTGATGCTGGGAAAAGAATTATTTTTGAAGGAATATATTTTGAGAATGCTATATAAAAAATAATATATTTATAAGAATAATTAAAGACTCTGGGGCACCTGGGTGGCTCAGTTGGTTAAGCATCTGCCTTCGGCTCAGGTCATGATCCTGGAGTCCCAGGATCGAGCCCTGCACCCGGGTCCCTGCTCGGCAGAGAGTCTACTTCTCCCTCTGCCCTTCACCCTGCTTGTTCTCTCTCTCTTGCTCTCTCTCAAATAAATAAAATCTTTAAAAAAAATAATTAAAGATTCTAATACAGAGATTTTATAAGAAAAGCTTTGCTTTTCTCTAAAATTCAAAAGAATATATACATTATGACAGTTTTCAAAGGATTTCTGAAATCAGCAATTATGTAGATGAATGGCTTATTACATGCAAACATGGATGCACTAAACATTCTAGAAGTGAAAGTTCACTTAAGCTTTCTGACACTGAATAATATTTCTTTTCTATGTTTCTAAACTTATGAAAGCAACACAAGCCCAAAAGAAAAGTGGTATATTAAAATAAAATAAGGTTCTCTTCCAATGGCAACAGAGATAAATCATTTCCCAAGGAGAGTTCATCAAGGCTAGAGACTGGCAGAAAAACAGTGGCCTTCACCTTCAAAGATCAAGCTAATCTTAAAACACACCCTATCTCCTGTTTGGCTTTGATGTATTAATATGCTCATTTGTTTTAAATCTCAAGGCTGGTGTCCAATAGGTTATGGCAACCAAAAGAACTGTCTTATATAAAAGTGTGTATCTAGTAAGACTCACTTTGTTTTTATTTTAAAACAGTGACTTAAAAAATTTTGGTAGAAGAACCCAACTTTCTTTTTTTTTTTTTTTAAGATTTTATTTATTTTATTTGCGAGAGAGAATGAGAGAGAGAGCATGAGAGGGGGGAGGGTCAGAGGGAGAAGCAGACTCCCCGCTGAGCAGGGAACCCGGTGCCGGACTGGATCCCAGGACTCCAGGATCATGACCTGAGCCGAAGGCAGTCGCTTAACCAATTGAGCCACCCAGGCGCCCAAGAACCCAACTTTCAAACAAAAACTTGTAGAAACCCACAAAACATGTATCAAAGAAATAAAGTTGTCTTGCTCAAAGAGGTTGAGGGCAGAAAAGACTCTGAACTTAGCTTCATGGCCTGGAGACACAGCAAAGATACCTTTTCCTCAAAAAAGACTGAAATTCAAACTTGTATTGCATGAAGGGGGAGAAGGATGATGACTTCACATTTTAAAATTATTGATATAAATATGCTTTTCATACATATTCACTGAAAACAATTAAATAAAATATTTCACCAACTCATTAGTTGAATGTCTCTACATAACCAAATGGTGCAAGGTACGCAGAGAGCTACATAAGACATGCAGGCAGAGTCCCTAACTGCCAGGAGTTGAAATATGAGTCACGGATGAAGCTGAAGCCGTACTGTGTGGTCCTTCTTTTCAGAGCAGACCAATATAAGTCCAAGGATTTCAGCAGATAAAGGGAAAGATGTCCCTTAACTGCATCGTCAAAGACCACTGACATTCATGCAAACTGCAGAAGACAAGCAACATGGTGGTGGGGAAATAGACTTTAGAGAAGACACATTGCAAATGTGCTGATGAGAGGGCATCTGCATAATGAAGTGGAAAATGGTGTGTATCAGAGGTTGAAGGGAGCTATAGTTAAATAGCTAAGTGTGGGAAATAGAATTAGTGTTTAAACCATTTGCTGCCACTTCTGGCTATGCCTGGCCTGTCCCTCTGGGTGGATGACACTTCCTTTCTGCACCAAAGCCAAGGCTTGCTTGACTTGCTTTGGCCATGAAATGGGAGGAGAAGGGATGGCCACGACCTCCCTTTCCACCACCATAAGCGTGGACATGGTCCAGATAGGACCAGCTTGACCAGCCTCTATCCCTGAGTGTAGACAGCATGAGCCATGCCACTGCCAACCCCCAGTGAATATGTAACTGAGCAAGAAGAAATCGATAGTGGTGAAGCTGCTGGATACTGATAAAACAGGTTCGAACCAGATTAAGGATGACATCAAAGAGAGGACTTTCTGTCAGGCAGAGTAAATATCTAGTGTAGGTTTATAAACAGTTTTCATTTCCAAACATGTCCTTTCATTCAATGGTTTTCACCTAAACATGGGTGATGCTGAGCTTCGCTTTGACTAGTCTTAACTGGACATGGCAGCATGGCAGCCAATATTCAAGTCCATCCCTCCAGAAACGAAAGATGAGAAGAAACATGTCTTCTTTTCAGTCTTTGCTCAAATGTGCCTTTCTTGGTGAGGCCTGATGGCCTCTTTTAAAATTTTAAACTAGCCTCATCCTCACATTTCTTACTCTGTATCTCCCTCCCTTGCTGTCTTAATCCCCAAAGCCCTTCATCACCATTTTTGTGTATAAATATATACATATATACATATATAAATATATGTATATATATAAAATATGTATTATATAATAAATATAACATATATACATATATACATATATGTATATATATAAAATATGTAAGTATTATATAATAAATATATAAATATATAAATTATACATGCATATATTTATATAATGTAAATATGTTTATATTTATAAATATGTACATATTTACAAAACTTGAAAATTAGTAAACATTTCACAGTATCTTCCTGAAAAATTATAATCTCTATATCCCCAAGAAGAAGGCAAGTGATAATTCCCTTTTTTACAGAGAGAATAAGGAGGAAAGAAAAAGCACTGGGAAATTTATCCCAGTTACTTTGTTAGTATCAAACTGCAAGAAAGACTTCAGCCTGTTTTCTCTAACAGATGAAGAATATCATAGTTCAGGAAGATCCTGACCTACACTGGCTAGACATTTCTTAACTAATGGATGACTTATTTTCAGCTAAGTAGGTGTTAGGAAAATCCCCATCCCCACACATGCTGCCAAAGGAAATTATTTGTGACCAAAGTTAGAATGCAGAACTTGTTTTGTTTTGTTTTTTTTCCCCCCATAAAAAGGTTATTGGGGGGGCACCGGGTGGCTCAGTCATTCAGTGTCTGCCTTCGGCTCAGGTCATGATCCCAGGGTCCTGGGATCGAGCCCCGCATCGGGCTCCCTGCTCTGCTGGGCGAGAAGCCTGCTTCTCCCTCTCCCACTCCCCCTGCTTGTGTTCCCTCTCTCACTGTGTCTCGCTCTGTCAAATGAATAAATAAAATCTTTAAAAAAAAAAAGGTTATTAGGGGGTAGTGAAATCATTGATAAGTGAGATTTTTCTGGTATTTTATGATTAACCTGCTTTTTTCAAGCTGGCTGGGAGATTAACCATTTTCATGGGGGTTTTTTTGTTCCTGTTTTTATTTTGTTTTGTTTTTTAATGGCAAAATAAAAGTAATGTTTTAAACAAAACAACTTTTAATGTACTTTTAATGTACTTTTAGAATGTTATCATTTGAAATGTAGATACTGAAGATACTTTGTTTGCAAAATGCAAAACCTCTCATAGAATATGATTTTTTTTTTTGTTTCAAAAAACCTTTTCCCCTCAAAGTAAGACACTGTGCCTTTGAGAACAAATCTCAAGCTAATCATGGAGGAAGAACGCTTGCCGATAAATTTCTGTTCTTATTACTTCACAGATGAAAGAAATCTAAACTAGAACATTCTATAGATGTTCTAAAAAATTAACTGAGCATGGGATGATTAAAATATCATACCTTCACATCTTTAACCGCATTATAGTCTATAAAACATGTATTTTTAAATAAAAGGTTGAAAACAACTTACCATTCACATTTTGAACAAGTAAAAAAATGCTCAAATATCTGGTAATTACCAATACTTTAAAAGATTTTATTTTAAAGAGAGCGAGGAAGGGGCAGAGGGGGAGGGACCGGGAGAAAGAACGTGGAGGAGACTCCACACTGAGCGTGGGGCCCAATCTGGGCTTGATCCCAGTACTGTGAGATCATGACCTGAACGGACACAGAGTCCGAAGCTCAACCAGCTCACCCAACTGAGTCACCAGGTGCCCCAATTACCAATACTTTTAAATGTGCTATGTCCTAGGGGGAGATTCAACATCAGAATAAATAAGGCAAAGTCTCTGATCTATAGAACTCCCAGTATCTATAGATACTAAAACACAAACACATAATTACATTACCTCAAACTGACTCAGAAGTTTATAGAAAGTGCTATATGAGAACCTCAAGAGGGAAATAACTATGTCTTAAAGATGAAAGAAACTTCTGAGGAAGTGACATTTGAACTCCATCCTGAAGGATGTTTAGAAGTGTGTCAATGAAGAAGGTCCTTCCTTATAAAGAGCCTCTCATATACAATGGCACAGAAGTAAAAAACAAAAACAAAACAAAAAACAAACCAAAAAGCAAAAACAAAGGAAAAAAAAAAAAACAAAGCATACTCAGAAAAGAGGTCGTGGCTGCTGCATCCAAAATACCGAGTATTCGATAAATTGTAAGTTTTAACAGATTATTTAAACAAATAATAACTATCAACTAAATGTCTGTCATAGAAAGTAATTTTGGTAGAAATACTGTCCTGGGACTGTGAAGAGTTTTATACCACATGCTACATATTTTTGACATTTACTTCATAGTTAATACAAAATTATCAGGGGTTCTCAAGCAGGGAAGTGATGTGATCAATTTATTTTTCCTTATTTAAGTAAAGTACCTGACGTGGAAAGTGTGGGAGACTGGTGACCAAGAGATTAGTTAGTAAGCAACAGTAATGGCTGAGGTGAATGAGGCAGAGTGAATGGAGATGGACAGACATGAACAGACAGACCTAAGACAATTATCTCCAATCACAATGGTGGGGTGACACGTATAGGCAGAAAGAGAAGAATCAGCAATTCCAAGAATTAAAAACATATGGAACTGTTTGGGGCAAGGGAACTTTTAGATGGCTGACGGGCACTGCAGATGATCAGCGGGCAGGTTCAAATAATGGAACGAGGCTAGGAAAGGTAGCAGCTGAAGTCAGCTCAGGAGACCAAGACACCAGCCTCTGGGATAGCCGCACAAAACAAAATGGAGAAAATCAAGGAGCCTGGGAAAGCAGGATCAGAGATACAGGACAACTAAGCAGAGAGTCATACTCCAGAAGTCAAGGGGCAACAGCTTCAGGGAGTTGGACATAACGTTCTAGGACCAGCGGAATCAAATATACGAGGTCTGTGAAAGTCCTCGGATACAGCAGTAAGTTTAGACAGAGGGAAGCGCAACGGGATTGCACAGAGCACAGTGAGGGAGAGACCGCAGACAGACACACTGGAGGTATCACAGAGAGAAACGACAATTGTGAGGCACAATAATACAGAAATAACCTTGGACATGAAGGAGGGAGACTAGCCTTTTTTAAGTATTCAGTGTGTACCTGATGTTTTGCTTTAGATTTTTACGTGCATTTCCTTAATTACCCAAACACTACCTATGCTTCCAGGGTATTGTTATCCCTAATTTACAGTCACTAAATGATGGAATAGGGAGGTTTATTAAAGATGGAATACCTCAGAATTGATGCTGTCTCTGTGAAATAGGAGATAAGGTCATCTGTTCCAACAGCATGAGGAATCAGGTTGTAGAAATGGTAGCACCCCTCTACTAAATGGTTAACAAAAAGTTAATCTGGAATGATTTAATATTTCTCAAGCACTAGCTCAACAATTAGTGCACCCTTAAGGTCCAATGGATGCTTTCATGAACAATAGCCTTTAGTTTAGCAAAGAAGACAGGAATATGGTTCAAACTGTTACCTATATCAATCCTCTCTAATGTTTAATCTTAAATCAGTAGAGGCATTTCTATAAGGCAACTGTGCTAAAATGATGTCTATGCACGATTTCACAAGTATTTTACTGTGTGAAAACTTCATGCTGGGAATCACTATCAAATAACTAATTTAAAACTAATTATTTCAGCATCAATCTGGATAATGATCCATAATGAATGGGGAAAGAATAATCTGATATTTCAGGGCTTTCCTATTGCTGCAAATCAGATACATATAAGAAAACACTTTTGCTACGTCTTTTACTTATAGATTAAAACACGGTCTAAAAAAAACAGTGTTGACATAATACAAATCACATTTCAGGTGATCATAGAATAAAAATTTTAACACTGATTCAGTTAAGGAAAGCTCAATTTTATAACCTTTTTTTTTATTTTGGCATGGAAAAATAACTAATACATAATGCTTGACCATATGGTCTTGTAGTCCTTTTGCTAATTACCTACAAATCACTGCATAGGTTTCACAGCTGCCTCTTAATAGTAACTGTACTGTCTCCCCAAAGATTTATTCCTCTTTTCATACCTTTTTGTTTTAACCACTGACAAACATTCATATTTTTAATAGCAATCTATTACACGGGATTGAATACACAACCCAATACACACACACACACACACACACACACACACACACACACACACGATGCCTTACATTTAAATTAATGTTAATTATTTGATAAAAGCTTCAGCAAACCAAAATATCACAATAGTTTTATTTTAGTCAAAATTTTAAAATCCTTTATTAGAGTCTGGCAGCCTAGAGCACGAAATGTGGCAAACAGGCATTAAAATGTTTTAATAACAGTTTTTGATAAAGCAATTATCTCTTTTAAAAAATGATCTATTTTATATAAGCTACATCTAATTTGGGACATCCGCTTTAAACAATGTTAGAATTAAATTTAAATTTTGTCATATAATAAATCTAGAATAATTATTAATTCTTTAACGTGCAAACAGTTGGAGAGCATGACAGAGAAAAGGATATGAAATTAAAATTAAAATTGAAGTATTTAAATCCTAATAAAAACCCTTGCTTATCCTTCACCAGAAAATTTTATATGTTCTACCCTTTTTCTAATTGGATATACTATCCAGCCCTAAAGGAAATTCCTTCCGGGGTGGAATTATGACTGATTCATCACATACATCAACCAAATGCAAACGACTTGCACAAGTAGGCACTAAAAGTATTTGTTGAAATGCAAGGTCCATAACTTCTCAACACTAACAAGTGCCTTACTCTTACAGTGAACATACTGATTTGTTATCATGTTGGTCTTATAGTAATAGTGAATAAAAAGCCAAAAAAGTGGGGCACCTGGGTGGCTCAGTCAGTTAAGTGCCTGTCTTTGGTTCAGGTCATGAGCTCAGGGTCCTGGGATCGAGTCCCAGGGAGCCCGCTTCTCCTTCTGCCTGCCCCTCCCCCTGCTTGTGCTCTCTCTCGCTCTCTCTCTCTCTCTCTCTCTCTGACAAATAAATAATTTTTAAAAAGCCAAAAGTATATGGGATATATCAAATAATCTATTGACATCCTAAAGGCCCTTTTAACAAACAAATGTAAATTCTTCTCTAAGCTTTACACTGTCATGCCAAGCTAACAGGTTTTCTTCTTACTAATACTGCACAGATCTTCAGAAAAGTTAACATCCATTACTTTGATTTCCCTAAACTGCTAATGGAACTTAGTAATTAAAGTTCTTTTAAAACAATCCCAAATCTGAGCATCTTCCAATTCCACCTGATTAGGAGCTGCCATTCACATTAACATCAATCCTTAACAGTGTAATACACATTTGATGTGGCAGAGGCAATCATTATCTACAAATTCTTTCCCTAAAATGTGACTTCAATCTAGAAAGAACAAGTGATGGGGAACCAAGATATTTCTATGTCCAATAACTGATTCCACCATAAATCTTGTATGAAGCCTTTGTATTTGGAGCGAAGATCTCTTGACTTACAATATTCCCGGTTTTTCATAGTAAAGGGCCTTGAATTCTGCCAGCATTTTAAAAGGCCACTTGGTCCATTTCCTCCTCTTCACCAAAAAATCAAATCAGACATCAATACATTCTACAATGTCTTAGATTAGGTATTTGGAAGCAGGTTCCCAAACTGATAACCAGTATCCAGAAAAAAAAACAAAAATAAAAACACTCTCTAATCAGAACTCTAACTTGTAAAGCAATCAATAAGAAGCAAAGTGAGTCTGAAAAAGAAAGGAAAAAATGAAAGTTTTATAGAACCACTTGGCCACCATTTAAAAGGATTCTGATCAAATTGTCTGATCAAATTGACTAGCATAACTAGGAAATTACACTTATTAGGCCTAATGCCCTTCTGGTAAAATCCTCATCTTTTTCCCAAAGGTTCATTCAGATACAAGAAGCCATAAGACCTCTCAGCCACCAAGTGATGGTCTGATGAACTTCTTAGGAATCTTAGGAGCACAGTGATGTACTGTTTACAATGTTTTCAGAGAAAAATAAAGCGTTATAACAGAATCCTCTGTGTTAGGCTTCAATGAGATGTCAGGTCACCTGAGGAATGATGTTCCATTGTAGTGCCTATAAAGTTGTAAATCATTTGTATTAAGTAGACCATAAACTTAATGCCAAAATTAAACTGAAACTATCAACAATCACTTAACGAAAGACAAACGACTGTCCTTATTACTTCTGTTATAGTCTGGCTTTTCTAACCAAAAACTGCAATATTAAACCCTGTGGCCTGCTTGGGAGTTCCTTATAAGAAGGATGCTTTAAGAATTGATTTTGTGTAACTGGAATAAAAAAGAGAAATAGGTAGACAAGACAGAAGCAATACTGAAATGCGAGGCAAAAAAGTAACCAAAGACAAAAATCTAGTTTGTCATTAAAATATAGCATGGTAAAAATAAAAGAAACTAGTCTCATAAAATAATTTGTCTAGTCTAATATAATAAAAATAATCAGGCTAACTTTTCCATAATATATAATGTAATAGATATAATAAAATATATTTTAAAAAATAAATACATTTTATTATCATCTTTCTGGAAACATGAAACTGAAATTCAAAGGATTTGATAGGTACAATCCCACATGAGAAGGATTTTTTAAAATATTAAACATTGTTAACTTTCAATACTTCTCATATTTAACTTATACTTTATATGTATATGAATTTTCAATGTATCTTTAATATCCACCTGTTAGTATTCACTGCTAGTCCTCCCATCACCTGTACAGCCCAGGTGAGCAATACCATTTCATGGTATAAAATCATCACCCTCAACAGTTAGGTAAATGTACCTACTTAGTCCTTGGGAAAGGAGCAACTACAACTCCTAAGATTCCAGTTTCTGGTTAAATTCAATTACGTGTAATGGAAGATCTACAGAACCTCATACGTCTGGCTGATTTTTTTACTTGGGAAATCACATGGATTCGTACAGCCCTGGAAGATGTGGACTGCCTCAGTTTTGTACTCATTCCCTGAATGCAGGTGTCCAATGAGCCCCATCACTGGCGTCGCCAGCCTGCTCGCTCTCCCCCTTGGATCCCGAACGTACGTGGAACGACAGAGGGATGGATGTGAGGGAGGGAAGTAGACGGCTCTGTGAAGATGGACTAAATGGGAAAATAGAGATGAAACACTACTTTCCAACATTGCCCCAAATGTCCTGAGTGGCAGGTAAAGTGTATGAGCTCAGGCAGGCATGAGTGGCAGGTAAATAACGCTTAACTACATACACATCAATATTCTAATTAATCAGGAAAGGAAAATGTTAAATGAGAAACTGGACAGTCACAGAGAAAAACAAGTGCATGAAAAAACCACATACGGCATAGACGCAAGAGAACCCACTGGCATTTACAGAAGGGCTCCACTAATTAAATTCCCTTCAAGGCCCTGTCCCTGAACAGAGGCATTCGCATGTATGCTAGGCTTCAGATACTGTCTAGGGGTAGAACGTAGTAGTGGCACACACTGGACAGATGGACCCCTGCACCTGGGAACCCTCACACTACTTCAAGGACAGCTTTGACCACTTCACTGGGTTAGGACACACTCAGGTGTCTCTTTCCCTGTAGATCCCATACCTCTTAACGCAAAAGACATTGTCTTTTTTTAATTTTTTTTAAGCTTTTATTTATTTATTTGACAGAGAAAGACACAGCAAGAGAGAGGGAACACAAGCAGGGGAAGTGGGAGAGGGACAAGCAGGCTTCCCACTGAGCAGGGAGCCCGATGCGGGGCTTGATCCCAGGACCTTGGGATCGTGACTAAAGCCGAAGGCAGACGCTTAACAACTGAGCAACCCAGGTGCCCCAAAAGAATTCATGCTTATTTAGCTTTTATCACCAAAATGGCTGACACACCCAGACGAATGGACAAAATATTTTTATTTATTTATTTTATTTTGCATTTATGTTTTTTATTGTGGTAAAATATATACAACATAAAATTTACCATTTTAATCACTTTTAAGTGTACACTTCACTGGCATTAAGTACATTCACATTGTTATATAACCACCACCACCATCCATTTCCAAAATTTTTTCATCTCACAAACTAAAACTCTGAACCCATTAAGGAATAACTCCCCTTCCCCCTAGCCCTGGCAACCACCATTCTATTATCTCTGTCTTTATGAATTTCATTATTCTAGGGGCATCATATAAATAGAATGATACAATATTTTTCACTTGTGACTTAGCATAATATCTTCAAGGATCAACCATGTTATACCCTGTGTCAGAACTTCCTTCCTTTTTTTTCTTGAAATTTTTTTGTTATGTTTATCACCATACATTACATCATTAGTTTTTGATGTAGTGATCCATGATTCATTGTTTGTGCATAACACCCTATGCTCCACGCAGAACGTGCCCACTTTAATACCAATCACCAGGCTAACCCATCCCCCCAACCCCTCCCCTTTGAACCCTCAGTTTCTTTTTCAGAGTCCATTGTCTTTCATGATTCGTCTCCTCCTCCGATTCCCGCCTTCATTCTTCCCCTCCTACTATCTAGTTCTTCCATTTTTTTTCTTAACATATACTGCATTATTTGTTTCAGAAGTACATATCTGTGATTCAACAGTCTTATACAATTCACAGCGCTCACAATAGCACATACCCTCCCCAATGTCTATCAACCAGCCACCCCATCCCTCCCACCCCCCACCACCCCTCAGTTTGTTTCCTGACATTACGAATTCCTCGTATCAGTGAGGTCATATGATACATCTCTTTCTCTGACTGACTTATTTCACTCAGCATAACACCCTCCACTTCACTCCGCGTCATTGCAAATGTAAAGCTCATTCCTTTTGATGGCTGCATAATATTCCATTGTATATATATATACCACCTCTTCTTTATCCATTCATCTGTTGATGGACATCTTGGATTTTTCCACAGTTTGGCTATTGTGACCATTGCTGCTATAAACATCGGGGTGCACGTACACCTTCGGATCCCTACATTTGTATCTTTGGGGTAAATACCCAGTAGTGCAATTGCTGGATCGTATGGTAACTCTATTTTCAACTTTTTGAGGAACCTCCATACTGTTTTCCAGAGTGGCTGCACCAGCTTGCATTCCCACCAACAGTGTAGGAGAGTTCCCCTTTCTCCACATCCCTGCCAACATCTGTAGTTTCCTGACTTGTTGATGTTAGCCATTCTGTCTGGTGTGAGGTGGTATCTCATTGAGGATTTCATTTGGATTTCCCTGATACCGAGCGATGTTGAGCACTTTTTCATGTGTCTGTTGGCCATTTGGATGTCTCCTTTGGAAAAATGTCTGTTCCTGTCTTCTGCCCATTTCTTGATTGGATTATTTGTTCTTTGGGTGCTGAGTTTGATAACTTCTTTATGGATTTTGGATACTAGACCTTTATCTGATATGTCATTTGCAAATATCTTCTCCCACTCTGTCGGTTCTCTTTTGGTTTTGTGGACTGTTTCTTCTGCTGTGCAAAAGCTTTTTATCTTTACAAAATCCCAATAGTTCATTTTTGACCTTGCTTCCCTTGCCTTAGGCCATGTCTCTAGGAAGAAGTTGCTGTGGCTGAGGTCGAAGAGGTTGCTGCCTGTGTTCTCCTTTAGGATTTTGATGGACTCCTGTCTCACGTTTATATCTTTCAACAATTTGGAGTCTATTTTTGTGTGTGGTGTAAGGAAATGGTCCAGTTTCCTTCTTCTGCATGTGGCTGTCCAATCTTCCCAACACCATTTGTTGAAGAGACTCTTTTCCATTGGACATTCTTTCCTGCTTTGTCAAAGATGAGTTGACCATAGAATTGAGGGTCCATTTCTGGGCTCTCTATTCTGTTCCAGTGACCTATGTGTCTGTTTTTGTGCCAGTACCATACTGTCTTGATGATGACACCTTTGTAATAGAGCTATAAGTCCAGAATTCTGATGCTGCCAGATTTGCTTTTCTTTTATACATTCCTTTGGCTATTCAGGGTCTTTTCTGGTTCCATACAACTTTTAGGATTACTTGTTCCATTTCTTTGAAAAAACTGAATGGTATTCTGATGGGGATTGCATTGAATGTGTAGATTACTCTAGGTAGCATTGACATCTTCAAAGTATTTGTTTTTCCAATCCATGAGGATGGAATATTTTTCCATTTCTTTCTATCTTCTTCAATTTCTTTCATGAGTATTTTCTAGTTTTCTGAGTACAGATCCACTGCCTCTTTGGTTAGATCTATTCCTAGGTATCTTACGGATTTCGGTGCAATTGTGAATGTGATCGACACCTTAATTTCTTTCTCTTCTGTCTTCTTGATGGTATATAGGAATGCCACTGATTTCTATGCATTGATTTTATATCCTGCCACTTTACTGAATTCCTGTATGAGTTCTAGCAGTTATGGGGTGGAGTCCTTTCGGTTTTCCACATAAAGTATCATATCATCTACAAAGAGTGAGAGTTTGACTTCTTCTTTGCCGATTTGGATGCCTTTGATTTCTTTTTGTTGTCTGATTGCTGTGGCTAGGACTTCTAATACTATGTTGAATAGCAATGTTGATAGTGGACATTCCTGCCGCGCTCCTGACCTCACGGGGAAAGCTCTCAGTTTTTCCCCATTGAGAATGATATTCGCTGTAGGTTTTTCATAGATGGCTTTTAAGATATTGAGGTATGTACCCTCTATCCCTATACTCTGCAGAGTTTTTTTTTTTTTTAAGATTTTATTTATTTATTTGAGAGAGCGAGAATGAGACAGAGAGAGAGAGCACATGAGAGGGAGGAGGGTCAGAGGGAGAAGCAGACTCCCCGCTGAGCAGGGAGCCCAATCCGGGACTCGATCCCAGGACTCCGGGATCATGACCTGAGCCGAAGGCAGTGGCTTAACCAACTGAGCCACCCAGGCGCCCGTCTGAAGAGTTTTGATCAATGAAGAATGCTGTACTTTTGTCAAATGCTTTTTCTGCATCTATTGAGATGATCATATGATTCTTGTTCTTTCTTTTGTTAATGTATTGTATCATGTTGATTAATTTGCAGATGTTGAACCAATCTTGCAGCCCAGGGATAAATCCCACTTGATCGAGGTGAATAATCCTTTTAATGTACTGTTGGATCCTACTGGCTAGTGTTTTGGTGAGAATTTTTGCATCCATGGTCATCAAGGATATTGGTCTGTAATTCTCCTTTTTGATGGAGTCTTTGTCTGGCTTGTGGATCAAGGTAATGGTGGCCTCATAAAATGAGTTTGCAAGTTTTCTTTCCATTTCTATTTTTTGGAACAGTTTTAGGAGAATGGGTATTAATTCTTCTGGAAATGTTTCGTAGAATTCCCCTGGGAAGCCATCTGGCCCTGGGCTTTCATTTGTTGGGAGATTTTTGATTGCTTCAATTTCCTTAGTGGTTATAGGTCTGTTCAGGTTTTCTATTTCTTCCTGGTTCAGTTTTGGTAGTTGATACATCTCCAGGAATGAATCCATTTCTTCCGGGTTATCTAATTTGCTGGCACATAGTTGCTCATAATATGTATTATAATTATTTCTATTTCCTTGGTGTTGGTTGTGATTTCTCCTCTTTCATTAATGATTCTGGTGATTTGGGTCATTTCTCTTTTCTTTTTGATAAGTCTGGCCAGGGGTTTATCAATCTTGTTAATTCTTTCAAAGAATCCCTAGTTTCGTTGATCTGTTCTACTGTTCTTTTGGTTTCTATTTCATTGATTTCTCCTCTGATCTTTATTATTTCTCTTCTCCTGCTGGGTTTAGGCTTAATTTGCTGTTCTTTCTCCAACTCCTTTAGGTGTAGGGTTAGGTTGTGTATTTGAGACCTTTCTTGTTTCCTGAGAAAGACTTGTATTGCTATATACTTTCCTCTTCGGAATGCCTTAGCTGCAACCCAAATATTTTGAACACTTGTGTTTTCATTTTCATTGGTTTCCATGAATTTTTAAAATTATTCCTTAATTTCCTGGTTGACCCATTCATTCTTTAGTAGGATGCTCTTTAGCCTCCATGTATTTGAGTTCTTTCCAACTTTCCTCTTGTGATTGAGTTCTAGTTTCAAAGCGTTGTGGTCCAAAAATATGCAGGGAATAATCCCAATCTTTTGGTACCGGTTGAGACCTGTTTTGTGAACTAGGATGTGATCTATTCTGGAGAATGTTCCGTGGGCTTGGAGAAGAATGTGTATTCCATTGCTTTGAGATGGAATGTTCTGAATATGTCTGTGAAGTCCACTTGGTCCAGTGTGTCATTTAAAGTCTTTATTTCCTTGTTGATCTTTTGCTGAGATGATCTGTCCATTTCAGTCAGGGGGGTGTTAAAGTCCGCCACTATTATTGTATTGTTGTCAATGTGTTTCTTTGCTTTTGTTATTAATTGCCTTATATAACGGGCTACTCCCATATTAGGAGCATAGATATTTACAACTGTTAGATCTTCTTGTTGGATAGACCCTTTAAGTAGGATATAGTGTCCTTCGTCATCTATTATTACAATCTTTGGTTTAAAATCTAATTTGTCTGATATAAGGATTGCCTCCCCAGCTTTCTTTTGGTGTCCATTAGCATGGTAAATGGTTTTCCACCCCCTCACTTTCAATCTGGGGGTGTCTTTGGGTCTAAAACGAGTCTCTTGCATACAGCGTATCAATGGGTCTTGTTTTTTAATGCACTCTGATAGCCTGTGTCTTTTGATTGGGGCATTTAGCCCATTTCCATTCAGGGTAACTGTTGAAAGATATGAATTTAATGCCATTGTACTGCCTGTAAGGTGACTGCTACTGTACATTGTCTGTGTTCCTTTCTGGTCTATGCTACTTTTTGGCTCTCTCTTTGCTTAGAGGACCCCTTTCAATGTTTCTTGTATGGCTGGTTTCATATTGGCAAATTCCTTTAGTTTTTGTTTGTCCTGGAAGCTTTCGATCTCTCCTTCTATTCTCAATGACAGCCTAGCTGGATATAGTATTCTTGGCTGCATATTTTTCTCGTTTAGTGCTCTGAAGATATCATGCCAGTCCTTTCTGGCCTACCAGGTCTCTGTGGATAGGTCTGTTGCCAATCTAATGTTTCTACCATTGTAGGTTACAGATCTCTTCTCCCGAGCTGCTTTCAGGATTTTCTCTTTGTCTCTGAGACTCATAAGTTTTACTATTAGATGTCAGGGTGTTGACCTATTTTTATTGATTTTGAGAGGGGTTCTCTGTGCCTCCTGGATTTTGATGCCTGTTTCCTTCCCCACATTAGGAAAGTTCTCTGTTATAATTTGCTCCAATATACCTTCTGCCCCTCTCTCTCTTTCTTCTTCTTCTGGAATCCCAATTATTCTAATGTTGTTTTGTCTTATGGTATCGTTTATCTCTCGAATTCTACCTTCGTGATCCAGTAGTTGTTTATCTCTCTTCTTCTCAGCTTCTTTATTTTCCATCATTTGGTTTTCTATATCGCTGATTCTCTCTTCTGCCTCATTTATCCTAGCAGTTAGTGCCCCCATTCTTGATTGCACCTCATTAATAGCCTTTTTGATTTCCACTTGGTTAGATTTTAGTTCTTTTATTTCTCCAGAAAGGGTTTCTCTAATAACTTCCATGCTTTTCTCAAGCCCAGCTAGTATCTTTAAAATCATGATTCTGAACTCTAGCTCTGACATCATACTAAGGTCCGTGTTGAGTATGTCCCTGACAGACGGTACTCCCTCTTGTTCTTTTTGTTGAGGTGATTTTTTTTCCATCTTGTCATTTTGTCCAGAGGAGAATAGATGAATGAGAGAACAAAATGCTAACAGGTTAACAACATCCCCAGAAAATATACTCTAAACAAATCAGAAAAGACCTGAAACCAGGGGAAAAGAAAGGGAAATAAAGAAAAAAGAAAAAGATAAAAACAAACAAAAACAGAACAAAACAAAAAAAAAACAGAATATAATCAAATATGATCAGGCTGGTGCATAGATCAGTGCCACACACTAGATTTTGGGTGTATTTTGGTCTTTTAAAAGAAAGTGCCTCCCAAAATTTTACAGAAAGACAGACTTATATATGTACAAAATAAGGGTTGATACGATAAAGGGATGGAATATGACTATAAAGATGAAAATTATAAAAAATTTTATAAAAGGAATTGATAAGTTGTTTGAAAAAAGAAAGAAGAGTGTTTAAAGAAAAAAAGGGGGGGAGAGAATGTGATCAGGCAGAAGACTAGAACAAAGTCATACACTAGAGATTTAGGGTATATTTTGATCTGTTAGAAGAAACTGTATCTCAAAAATTTTAAGAGAGAACATATATATATGCCAAAAATAAGGGTAGGTATATATATATTTAAGAGAGAACATTATATATATATATATATATATATATGCCAAAAATAAGGGTAACTACTATGAAGGGACAAAATATGACTCTAAAAATGAAAAATAAAATTTTTTTTTTAAAAAGGGATTGATAAGATGTTAGTTGAAAAAGGGAAAAAGAAAAATTAAAAAAAAAAAAAAGGACAGTTAAAAAAAAATTAACTTTGAAAGACTAAAGAATCATGGTAAAAAAGCCAAGAATTCTATGTGCAGTATTCCCCTAGCACTGAAGTTCTGCCATTCTCCTGGATCTGTAAACTTGGTCTTGGCTGGCTGTTCTTGCTGATCTTCTGGGGGAGGGGCCTGTTGCTGTGGTTCCCAAATGTCTTTACCAGAGCTGGAATTGCCCCACCCTTGCTGGTCCGGGCTAAGGAATCTGCTCGTTGTTCCCTGCAAGCTTTCCGTACAGCGTTGGAGGATGAGAGTGAAAATGGCAGCCTCCCAATCTCTGCCCAGGAGGAGCCCAGAATTCGGGGCCCCACTCCGAAGTGAGCCCCCAGAGAAAAGCAGTCAATCACTCCCATCTCCCCAGTCTCCAGCCACCCTCCATGCTCACCCAGCCTGGGACCGAGCGTTTCTATCTCTGCCACCCGACTCAGTGTGGAGTCTCCAAACCCAGTAGATACCTGCGGTGCGCTCCCGCGACGGTCCTCCTGGAGGAGGAAGGGGAGTCTCCCCGGATTTGCCGCTTGTTGGGTTCCTGCTGGAGGAGCAGTGGCCCGACTGTGTCGCCTATCACAGTTTATGGCAACCCCTAGCTGAGAGCCCGTGCCTTGGCTCTGTCTCTGCAGCCGGCTTCCCCACTCTGATACCCGGGAGCTCTGCCGCACTCAGGCACCCCCGGTCTTTCTGTGACCCCGAGTGTCCTGAGTCCACACTGTCCCGCGAGGGTTCCACCCCCCGCTTAGCCACTGGAGTGACGTCCCTCAGCGGAGCTGACTTCTAAAAGTTCTGATTTTATGCTCCGCGGCTCTAGCACTTGCCAGAAGCGGCCGATGGAGGCCCCCTCCTCCGCCATCTATCCTCCTGAATATCACTGGGGATTCACTTCTCTGCACGTCCTACCTTCCAGAAAGTGGTCACTTTTCTGTTCAGAGAGTTATTGCTATTCTTTTCTTCGATCTCCTGTTGAGTTCGTAGGTGTTCAGAATGGTTTGATCCCTATCCAGCTGAATTCCTGAGACCAGATGAAATCCAGGTCTCCTACTCCTCTTCCATCTTGCTCCGCCCCCCCGACAAATTATTTTTAAAATAAACCCTCCAATTTTCTCATCTGTAATATTGAAGTTTTATGTACCTTTCAACCTCTATAATTCTATAATTTCATTTTTTTTAACAAAAACTCAAACATAGCACTCTTCCCTCAGCTACTGAAAATATAGTAAGTCTGATTCTTCATTTTGCATGTATCAAAGAACAAAGCATCTTTTGTACTTTACCTTGATTCCTCTCCCTTTCATGCAAGGCAGCCCTGGGTGCTCACAGAAGGCAAGTCTCACGTGACAGTTAAGAGAACATCCTCACACATTATTTTTTATATGTGGGAAAAGAACAGACATGGGTCTTGAGAAGGGTAGTCAACTGCATTGGAAGCCACACATTCAATTTCCAAATTAAGTCTTTAGGTTTCCCGTTGCCCCTCTCCCTCTCTCTCTCCTCCTCTCCCTCTCCCCACACTTTCCTTCCCTTCTCCCTTTCTCTCAGTGTTTGACAAGAAAACTTAAAAGTCATGAAAATCAAAGCAGTACAACAAAAAGCCTGACTTCTAGGCCAAAGTCATCAACATAATTCTAAGAGGCACATACTGAAAAGGCTCAAATTCAACTTTGCTTGACTCTGCATGAGACCATGTTTGTTACTGATGTCATTTTTACCCATATTCTCTAAGAGTGGAGCTTTGTAACCTCACCTCACCTATCATTAGAGTTTTCATATTTTGTTTAAATAATTCTCTTAATTCTCGTCACTCTTCTAAGCAATTGTGTATTTCCTAATTTGCTTGACATTCAGATTTTTCAACTGTCATTATGATTTAAGAGTTCGCTGATTCTAAATGCTAATCATATAAAAAAATGTTCCAAGGAAAACAATTTTGTGATGCTTAACAGTATCTGATGATTCCACTAATTATTTTACACAGGCAAATCTGTTACTTAGCACATGTGAATACCTCAATCACATGACTAATTTCAGGTTTGGAGATTAGGAACCTGGTCTATTTTATATGGTGCAGCTAACTGAAATCTAAGATATAGGACCCATTCTTTCTAGCACTACTGATCTCAATTCTTTGTGTTTATTCAGTTAGTAGCAATACTAGCTCTAAAGTATAATGGTATCAGGTATGTGTGGAGAAAGAGCTGCCTCCCAAACTAAAACAACCAGTTACAAAGGTTTCTAGGTATAAGGCATTCCATAAGAATTAAAAATGTTTGTCTTCTTGAGTGCTGTAACTGAAATTGTAAAATTATATAATCAAAATTATTTGACACTTGTCAGATCTTACTAATAACAATGTATGCTTAAATACACACATGCTCATGCACACATGCTCCCACAGACAGCCAAGCATTCCTTAAGGTTCCAAATAACCAGGAAGGATTAAAGCCTCATGTAAGAACTCCTGAGCAAAGCTGACCAAAGAGCTGACTCACAGTCATTCTGTCAGAACAGGACCAGCTCTTGGACTTGAACCTTCACTTTGCCTTAATTTGAGTCCCATAGGAATTCCTTCAATCCAGATAGAATTTAAAGAATGAAAGAATACCTTGATTAAAATTTTAGCAAATCCTTGTAAATTGGGGTAATTTGTTAGGTTAATGAAGAACTTGTTTTTCACCATTTAGTTTCAGAGCTTCTTTAAAAGCCACTAACTTAAGTCACTTCTTCCTAAATTTACCTCATCAATATTGATTTTCATGCATTCATCGCTAATTAGGGTTGAATCATTAAAGAAATACAATAATTATTTTTCTGCACAAAACTATGGCTCTTCAATTCAATGGATAGCTAGACTGAAACTGCCTGAAGAGAGGATCTAACTCAACTCTAAGTGATAAGATAATCAAGGCACATGGTATTTCACAGATTCCTTCATAGTTTCCTCCATTAGTTTTAAAAAGAAAAGACATACTGAAATGTGAAATTCCTTCTCAACTTCTGATTTGTCCTAACAGACACTGTATTCCCCTCTGTAAAGAGTTCCATATTATTTCTTGTCTTTTGTGCCCAACTATAAAATGAAGACAATACTATCCCCAAATGGTTGTTACTACTCTCCACCTCTTTGAGGCACAGAATGAATGATGATAAGTGTTCAAACCAGCTCCTTTATAACTAGTTAATACAGAACAAGCACAGACAGTCTAGGGGAAAGAATGTTTCAGAACAACTGAAGAAAATTTCTTTTCTTAAGAAATCAGAAAAAGAGATACACTGTCTATGCCCATAGGTAGCATTGCACAACTGACCTGACATCAGTTAAGAGCAAAACTGGTGGATGACTCTAATTCTGACTTTGTCTCCCTGGTAACAGAAGCCTACAATTATGATACAAGAACACAAAGGCTTTTCCAAAGTATCTAAATCCGAATGCTCTAACTTTTTATACCCATCCTCTTGCCATCCATCCTTCCCACTACTTTTCCCAGGTCTGGAGCAATGGCTGCCATTGCAGTTTCCCTCTTCTCAAGTCCTCTTACTGGTATCAGTTGACCCTCTGTGAATTCTTATGCCTTTCACGGTGCCCCCAAACCCTGCAACTGTTATCCATCCCACCCTGCATACACTTCGTCCCACACCTCTCTGATTCTGGTCCCTACACGTGTACGGTCAAGTCTGACAGCGCTTCTCTACGTCTTGTTGTTGCACACCGCTACAAACATTCTTAAGCGAAGATCTGTTGGGATAGGGTTTTCTCCCATGAACTCGTGCTTGTCCCTGGCCTTTTATTCCTTAGAGGTCTGCATCTGGGCCAATGATACCATCATTTTCTCCCAGCTGCATAAGCCTGGTAAAACACAGTTTTCAAAAAGGTAAAATCACGACTTGTGTGTAAATGCAAAACACACCTGTATCAAAGATTTTATATATACAGCAATTAATGAGGAAACCCGTAAGATGTTGAAACCAGTTAAAATGAAAATTTGAAGACCTATGTGTTTAAAGACAAATTTAAAAAGTAGTGTTAGGGTAAGATTGCTAGATTACACAATGGGTTAATGTCCAATAGGCCAGTAAACCATAATTTTTAAATCATCTTTTCTACCATGCAGAAATCATCAGTATTCTTCTACCACAAAGTTATACAATAGCCCGGAAAATGGAAAATCAAAGGTAAAAGTCTTCACTGAACTGAAGGGACACCCAATAATCTCTGCATATATCTATGTTTCAGAATTTTTTATTGCTAATATTCTCACCCTTTGATAATGATATAATTCCCAGAGATTGTTCTTTAAACAAAAAAGGCTAGCCTCATTAGGTTTGGCCTAATTACTCACAGAAATGCAATGCAAAAAGGATCCTAATTAAATGCACAAACCTAGGGGCACCTGGGTGGCTCAGTTGTTAAGTGTCTGCCTTTGGCTCAGGTCATGGTCCCAGGGTCCTGGGAGCAAGCCCCACATCGGGCTCCCTGCTCGGTGGGAAGCCTGCTTCTCCCTCCACCACTCCTCCTGCTTGTGTTCCCTCTCTCACTGTGTCTCTCTCTGTCAAACAAATAAATAAAATCTTTAAAAAAATTAATTAATTAAAAATAAGTAAATAAATGAACGCACAAACCTTCTTGAGTTTGTGCTGCAAATATTTGCCCTTACAGTCCTTAGCAATTGTGAATGACTAAGAATTTATTTCTCTCTGGACTTTTCTTTGAGGATCTTAGATTAGATTTGTAAAACCTCACTTATTTTGTTTTATCATGGGTCTGTAGAAAATCAAGCCCAAGGCACTCTGTCATGCAGATTTCACTTTCAGTACCTATAAATTTGGTCTACTTCCTCTCTTCTTAGGGTTCCAAACTGTTCTCAGGTCTCTGACCTAGCAGGAGTCCATACCACTGGTGAAGCTGGTGCCCAAGGTTCTTGGGAGGACTTTGTAGGCACTGAATCCACATTAAATAGTCTCGTGTACAGTCTTCCAAGGAAGTACTTGCTCTTTAATAGCAAGTAAGCTATTCATACCTAATTAAATGACAATCACTCTCAAATGTGATATTGGTTGCACAACTGATTTTTCCCACTTATATTCTGGTGAAACAAAAAGAACAAGATTCTTATTGACTCTATCCAAATAACTATATGGCCAAGTAAAATAAATGAATCTCGGTAAAATAGTTGTTGTGATGAGTGAGAATCAGACACCATTAAAAATGTTTCATTTCAGTTTTACCAAACTGAAGTCTATGAAACTGAGACTCAGAGATAGCTCAAGAACAAGAAAAGGTCTCCTCATATAACCATAAAGAACAGAAGAGTCAAATAGTACCAACAATATCCAAACAAATAACCACAATTAAATTTCCCTTATCCTTTCATTCAGTCCTTAGTAATTAAGTATTGTTCTACTTACACCGCTTTCATTAAGTAGATCTGCTGCTGGACTGAAGAAAGTCCTGGGCTGACTCAGCCCTTGGTATAGGCTGAAAGTTGTCTAACATGTGTCCCCTTCGAGACCTGTACTCAAGCCTATTCCCTGAAGTGGTAATAGTTCAGAGGCTGGTACAGTCCTGTGCACAAGTTCCAAAAGTCTTCTTTGTTGAAGGTGTGAATTCTAGCCTGTAGCTTATAGCGGACTTGTCGGGCAAGCATTGCAGAGAAGAACCTTGTTTAATAATGAGACTCATGACTGTGGTTAATCGATTACAGTAACCAATAATATCACAATGGTTAAGAGTAAAATTCTCTCTTGGGAAACTACTAATAAGTATTTCATGAGGGTTTCCTCATAGAGTAAAAATACAGTAGAGACAGCAGAGGCACTGACAAATATCCAGGGCTTTTTCAAAATATGTACAACCTGCTTACACAAACTTAACCTGTTACACAAACTTAACCTTAACACCTCAACATTGTGCTTACACAAACTTAACCTTAAGCAATTTTTAAGACTGGACAACTTTCACCATACAGCTCTTAAAATACTGTGAGCTAATTCAGAAACATGGAACCCACTGAACAAACCTAATTATTTCTAGTATGATACTACTTGTAAAGTGAAAGAATAACCTTTATGATTTTCCAGAGGTCCTCTGGAAAAAAGAAAGATAGCTTTTAGGCATTAAAGACATCCTGAAAATTTTTTCCCCTAGACTTAAAAATCAAATCTGGGGAAGGCAAATCAAGAGGTGCAAGAGATCTGCTGACTTAAGATAGGATCATGGCAGTGTGGGATCACTGGTTACCTACTGAATCAACATGGCACAAAGAAGGCACACAGTATAAGGAAACTTTAGTTCTTCACAAGTGAGGGAATGATATTCATTGATTTTGTTTATTTGCATTTGTTTCATCTTATTTTTGTAAATAATCAATGACATGATAAAGTCAATACAAAACTGAGAAAATCATTCAGTTAACAGAATCTCTGACACTTAGGCACATTACTCAGGAGGTAAAAAATAACTTTTTACCACTCTTTGTTAACTCTGAAACCAATTTATCATTTTAACTGAGTGAGTCATTTTCTAGTTTTGTATTGGTATAATGTTTGGCAGTAAAGATTTCATAAGGAACTTTTATTGCCTTAAATTGTCTTGAGAACAATGCTATCAAAACTGAGCAAACTTTACCAAAGATTTAATACATTTTATTATTTATCAGATTCAGATATTATAAAACAAGGCAAATAAAATACACTTCCCTCAAACACTCCACCACTTGCTATCTACACTCTGTCTTTCAACATTCTCTTCCTATACTGGAATTAACGCTTCACTTTAAGGACAAAACCAGTCTCATTTTTTTTTTTCTTGAAAATCAAAAACACGTATGCAGTTGCATTCCTGGTGATAACATTAATTAAGACTTAAGCAAACATAGTAACTCCTACGTGGTAGAGAAAACTGGGTGATAGATGATCGAAAACTGTCAGTCATTCGCATGCAGCTGGATTTTGCAGGCCAGCAAAGCACATAAATGTACATTACACAATTTTCTCTAGCCATATTCATACCTCTTATATCTTCCTAAAATGGCAAAAAAAAGAGAACATATTCACTGATGCAATCCTTTAAAAGAAGAACCAAAAATACAGAATATTTAAAATATGCTTCGCATTAAATTTAGTATTCTATCTTGCTTAGAAATTATTCAGGTATCCAAAATATTATTAATTAACTCAATTTAATATTAATGCAATTTTGAAGTTGCCTTAGGCCTTGAAATCATGTTTAAGCTGACACTCTATAAAACATAATTACTGTTATAAAAATCACTGAACAAAATTGATTAAATATATTCGAAAATATTTCATAATCTCCAACATTATATAAAAGTAATTAACTGATTAGTAAAGCAATGTAAAAAGTTTAGAAAGCTTAGATTCTTCAGTCATTTCATGAGAGAAAAGTGAATCTTATTAAAAAATAATGTACGCTTATACTTAAATCTGAGAAATCAGAGAAAAGTTGTAATTTTTTTAAAAAAAAATTATAAAACCAATCTAATATATTCAAAGATGCACTTTCATTATGTGAACTTGTAGTCTTAAATGTTTCTTAGTAGTTTCTATAAGAAGGAGAAAATAGCCTTTATTAAGTCCAGTGTAGTATTAGAAGTTCAGTTTTTTATATGTTTATGAATTAGGGGATATTGGATGTATGGAAGTACTCATTTATCTCTATAAACTAATTAGGAAAGGCATCTTTAAAATCCATGCTAACCTAATGTGCCTCACGGGGGAAGGAACACACTCACACAACGTCACACACAAGCTCTCTTGAATTGCAGACACAGGTGCACAGATACCAGAGCTTATTCGGCTCTTACCTTCGGATACCTTTACTTCTACAAGAGTAAACTAGGAACACAAAAACTCTTCAGACCAGCTCTTGGGAGAAATTCTTTCCTTTCCAGTGAGTATGAAATATTCTTTTTAATTGATTTGAGGGCACAGGGGGGAAAAAAAAAAACTAGAAGACTAAAAACTTGGATTCTCTATCACCTCTCACACATTAGAAAACAGGTAAAGCATAAACCCAAATCCCCAATCATCACTGCCACCAATGAGTTTATTGGCAAGATTCATACGCATTTAAATTCTATTTCCCTTTTGGAGCCTCAGGTGAATTTATCACATGAAAGAGGCAGCCATGATAATTTACTGAATTATTTTGCAAGACATAGGAGATTAAAGAATATAGGATAAAGTGGACTGTCAAGTTTAAGAACATGGATTTTTAGGACGCCTGGGTGGCTCAGTTGGTTAAGCAACTGCCTTCGGCTCAGGTCATGATCCTGGAGTCCCGGGATCGAGTCCCACATCGGGCTCCCTGCTCAGCAGGGAGTCTGTTTCTCCCTCTGACCCTCTTCCCTCTCGTGCTCTCTATCTCTCATTCTCTCTCTCTCAAACAAATAAATAAAATCGTTAAAAAAAAAGAAAAAGAACATGGATTTTTAAAGTTTCATCTTTCCCTACCTATTTTATTTTCTAATACTCAAAAACTGACAAACTGACTTTATAACTACTAGAAATAAAAGCTAACATAGGCATAAAGCCAAAGAACACTGTCATAAGAAAGAAAAACAAACAGATTTTCACTTCAACTATTTAAAATGAGCTGTCATAAATTTACCTAAAAATTAGGCCTCTTGCAGATACATTTTAGCAGAAAGGCCCAACAAGAACACACAAACACTTCCCATTAATAGGCTCTTCCTGTTAAGCTGGAGAGGTACTGAGATATCCACCAGGTTGCCTTATCTTTAAATACTAATCAAGCTGAGTACTAATCAAACAAGACTAGTCATTGTAAGAGTTTAGAGAAAATAATATTGATTTCACATTTATGTTTAGCTTATGAATATAGCATTTTTCATGAACATGCAGTGCATTTTTTGATGTTTTCAAAGCAAAGGTTTTTGTCCAAAAACCTCTTCAAGTTTTTATGCATTCTGAAATATACTAAATTTTCTATTGAATAATTTAATTCAATTAATACTTATTTTCATTCATGTGTAGCAATGAATTATTCAACTTATTAATACCCTCTGGGCTTCCACAGTTTCTCAAACTGGAGCCAGCACAGCCTGTCTGCAGATTATTAAGAAGCAAAATCACATGTGTACATGTACATATGACATACAGTTTACCATTCTGAGATACCACTTCATGTTTTGCTTAACAGCATAGATAAGGAAGAGGTACTATGTTGGGAAAATGTAGGTGTCTACCCTACAACTACCTGCTAAATTTTCTTGAATTATCATCTATTTCCAGTAAGCTTCACATTCATAAAAAGCACCATGGGAGATAACAATTATTTTAGTCAATTTTTAGTAGAAAACAAAAATAAAAATATAGTTTATGTCACTGATGCTAAAAATTGACACAAAAGGACATCTAGACTGATAAATTGATTCAACCTTATTTTTAAAGAAACAACAAAAATTAGCACTAAAAACTAAAAGAACAAAAGGTTTTAAGTAAAACACTGAGTTCTAGTAATCCTTTAAATGAATTCAACTGTAAGCATTTATAACTGTCTTAGTCTCTCAATATTTCTGATATTAATAACCTGGAAAGAAATAACATTGCTTCCTGATTACTATTCTCCAGTCCTTACTTTTGAATATGCCTATTTCTAAGGTTCCTGCTGAATTAGGATACAACAACCATGTAACTTATTGTCCAAACCAAACCACTTTTTAGGATAATGGAAGGTGTTTATTCATAATTACGCCAGAAAAACAGACCCAACTAGGACCCTAAAACAAACTAGGATGCATTTATATGAATAAAAGATGAAATGAGACAAAATGAACAAGACAATAATATATCATACTATCTACATTCTTTATTGACAACTAATTTAAAAAAAGTCTATTATAATTTTCAAAATGGAAATGTTAATTCTCTAATATAATTCTGTAATAAACAGCACTCAAACTACAGAACTGGTACAGGAAAACTACATTTAACCTAAAAAGAAAGAAACAAACAAAACTACACTAGGAAGACTGTCAACAGTGATATATCATTGGCGTGCCTGAGCCACAGACATCCTCACTCTTATCTCACAGCCGGGTAGCTCTGGGGTCAAGGTCAAGATGGACATTTTCCTAAACCTGGAATCATCTCTTCTCTCTAACTCCATCCAGGAATGCTATCATCTTAAGCTAGCCATGTGGATACACTACAGGTAGAGAGGTGGTGTGAAGTCATAAAAGGTTTCCTATCTCTCATGAAGATAAATGCTTACCTATCTCCCTACTCCCCAGCTCCCTGCTTGAGCTCCTTCCTCCCACTGCCTCCCAGTTACGACCATTAGGCCTGACGCTCCAAAGAAGGCTTTTACCAAAGCTTAAGTCTTCCACCAAGAACACAGTTAGCTCCTTTCAGAAATGAAGACATTCCCAAGAGAGATGCCAAAATTCTCAGAGAATACAGTGATTCAGCCCCAGTTGGCTTCAGAAAAACCTTTCTCTTGGTAAACTTGTGGCTAGCTAAGTCCATCTGCTCAGTGCCTACTTGATGTCATTTATAAAAGTAAATTTTTTTAAACATTTTTTTTTTATTCATTTGAGACACAGAGATAGAGAGAGAGACAGAGAGAGAGAGAGAGCATGCGCATGAGCAGGCAGAGAGGCAGAGGGAGAAGCAGGCTTCCTGCTGAGCCAGGAGCCTGATGTGGGGCTCGATCCCAGGACCCTGGGATCATGACCTGAGCCGAAGGCAGACGCTTAACCATCTGAGCCACCCAGGTGCCCCTATAAAAGTAAATTTCAGATGTAAACAATGTGTATGTGTGCATGTGTCTTTAAAAACAAAACAAAACAAAACAGTACAATGTGGTATATACTATGAAGAGTATGGGTTTTGAAATCCTAGAGACCCGGCTAGAGGTCTGGCACTGATGCTAAATAGCTGTATGTTCTTGAAAAACTAACAGATGCTCTCTAAGGCTTAGAAACATCAACTTTGTAAGTTGTATTCAGGATTAATGATATGGTACCTATAGAGGATTTAGCATAGTTCCTGGAATGTAATAACAGTTACAATTTATTGAGCAATTTCTATCAATATTATTGAACACTGTTTCAGTGTATTCAATTTTTCTTTCAATGGCTTATTTATACAGTGTCTACCTAACAACACAGTCAATTCTACATCTTGATTTTTCATATTATAATTTATGTATTGTCATGTTGAAACTGACTTCTTATTTACTATTTTTTGACTACTATTCCACTGAATATCGCCAGTTATTTGAATTTTATGAGGCCTTTGGTCCTTTCTGTCTTCCTAGTTATTAGGATTCTATGTAGCAAATCATACAAAATATCAAGGGGAAGAGGTAGGAAGGAAAGGCAAGGGAAGGGAGGAAGAAAGGAAGGGAGGAAAAAAAGGTAAAGACTAATCATTGTAATATTCATGGAAAAGGCAGGGGTGAGGGGGCTACGTAACTAACCACCCACCCACAGGATGGAATCCCCAACACCATAACTGATTTTTTTTTTGATGTAGTGGTCCATGATACATTGTTTGCATATAACACCCAGTGCTCCAGGCAGTACGTGCCCTCCTTAATACCCATCACCAGGCTAACCCATCCCCCCACCCCCTCCCCTCTAGAACTCTCAGTTTGTTTCTCAGAGTCCATAGTCTCTCATGGTAAGTCTCCCCCTCCGATTTCCCCCCTTCATTTTTCTCTTCCTGCTACCTTCTTTTTTTTTTTAAACATATAATGTATTATTTATTTCAGAGGTACAGGTCTGTGATTCAATAGTCTTAAACGATTCACAGAGCTCACCATAGCACATACCCTCCCCAATGTCTATCACCCAGCCACCCCATCCCTCCCACCCCCCACACTCCAGCAACCCTCAGTTTGTTTCCTGAGATTAAGAATTCCTCATATCAGTGAGATATGACACATGTCTTTCTCTGACTGACTTATTTCACTCAGCATAATACCTTCCAGTTCCATCCACGTCATTGCAAATGGCAAGAATTAATTCCTTTTGATGGCTCATAATATTCCATTGTATATATATACCACGACTTCTTTATCCATTCATCTGTTGATGGACATCTTGGCTCTTTCCATAGTTTGGCTATTGTGGACATTGCTGCTATAAACACTGGGGTGCACATACCCCTTCAGCTCACTACATTTGTATCTTTCGGGTAAATACCCAGTAGTGCAATTGCTGGGTCACATACCATAACTGACTTTTGTTCATCTCCAAGGAAAGAGTTGGCTCAGTTATGCACCTCAGCTATGGCAAACTTCACCTGTCTTACAGAAGAAGGCTGAGAGCATGATATAAGAGATCTACTACAGCTATTCCTTTTAGTTTTCTGTTCCAGGGCACAAAAAAACAAGAGTCAGGGAGGAGCACCCGGCTGGCTCCGTCGAAAAAGCATGCGACTCTTGATCTCAGGGTCATGAGTTTGAGCCCCATGCTGGGTGTAGAAATTACTTAAATAAATAAATTAAAAAAAAAAAAGAGTCAGGGATTCTTTAATTATTTGACACCTAGGACTGTTTGATGGTATAGGTGTTTAGCTGTGTGGACAGCTAAACAGGATACTGAGGAAGACACTGGTGGGGAAAAGTGCTCTTGTACATGACCTTGTCTTTGGGAACTAAATCATGCTGACCAAAACAATACATTCATATAGATGAAGTAATTAACCATCAAATATAACTGAGATTATTTTATATCAGTCTTATTCCCATCTGTCTCCTCAAAGATTTCCTACAAAATCTGTTCTATTTCCAGAATGAGAAGACAAAATTATGATTCAGAGCAATTGTTTATAAACTTTCTAAAGCAGGTCCCAGCTTTCCTAGGTAAAATCTTACAAAGATACCAAATACATGAAATAAATAAAAGTTATTTTTGTTTAAAATAGCATTTACTATTTTTAAAAATAAAGTGTTCTAAGAAATAAAACAAAAATGGCTAATTCCAGTCAATAATTTAAAAAAAAAACACACAAAAAAACAAATTTAATTAGGAAATTAAAACAGTTATAAAAAGGTACAAAATAAAAAGTCAAAACTTCTTCCCTTGCCTCTCTGAGCCATCTCCTCAAAGGTTAACATAAGTATCAATTTCCTCTCATTCATTCTAGAATAACTGTTTATACATTCATTCATATATATGTATCTTAAAGGTAGTATCTTGCCAAATAAATTTATAAAATAAATTTTATATTTATTTGCACTAAAGCAAATCAATGAAAATGAACTCTGTTTTTTGAGCAAAAGGATGAGTCAGGTGTTATCGAGGACAACTGCAACCTCAATGACTCCCAAACCTCATTTTATTTGGGTATTTTAATTTGGTTACTCTGTATTACAAAACTATGTCTAAGCACATAAGCAGATACATGATGAACAGTTTTTAACAGCCTGCCTTAAAAATCTCAAATACAGAAATCTGAGAAGAAAGCTTGGTTTCAAAGTTGAATTGCTAATAATATATACAAGGTAGTTGAGTTCTTTATTCATGAATATAAGTCAAACAAAAAATATTCAGACCTTTCAGTAAGCATGAAGCTAACATTTCAATTCCCTTTTTGTTGTACAACCATGAAAGCATGCTGGAAGTTGGTAATCCTCCAGGCTGACCACTAAGCAAGCAGAAAATTTGCTTCTGTGTTCAGCATGATCACAATCTCATGATTTTCAATACTTTCTATTCCTTTTCTTGCCTCTCTCCTCCCTCACCCAATTTATCTATCACTCCTCTGCTACAAACAATGAGGTATGGAGAAATACTTTCAGTCCCTGGCTATATAACATCGTGTTAGACTTCTCAGTTCTAGACATTAGACTCAGTTCCCTACTCCCATAGCACATGCGCATGTGTGCACCCATGCACACACCCAGTCTTTGGTGCACAATTTGTGGAAAACCAGAGTTTCCCAAATATCTCCCCATATCAACCTTCTCCTCAACTATTTCAAAAAAGGTCACAACATTTCTATTATAAAATCAAGAAAGTTCTGACAGGAATAAAAAGGACATTAGAGATGTAAAATAACACAGCATTATGACTCAAGACTAGAACATCAAACATCCCATGTGCCTACTTGACAAGAGAAAGATAGCTTTCAAAAAAAAAAAAAAGAAAGAGAAAGATAGCTTTCTGCAAGCTTCCAAAAGGTCTGCCTTAACAATATATTTTATATGGCATTTTCGTAATATATAACTGTGCCTCAAGATTTTACATTATGCTAAATGAGATTCCAATGGTCAATCTCTATGTATGTACAAACATGGTGACATGGCGTTCTTTCTATATGCAACGTTTCTGAGGAAGTTAAAGCCTTGCTAATCTCTCTTTTACTCTAAAATATCATGTTTATAATTTATGAGTAATCTCCTTTTGCCAATAACCATTTATCTCTTGGCTTGGCCCACCATGTCGATGGGAGGAGTATGCACAAACAAATATCACCATATCGTGGTTAACTGTATGTGGGAACTTGGCTATGGTGCCAGTTGTTTGATTAAACAAACATTCATCTAGATGCTGCTGTGAAGGTTATTTTGTAGTTGTGATCAAAATTTATAATCAGTTGACTTTACGTAAAGGAGATCACCCTACACAATGTGGGTGGGCCTCCTACAATTAGTTGAAGACCTTATAAGCAGACAAACCTGAGGTTTTCTGGAGAGTAAGGAATTCTGCCTCAAGGCTGTCATATAGAATCCCTGCCTGAGTTTTCAGCCTGCTGGACTGCCCTACAAATTTCAGATTTGCCAGTCCCCACAATCATGCAAACAAATTCTTTAAATAGATCTCTTTCTATCTATCTATCATCTCCTATTGGTCCTATCTCTCTGGAGAGCCCTAACTGATACACATAACAAATCTCTGCCAAATACAATATTCAACAAATATTTATTGAGGGCATTTATGTGCCAGGCACTGTTAGGTGCTGGTGATACAACAATAAACAAAATAGTCAAAAATCCCTACTTTCATAGAGCTCATATTTTAGTGATACTAAGATGACTAGCAAAATTTTAAGTGAGGTAACCATAAAATTTATCACATGATAGAGGACAATTTAAGGGTGAAATGGGAGACAAGTAATAATTATACCAGGACAATATGCCCAAACCATAAGTACTCTGGACAAAGCAGGATGGTGTAATTCACTTTAATCTTTGGTGTAACTCAGGCCCATCTCCCTCAAATAACCATCTGATTATAGAAACCCAAAGGAGTATGTGATTAATCAAGTTTGAGGGGTAGACCTAGAAGGACCTTGGATGCTTTGGGTTCAAATTCTGGTCATAAATCTAATCAATTACACATTATATGAAGTGTTCAACTTTTAGGAGTCTCGATTCATGCCACTTAGAAATCTATACATGTATGAGATCTAATGAGATAACTATGTAAAGCATATACAAAAGCAATTGTTTTGTGTATGAGTCTTTCTATACTACTTGATTTTTAAAGCCATGTGAATGTATTTCATTTGTTTCAAAATTTTTAAGAAGAGAAATTTGAGCATCTACTCTGGAATGAGACATTTTATTAAATGCAATAATACTAATAAAATTACAGCAATGCTGTGTGTGTGTGTGTGTGCATATATATATATATATATATATATATATATATATATATATATATGAGCACAGGGCATACATCACTCACAAAATCTATCATTTATCATTGTTAATATTACTAGAAGTCACTCTACATTTATCTTCACATTCTTTTCATTCATTAAACTGAATTCTACACCAATGTATACTGAAGTGGAAGCTGACTTAAAAAGAGATCAAACAATTCTCCAGCCCCGCTGGAAGCTGCTACCAGGCAACAATGGTGAAGAGATTTTCTCTCAAGTGTGACCACCTGAGCTGCAACAGCTATGTAGAAGCCACACTGTTTTTGAAGCTGGTTTGATCACTCTTCACCCATGACTAAAACCTCAGAGAGAACTTGGACCATACCCACTAACTGTCTGCAAAGAATATAAATATCTCTGAGAAGGATCTTAGGGGTGAGGAAAATCCTCCTTTGTCCCCAAATATTTTTCCCCCTTTGGCTTATTATAGGACCCCAAAATATTTCTCCATTCCCTAAGAATCCTCCCAAAGGCACAAGTCAAGAGCATCTACTCTGAAAATGATACATACAATCTGAGAAAGGAAGAATGACTTTACAGACATGTAAAGACAGCTTAGGTGTGACAATTATTTCAGAAAGCAAAGTCCTACATGATCCCAAATTGGGTAGAGTTTCTTTCGCTGTGGTCCAGAGAGTATGGTTGGGAGAAGGGGTGGAAGAGATCAAAGGAGAGGAAAGACAGGAAACAGTGCCTTTTCGAGACCATAGTAATGTGTAGAACTTCCTAATGAGATGCATGAGGGGCCACCAAAGGACTGTCTCTCAAGTAGAAAATTCTGTTGTGTACGAGTTAAGAACTTATATATCAATCACTTTATAATCTTGCAAGGGTTAGCCTTAAGTGAGAATGACAACTATATTGCTTTTTTTGTCCAACTTGCTAGAGATATACTTACTGTTCCCTTCTGATTTTGAATGTGAAGTTCATTCACATGGGGTCCTACATTCTCCTGGTACGTTCTTCAGAAAACAGAGAAAGTGAAAATCTCTCAAAGGATATTACCACTGCTACATTTTTATGTGTATCTTCATAGATGTCTCCTTTGTATGATCACTCACACCCACACACATCTATATGGAACTCCGTAAGTCTGAAAATAAGGCAGGTTCCTTCCACCATCAAAAATAATTTATCAGGGCGCCTGGGTGGCTCAGTCAGTTAAGTGTCTGCCTTCAGCTCAGGTCATGATCCCAGGGTCCTGGGATCGAGCCCCACGTCAGGCTCTCTGCTCAGCAGGGTGTCTGCTTCTCCCTCTCCCTCTGCTCCTCCCCCTGCTTGTGATCTCTCTCTCTCTCTAATAAATAAAATTAAAAAAAAAATAAAAATAACTTATTGTTCACAAAAGGAGTCTCCATATATTCTTATCTTCATTTAATCTATGATATTACTAGATGCTTTCTCAATTATCACATTTTGAACAAAAAAGTCCAGTTTGAGGAAGACACCTATTACATGAAATAATCTCAATACAGAATTGGTCATTATTCCTAGTGGTTATGCCTTCATAGTAACAAATACCACTATAAATAACCTTTTAAAAATCACTTTTAAAAAGCTGTACTCTAAGTGTTTACATTGACAAAATCATAAATATACACCTGTGGGAAAAATGAAAAAAAAAAAAACAGGTGTCTCAGTGTTATATCAATAAATTTAAAAAGTGCTCTAACTCAGGCAACTTGAGGCTGTGCCTATGTTGACATACATGAAGAATCTGAATAAAACTGTTTCATGACAATAATATTTTTAAATTAATATTTTAGTAATTGTGGTTTTAACTAACAAATTAATCACTATGTGTAGATATCTATTTCATTTTTATCCCTAACATTTCATATGGGTAATTCAGGCAAGGAACTAATTCTTATAATAATCTGATTATTCAGATATTTAAGGGTTACCTTTTACCAGGATTTATCAACCCTGACATTTTTCACATTTGGGGCCTGACAACTCTTGTGATGGGAGATGGGGGGCTGTCCTGTGCACTGTAGGATGCTGGGCAGGCTTCCTGACTTCTGTCCCCAGATGCCATCAGTACCCCTCAGTTGTTACAACTAAAACACATCTCCAGACATAGTAATGTCCCTGGGGGGGTAAAATCGCCCCTGGTTGAGAGCCATCGGTTTTTATTTAGGATCACCCCTTATTTGGGCATGTGTGGTATATGTATTTGGTTTTTATGAAATTGGATCTTTTTTTTTTTAAGATTTTATTTATTTATTTGACAGAGAGAGACACAGCAAGAGAAAGGGAACACAAGCAGGGGGAGTGGGAGAGGGAGAAGCAGGCTCCCAGCTGAGCAGAGAGCCCAATGCAGGGCTCGATCCCAGGATCCTGGGATCATGATCTGAGCCGAAGGCAGACACTTAACAACTGAGCCACCCAGGTGCCCCTTTATGAAACTGAATCTTAAGGACACCATTCCATAACCTACTTTTTCAACTGACCCATATAATTGTTTCCAACTTCTCAATATTACAAACGATGCTTCAAAGATTTTATGCACAAATTCCTTTAAATATTTTTCAATTAGTTCCCTATGTTTTAAGAATAAGAGTTTTAAAGATAATTGTCTAAGGATAACTCATTTTTAAGTTTATTTTTTTAGTAACCTCTACACCCAATGTGGGGCTTGAACCCATGACCCCACGATCAAGAGTCACAAGCTCTTCCAATTGAGCCAGCCAGGCACCCCCAGAACTCATTTTAAATGTGAATAATTTAAGCATACCTGAAGTCAAAGATGAAAAATCAATGAAACACAATATAAAGTAAAAAATAAACATATTACATTACCTATGATTTTCGGTTTCCACACACATCACATTTCTATTATATTAATTAAGAAGTAACCTACCAATAAGACTTACAAAAAACTATTTCTAAATGAATAAATGTTTGTTTCATCACTATCTTGAGCATATTTTTCAAAGACATTAAAATAAACACTTTAGAAGCCCATCATGTATCAAAACTGTATCACTTCTAGCATCTTTCCTTTAGAACTGTATGTGGTAATTCAAAAAACAAAACAAAATAATTCTTGTCAATCAATGACTTGAAGATATTTTATTACCAGCTGTCATAAACTATTTTAAGAGGCTTTGAGACTTTTGCTCTAGAGAATTCCAACTAGAGTTTTAAAAATCAGTTATTGCATTCATATTGTTTATGTATGCAAGAAGGATATACCCAGTTGACAATAGTGGGACTGAAGAGGGGTCCAAAGCAGCTTCAATTAATTATACCTATAAAGTTTAATTTCTTTTTTTCTAAAGATTTTATTTCTTTTAAGCCATCTCTACACCCAACATGGGGCTTGAACTCAAAATCCTGAGATCAAGAGTTCCACGCTCTATCAACTGAGCCAGCTAGGTACCCCTAAAGCTTAATTTCTTTAAAGCATTTTCTAGAATAAATATGTCAAAACATTCACATTTAGTAATTCAGAGTGCTGGAATACATGGGAGTTCATATATATTACCGCATAGTCTCTGAAATATTTTACAAATCTTTCATAATGTTTCTAATTTTTTTTTTAATCAACTCATGATTTAACAGAAGGCTGCAGAGTCTTCTCACAAGAAATCTCAAAAATTTGTCTGGAATCAGTTGTGTTTTTCCAAAAAATGAAATGAGTAAATAGCATTGATTTTCATTTTGAAGTCTCAGGTGATGGGATTTGTTTTCAAAAGCCCTGGGACTGAGCCTCCTCAATCCCTTCCACTCACTTAGTACTGTTTGTATAATCATGTAACTGCTCTTTGCCTGTTGATTCACCCAAAAAAACCCATGACAGTATCTACTTCACAGCGTTACAATGAGAATTAAATGAGGAAACGTTTATGAAAACATCTTCTAAACTATAAAGCTGCACTATACTAACTAGTTGCATAAAAATTTATATATTCTTCCTCGGGGTTTAAAAAAGATTAAGAATTACAGTCTATTATTCCTCAATGTTAAGCATGGTCCCCTTTTATCTTAATATGCCTAAGATAATCTTTTTTTTTTTTTTTTAAAGATTTTATTTATTTATTTGACACAGAGAGACACAGCGAGAGAGGGAACACAAGCAGGGGGAATGGGAGAGGGAGAAGCAGGCCTCCCGCCAAGCAGGGAGCCCGATGCGGGGCTCGATCCCAGGACCCTGGGATCATGACCTGAGCCGAAGGCAGACGCCCAACGACTGAGCCACCCAGGCGCCCCTATGCCTAAGATAATCTTAACAAATAACCCCTTGTACAGATAATGGCAGAAAAGTCTCTTCCTCATTCCTCAATGAGTACCTACTTTGAGCTACATCCTTTATGAAGGCAGAGGACTCTGATGCTCACCATAAAGTAGGTGCTTTGTTGACAGAAAATCTATATAGAAATTGAAACTCTCCACACTATTTCATTATCATTTTACCCAACAGTAACTCTCTGGTATAGGAAAGAAAGATATCATTATACACATTTTATTTATTTTTTTTAAGATTTATTTATTTATTTATTTGTCAGAGAGACAGAGCACAAGCAGGTGGGGGCTGGTGGCAGGCAGAGGGAGAAGAAGGCTCCCCGCTGAGCGGGGAGCCCAACATGGGTCATGATCCGGGCCAAAGGCAGACACTTAACTGACTGAGCCACCCAGGCGGCCCCATTATACCCATTTTAGAAATAAGAAAATAGGAATGTAGAAAGTTATGTCGCTTAAAGTAGTAGTTAGGTCATGCCTAGTAGCTGAGCTTCCACATTTATTGTGCACTATCTTTGTTATTATCATGGCTCTTCATTAGACCAGTTGTGGAAAGCCACATTAATAATCATCTTTTTTAATAGTTACCAAGTTCTAGATTAAGAAATATCATCATAGAGAGGTGCCTGGGTGGCTCAGTTGGTTAATCGTCTGCCTTCTGCTCAGGTCATGATCCAGTAACCCCATTTTCCACACAGGAAAACTATGGGTCAGAGGTTAAGTATTTTCTGTAAAATCAGACAGCTAGCAAGTAACAGCAACAGGATTTAAACCCAAGTGAATAGAGCCCTGGAAAACCCACGTTCCTAACTATAACTTGTACTATACATATTTAACTATTAGCATTTAATAGTTGATGTTTACTGTACAAAAGTAGGATTAATTTACCTTCCTTCATGAAGATAAAAAATCATGCAGCAGTTATCTTCTAACTGATTACTTATCCTTCAAAATTTCTCTTCAAATCTTTTGGTTCACTCAAGAAAAAACAAATTTTTAATGTTTCCTTAATAAACAAACTCACAATCTTTCCATACAAAAGGAATGTGCTAGTCTTCTAATTATTACATTTAACCAATTCTGCATATACAGTTATACCAGTATAAATTTAAATAATTAGAAAATGTTATTGATCTTTAGTGGAATAAATCTGAAAGTTGCTTTTTTTAAATTCCACAGAATATGTTCCACAAATAATAAAAAGGATTCAGAATTTATTATTACCATATGTAAATGACTTTGATAATCTTATCTACAACACAGTTGCTAGGCCTTAACTATTTGATCACATTTTTATTGAATTAAACTAGGTGCTATCTACAATAAATTCTGTTTAAAAAGGATAAAGTTGGATAAATACATGGCTATTTAAGAATTTTAGTTGTGCTGGTTCATGGTTGCATTCCAACATTTAAAAAAGTAAACAACAGGGATTTTTGAGCCCAGATTTTTACTTAGCAGCCTAGTATAATTGTGTAGTATATTTTTAGAGTATATACAAAAAGAGAATATACACAAATTAATACTAATTAGCAAGTAAAGTAAAATGTATTTTCCACTTAGCTATTATGAGTGTTCACATTTAATTTACTCCTAAAATTTTAGTCAGTTACAGCATTGTGAGAATTATTTTAATTTTATGGTTATTATAGGGGAAAAAAGGAATTACAAAGAGCCCCCTTGGAATTCAATCATAGAAAGAAAGATTCAATTACTTGGGAGGTCTTTGGCACTGTGAGATAGATATACAGAAAAAGAGAGGCAGACCTGGGTCATCACTGAACTGTAATCCCATATGGCATTTCTTCCTCTTAGCTTCTGTTACAATCCATTTACATAGAATATGAGCTGCAAACCAATAATTACAAACAGACATACACCCACAAATGAGAGATAACTATGCTAAGTGAAATGTAAACTGACTTTTAATTATTCATTAATAGTAATTTAGAATATTAGTGGCATGACACAATGTTCTCCTCAGGGTCTATAAATACACCAGGAATTCACCTTATAGATGAAATCCCACTACTAAAAGGCCCGTTAGGCTCAAGTTATATAAATTCTTCTGGAACAGGATGGGGTTTAATATCAACCTATATCATTCTAACTGCTAATGTACATTCAAGGTCAAATGGCATGAAGTAGATTGTACACTTAGAATAGTACCCAGGACACAGTTAACATTCACTATCAATAGCTACTATATATACATTCACCCCTCGGCAATTTTTCAGCTCTTATGTCACAGTTAAGGGCAAGAACTAATTCAGGATATATATAGGCAAACCCACTTTCAATGTTTTTAAATTAAATAGTTTAACGTGAAAGATTCTACTCTGAGCTAAAGGATCCATTTCAGTCCAAGGCCCTAGGCAACCACCACCACCTGAATGGAGTTGGTAGACAAGATGGAAGTTATCTGCCATTCATGACCTGTGACCTGGTCTGCCCCCAGAAATCCAGACCCCAGTTACTTACCTCATCATACCTCCCATTCCTTAAGCTAAAAAATTGGGTGTCATCCTTGAACCTTTCTCACATGCCCTCCATAATCAATCAGCACTTCTGTTGGATTGGCTTCTAAATGTCAAACCTATCATGTCAACTCCATCTTCACCATCAACACTTCAATTTACAATTGATCTTTACCAGTCTCCTGTAACTCCTGCTCCTGACTGCAGCTTGAGCATTTGCTTTGAAGAGCACATCTGAGCTTATGGCCACCACCACTCAAATCCAACCCTGAAAGGGTTTGCATTCCTCTTCACCTCACACTGACCTTTATCTCTAACAGGACTTCATGGTCTGGCCCTTTGAAGCTATGTTCCAGCCTCAGGCCACACTCTCTCCCCTCTCCCGTGGCACTCCAGCCATACTCTCTTCAAGTCCCTGGTAGTCAGCCTCCAGGTACCCTCCCCTCGCAAAGCCTTGGACAGGAGCTTTCCTCTCCACTTTGTTAAGCAACTACTTTCCTTTCTGACACTCCCTCAGGACTCCTTCCCTCACTGCCCTTATTTGTAGATTCTTGCAACACTGGGTATACTGGCCATGGGCTGAATTTTATTGCTCCTTGAAGGCAGGGGCTATATTTCCGATACGCTTGTTCACACTGTATCTGCAGCACCTAGGAGAGTCTAGCAATGGTAGATGCTCAGGAAACACTGTTTGAAAGCTAGAGTGAATAAGTGAAATAATGAACATATTGATGCAATTACCCACAGTCAATTATCATATCCTTGACAGAGTCAGTATTACAGAAGATTTAGTTTCTAATTCAACAGAGATTCGTTTAGTGTGTATGGCATTCTGTTCATTTAATACTGTGCATATTTGCTCAGTATTGCAAATAAATCACAAATTTAGCTGCAGTAATAATCACATGTAGGTATGATCAAAATTCCCAAATCTATACAAAGTTCCTTAAAGTCAAACTCTGGCAAATTTATATCAATTTCTAATCAATAAGTTTTCATTCTATTCATTTAATTATTCAATCCTAGAAAACTACAGGAGGCTAAGCAGCAAAAGAGTTCTTTTAAAAGTTTTCAGGACACAGAATACACAGATTTCATCTACAAAGTAGCAAGATGCTATACAAAAGTTTTTACATTGTGTACACCAAAATTCCATATGTTTCTTCTATGAGGATAATTGTGATTTAGGGTAATCAAAAGTTAGCATCCATGTTTGTGTGAGTATGTAATGTTTGCATAATTCACTAGTCTTCTGTGAGTCTGGGTATGGATACATTCTTTAGATAGATGTAAAGACTACTAAGACAAAAAAGAAGCCAATCTCTTAAAATGCATCCATTGCCTAGTTGCTATTGTTATCACATTTGAACTATGTTTTTACACTTTCAAAGATTCACAACTGCTTGTCATTAAATGTTTACTTAAATATCATACTTGTATTGACTTTCACACTCGTTATGTTCCATCTGAGATCTTTGCCCCTTAAGTACTTTGCTTATGTTCAACCTTATAAACAAGGCATAGAGTCTTTTGTAAATTAGCAAATGTTTACATTTGCATATGTTCAACCTTATAAACAAGGCATAGAGTCTTTGTAAATTAGCAAAATGTTACAAATTAGCAATCAAGAGCACTCGGATAATCGATTTGGAAAGTGTTTCCTCATGCCCCATTCCAGAAGTTAGCATATCTTTTAGGGTCTGTGTACACATGTCTCAAATGCCCATTAAATGTACAGGTCACATATCAGAATACTATTCACTGAAAAGGTAAAAGATTATCAAGTACAAACTCTTTAATTTACAAGCAAAGTGAAACACAATCATTATTAGTGTCCTTGTTGACAGATCTGGACTAGGAAAGTCCAAGACGCTGAAATAATTATTAATCTCTAAACATAATTTTTCCATTTTAGAAATTATACCAATAACATAAAATTATTGTTGGAAAAGAAAACATAGATAAAACAAAACAAAACAATAACAAGAGGAGTGAAATATCATTATATAGAGAGAACTCTTCTTAACATTTTGGTCTGTATCCTTCAGAGACTTTCCTAAACAAATATATATCTTAAAAATCAGCTAATACACATACTATTTTTAACCTGATATTTTAATGTCAGTATAGTCAATTATTTTCCATGTCAACAAAACACAGATCTGGATCAACATCTGTAAAGCTGCATGGGACTCTAACCTGGACCCTCTCAGTCCCCCATTAATGAGGAGTCTTTATCCCCAAATGCCTTCTAAATGGCTCTCTGGGGGAAAAAGTCCAGGGAACAGCTGCAATAATGGCCTGTTCTTAGTAGTACAGAACTAAACTAAAGAGGAAATGCTCTTTCCAGAGAGGGCAAGATGTACAAAGAATGTCTTTTGGTTGCTATTTCTATCCAATATGGATATTTGGCTTACACAGTTAGCCCTGATCTTGACTAAAATCATCACTTAGAGCAATTGACTTGGTCAAGTTTTAATCCCTGGGCCTGAGAAGGGGAGACTTTCAGTAGTGCAAACATTTGACACCAACAATTTTTCTTGTTTACATGTTAATTAATAATAAATCTGTCTTATAACTAATTGATTTTGGTCTTTTGACATGTGATTATTTTATTACACAGCAGGTTCCCTCCTATAAAAGTAAACTTTAAAGGAATCAATAATTCAATCAACACTTCTATGTGCTCTCTCTTTGACTCACTCCTTCTGATGTGTGGACGATTTTCCAGAAAGTGCTGGAGAGAGCAGAAGGGGATGCCACCCAAGGAGCCAGTCTACTGGGGAGAAGGGCTACAACAGCAGAGAAGTGGCCTCGCCAGGAACCAAACAGATAAACTCATTGTTCGTGAACCACCAAGGAGGATCACAGGACAGAACTTTGGATCTCAAGTCTTCTTTCTTCTCCTCTCTCTCGTTTTAAATAACAGCCCACCTTATGCCACCTTATGTTGTTTGCATTTGAGGTTTATAATATAAAAATTCAACTTTTATGTACTACTTCATCAGAATACAAAACCGAATGTTAAAGCACATTCCCATTTTTTAACATGTTGTTTTCTAGTTTTGCAAACAATAAAAAATAACACATTTAAAGAAATGCCCATATGCTCCACAATATTAGGAAATGCAAGGCTTTCAATTATTTATTTATTTTTGGTCAGTGTTAAAGATTTAGTTCAAAGGCAAATTTAAATACAGTTGCCTGAACTTGTCCTAGGGGTTCCTGTGTATTTTTATACAAATGTTACCTATATAAGTCACTTCAAGTCAGAAACAAAGTGGATGAGCCACAAATACACATTGTGTATTTCATAAAATATATGTCCATTGTATATGTTACCATCAAAGCCCCTTAAAAGACAATTAATAATTAGCTACTTTTTTTTTTTTAAGATTTTACTTATTTATTTGACAGAGAGAGAGACAACTAGAGAGGGAACACAAGCAGGGGGAGTGGGAGAGGGAGAAACAGGCTTCCGCCAAGCAAGGAGTCCGATGTGGGACTCGATCCCAGGACCCTGGGATCATGACCTGAGCTGAAGGCAGACGACGACTGAGCCACCCAGGCGCCCCAATAATTAGCTCCTTTTAAAGTAGAGACAATACAGCCAATGCAATCACTGAATGAAGACATAAAATATTTAAAGCTCCAACTTGGCTATGAACGCATTAGGTAAACCTAGGATAATATATTTAGCCCACTTGGACCCTGATTTTGAGAAACACAGGTGAAGGGTTTGGCCTACATGTAATCAAAGAGTCCTTGCAATGTTTATGATTCTAAAGATACTTCTGATACAGTGTATTCCAATGTCACCTGGAAAAGACTTCTAAGGATAGCTTTCCTTAGCACACGAAGAATGGTAAAGCAATTTTTATTACTGCTTTCTTAATCTATGCTAAAAGGCCCATACTCTTACTTTCCCCTAATGCAGTTACTTTAAGAAAATCCATTTTATTAACTTTTCTTTTCTCTTCAAATCTTACCTACCAAACTACTGGGATCAAATCATACATCCAATGAAAATATTATGTCACTACCATGAGAATTGAAATGTGCAAATGAAGAAGTTCAAAGTTACAGTTCCCACAGCAACTCTAATCTAGCTTATTTGATGCATATATGTAGTACCTTCTTATTAGCAGATATGCAGTAAAATGCATGCCTTAATATATACTATTCATGCAGTTTACATGAATTATGCTTGCTGTGGGGACCATAAACATTGAATGTTCTTTCAAAAACTTTAATTCTTAGTCATAATTTTGCATTAACATAAGGCTGGGGCAACATGTTTGTCATGGTTTTTCAGATTTCATCATATTTCTTTGGAGGAGACATAACACAAGATAAAGTATAATAACAGGAAAACAGAATATATTTATGCCAATGTACATTAAGGCATTTGCATATGGTTATGCCTGGAAATTTGCCTACGGTGCACATAATCACATGTTTTCCTGGTATAGGGAGAGAAATATTAATATCAGTATTAAGCAATAAACACAGTATGAAGTTAAAACTTTAGTATATTATTTTCCATTAAAATCCTAGAGCTTCATATTTTTTTATTTCACATATTACAGATTACACATAAATATAGAGACTATGTCAGTCAGATAACAGAAATTAGTGCTTGATATACCTGTCCCAGAGAGGTTTGATTCCAAATGGACCTAATCTTTTTCTAATTACCTGATAGCCCACAGCTGGCCTGAAATCAGAAGTCCCACCGTTAGCTCATATGAATAGGGCAAAATTTTAAAAGGAAAATATTCTGTAAGGATCTGGAAAAACTTGTTAGTCAGGCCAGTATCTGGCAAGTGAATCATTACAATGGACTCCATCTAATGCACGTGCTGCCATAGATGCCCAACTATGGAGCTAAGAGCTGAGACCATAGGGAAATGGAAATGCTACCAGAGGGTGGTTCCTCTGAATCAGCCAAAGTGCTCAGTAAATTATTAGCTTATAATTAGTTACATTATTCCGCTTAATGGACTCCATGATGGTGATGTCATAACTATATCTGGAAGCTAATTGCTTGGGTTCTTTTAGACAGTTAAGAAATGAAAAGTATTGAGGTTATTCGGGTTATATGCTTTCTAAGCCTTGTTTTTGTCATATTCTTTAGTATAAAGAAATTAAATTTAGCAAATTCAAATGACTGAAAGAAAATATTTGCACTGTATCTATTGCAAATAAACCCACACCAAAAAGGAGTGGGAGACTCTTGATATTGTATGCAGACACGAACATTCTTGTGATGATTCTTTACTGGGGTCATTTCAGTATGTTTGATGTTGGAATGTAACAAGAACATGAAGGTTCCAATGCCTAATGCAAACACCAAATTATTGGGTAAAATTATCTCCTGAGGACTTCAGTTTCTGCAAAAACTGAAATGTTATTTGTATTTTCTGCCTCACATAATTGTAAGAAGGAGATGATGTACTTTGCAGTATTTTAGGATTTAAAATATAAAAATAACATAAATAAGAATTTAAAATTTTAAAAATATGTAAAATATCATGAGAACAATTTGAGATTTTGAATTCATCTACAAAAGGAATGCATCAACTTCCGCGACAAAACCAAACCCTTACATAGGATAACATTTCTAAATCCCACTGCAATTTAACCAGATGCATTTAAAATTACTACATTGCACATTGGTTCCATAGTTACTCATTCTTATTCCTTTCTTACAACATATTCTAGTGGTCTTAAACAATAAGTTTTTAGTGGGCAGGGGCTGTATCTATTCAATTTTCTGTAGGGTCTAGCTCTTCAAGCAAAGATACAATTAATAAAATATTTGTGAAGAGGATAATGAGATAATTTTTACCTAAAATGAGACAAAACTAAACATTCAGCATTCATAGCCACGCAAACCTCTGATAGTTTAAGATTTGAACTGAAATTCTCTACACATCCCGTTCTCAATAAATTGATTGATAATTAGGTACGTGACACACCAATATCATATAAGTCACTGGATTGTCAGTATAACTCAAGACAAACTGCAGTTCAAGAATCTTTAAGAAGGATTTTAAATGGGTAAGTGCACTTAATAATTTTTATGACAATTAAAACAAACCCAGGTCTTACCACTTCTTTGGTGGTAAATATAAGAAATAGCATATTCTATACAGATAGCTAGATGATAGAAAGATAGAGATGGGGGAAACATGTATCTCAAATACCTGGAAAGAATCAAGCTGTAAAACCCTTGAAAACTCTAGCTTACATAGGTGATAGTGACTTAAAAGTATAACTTTGTATGAATTAATCATTTACGATCTTTCACATCATTATAGCAACAAGGTTAAACATTGTATCTTACTTAGTTGTGTGAATTCAAAGGGCTGCTATTCAATAATTGTAAATAAAATACCTTCCTGGCTATGCTTAATAATTATACACTTTATGCCATTCCTCCTTTAACTCATATGTATTGTTCAGTCAACTTACAGTTTTGTATTTATAGTTTATATTAGAACAAATTTCATTTGGGGTTGATTTGTGACAGCGATAACACCATAAGCTACTTTTCAACATTGCTTCTTAGAAGCCATTTCCATTCCTGCATAGTATACAGATTAAGAAAGTTACACATAATAAGTAATGTGCCACTATAATTTGAAAAATTCATCTTGTTCACGTTCTCCAACTCCTACTTAAAGATTTATAACACCACTGAGACAGGAATTGATGAATTCATCACTGTCTGGGGCATTTTGATCATAATCAATAACATAATTTTACCCTTAAATAGGATTTCAATTAAAGCATATTTTTCAAAATAATTTTACTTTAACATAAAAATGGGCTTTTGTACCATGAATCATTAACCCATTAGAAGCCAAAAGAAAATCATCTATTTCTGAAGTTCTGCATCAAAAAGTAATAGATGAAACTATACTCTATCTCTTGGTAGTTCACATTCCCCACAAGTACATTTCATAAAAAATTACATTATTATATTTTCATCACAGAAAATGAAAAGTAATATACTTTCATAAAATAATAGAACCATGAAAGGTTTAGCAGATAAAAGTGATGATACACTGCTTCTGCTTGGACAATGTGAATTTTATCTACAAAGAAAACATTTTCACCTAAACAAAATTACTTCATCATATCAGTATAAAACATCAAAAAAAATCTTTAAAAATCCTGTGAAATGTATACACTATACTATAAAAAAATGCAATGTATCTTATGATAATCCTCCTATTCTAGCTATCCTGCTCTATTATAATGTCCAAAGAACATAAATTTCTCCCGTAAAACAATACAAAATTGCTTTCCTCAAAAATTAAATTAAAAATGCAAAAATTATTTTAAATTTATGGTGTAATCATTTCATTATAAGGAAGTCACTTTCATTTTTGGAAACTTTAGATATACAGTCTATCCTGTTTTTGCCATTTACTCAGAAATAAGCCTACGTGTTTTACTCCTTATTTTAACCACAATGAGCTCATTGTTTCTCAATGATTAAGCCCAAGTCCTTAGTAAAGCATATGGAAGAGGCTTGTTTTTTGCCTCTCACTGAGTAAGCAGAATGCAAAATGAGTGCTACCATAAAGGTCTGTATAAACAGCCATGGGATCATGGAGAAGAACTGTCCAAGGATGTCAGGAAAGACTGAACAAGAAAACAGTGTTTGAGTCTGATTTTAAAGGATCAATACATATTTCCTAGGTGGAAAGGGGAGAATATGCAGAGGAAATTACATACAAAGGCATAGTGTATTGGTGAAACAGAGAAATCTTTAGTGGGCAGAAGTATTGACCATGGCAAACTGATTTGTCTTTCACATGAGGGAGGGGAAGGCTCCTGAACGGTAGAGCTCTTACTTGTCCTTGTATCAAGAGGACTTCTCATACACAGTAAACACTGAACAAAGTTTGTGAAGTAGATGAATGGGATGTAGGGGTGCAATCCACATACTGTTACTGATCTTAAGATGGTCAGCCCAGTTAGTGTGGTTTTACCAATTTATTTATAAATGCCTATTTAATCTTTGTACTGTATTCAGTTTGTATAAGAGTCTTCTTTGGTTGGCTCTCAGGCATTTGACTTTCAAACTAAAAAAGAGATGAAATATATGACTAAGAATTCCAGGTGCTGAGCAACATTCAACTAAGAAAGAACAGTTGTTAAGGAGCACTGGCCTGCACTGATTTCAGTTTCTCAAGTTGAGTCAGAAACTCAAAGAACAAGTTTCTGATGATATTTCTATGAAAATTCTAATGCCTCAACAAAGCAGGCACGATGAGGGAACAGAAAGCAAGCTGAGGACAAAGCAGAAGCTGACACCCCACACCCCCGCCCCCATGGTATATGTGTGACATTCTTCAGGCACTCCAGACTGCCCTAAAGGAAAAACAAATAGTTAACTTATAGAGTCTCCCTCAGTTTACAAATGTATAGCAATCTACAAGAACAAAGCATTTTTATCAATAACCTAGCTTCCAGAAGGAAACGTAGATAACAATTAAATGCCCTTATAACCTGCAGCCCATTGACAGATAATTTAAGCAGGCCGAGTGTAACGTTCCTCCAGGAAGTTCCCAACTATCTTAATGTTAATGCCTTACTGGAGGGGTAAACAACCTCAACTTGTCAATGGCAAGGCCTCTGGTATCCTGTGAGTCTTCTTTAGCATATGAAAGTTCTTTTGGAAACCTCCCAGTTTCCTTACCTCCCCCAACCCCATAGTATATAATCAGCCACCCCTCACAACCCCGGTGCAGCAGCTCTTTTTGCCCACGGGTCCCGTCCCTGTGCTTTAATAAACCACCATTTTGCACCAAAGACGTCTCAAGAATTCTTTCTTAGTCATCGGCTCCGGACTCCATGCCATTGAACCTCACCTATATCCCAAAACCACATCAGGCAGAGAATAAGATGAGGTAGAGGCTAAAGAATAAAGACAACTAGATAACACTGGGAAGGCAAAGGGAACAGAGACAAGGAGTCGCCATCACGTTACTGTTAGCTTGGGCTGCTTAGGAGGCCAAGGGTGGCATGATCTAGCAGAGCATAAAACCCTGAACACAGTGGTTTCTTTACTAGAAACAATCATTGGGGTTCTAGGCTCTGCCCTCTAACACCTGAACTTTCCTGTGTCCTGTGAGTGTGTAGTCAGTAAACCAAGTTTGCTGGCTTGTTAAATACAGCAGGATTATGGCTGAAGGAATCAAATACAGAGAAATGAATAGTTGATAGGTTCTCTAGCCCTTCACACTTCTTTGCAAAGCAGAAAGAAAGGCTCAGGTAAGCAGTCATATGTGAGGCAGGAAATATTCAGGTACATACTTGGAGAGGTTTAGAATAGAACCCATACTTGGAATAGAAAACCTATTGCAAAGGCTGGGCCTGGGGTAAAGAGAGGTGAGGGGTGACTTGGGCTGAAAAGGAGGAAGAGGAGGGACGAAAAGCCTTTAAAATGAAAGGATGTGAAGCACCTTGCACTGGGAGAACCTCGGAGCAGAGTGACCCAGTGTCCAGCTGTTCCCCAATGTGCCACCATCCCTACAACTCATCACCTATGAACAACCCGCAAGCCAATGGTTCTATATTTCTCATTAGCTAATACTTAATAAAATGCCTTCTGCTGTCAGAATCACTCAAAACATTTCACATTTGTATTAACTTTCAATACAATAACCCTCTGTGGGAGGCACTATTACCATCACCATTAAAAGTGTGGCAGTGTAAGGTTGAATACCTTGCCCAAGGCCACAGAGATTTCCATTCTTCTATGAAGAAGGGGTGGGCACTTGATCACCTTGTGTGGGGAGGAGCACACAAAGGGGAGATCTCATCACCCCAAGGAAGGAACTCAATGGAAGACAATGGGGATTTCCCTCTGAGTTGGAGTTCCTGCAAACATACCCCCACTGTGTCTGTTTAGTCAATAGCATCTTAAAACTGTTGCCATGTCCAGAGGAAATAATCACAAAAAATAATCACATTTAAAATTGTTAAATATTTTAACATGCTAAATTTTTAAATGGTCTTTTTACAGGTTGAAAAAAAAAAAAAAAGGAACAGTTAAGAAACAAGTAAGGTTGGAAAATAAGCTTCCTCACCCAGAAAAGAGACGATAGAATTAAAAATAAACAAACAACCCCCTCTGTCTAAAACCCCCATCCAGCTGAAGGTTACATGAGTCTAAGAAGAAAAGACCAAACTTTGGACGGGAAGGATGTGGCTGAACTCAATGATTTGCTACAGTGGTGAAGACCTGACAAACTTCTGATCATTCTCAGCTTATTCCTCTATTTCTAATTCTTCTAAGGCATCTCTAGGGGTAAAGGAGGAGGTAGCTTTTGTTTTTCTCATGATCAGATGCATGCTTTTTTATATGGTGATGAGAGAATAAAGCAATTTTCTGAGGGCCATTATAATAGCATATAAATACTAATATCTGTGAATCAATACCCTGGATTTTCCACTGATTGAGGAAAATAAGTGAAAAAGGAGCTATAATTCCTTGAAAAACAGATGGGAACAATCACATAATTTTTTTTTAATGACATTTATGTATACACAGATGCCATTCCTTTCAAAAAACAAGTACAGGGACGCCTGGGTGGCTCAGTTGGTTAAGCATCCGACTCTTGATTTCGGTCATGATCTCAGGGTTGTGAAATCAAGCCCTGCATCAGGCTCCATGCTCAGAAGGGGGTCTGCTTGAGATTCTCTCTCCCTCCCCCCATACGTGCATGCACTCTCACTCTAAATAAATAAATACTGAAAAAAAAAAAAGAAACAAGTTACAGCTCCAAATCCCATATTTCTGCACAGCACTTAAGAGATTAGTTCTAGCAGAGTGAAATGTTTGTAAAGACCATGAAAGCTGAGGAAATAAGAACATAAACAAATTCAGTAGGTGAATTAAAGCTGTTCACACAGAGTGTGCCATTCTATAATGTTTTTATGTCATAAATAAATTAGGGATTCATCATTTTTCTGCAAAAATTTACAAATTCCAATTTCAAAATTATGTCAGATTATTTAAAAATAAAAACTCATTTTTAAGCTAAGTTGGTACTTGTGTTAAAAGTATCAGAGTACATCAGGAAAATAATTAATACAAAGCAGTTTCCTGGTACAAGGAGGTACCTGGTATCAATAACCTGTGTATTAAAATTTAGCAAGTTACCACTCATATAACAAGTAGGGCTTCAGGACAACCAAATCCAACTAATTCTTGTTTCCATTATAAACAAACATTGGATTTACAGGTAGAACACAGATGACATATTAAAACGAGGTTACAAAGTACTTAGGATTATGAATTTCAACCTATATTAATAGGAAGAATGAACACATCAGGTTACTGCTAAACTCCATCTAATTACTTACAAATTAATCAAGGACAATAAAGAGAATTATCATCTAAAAGACTCATGACAGTACTACTAAGGAACTGTGCAGCCTCAATTATCCATGCTAATTAAGAGAACTGGCTAATCTTATACAATGGATAATTTAACAGTTCTTTTTATTGGCACAGATTATATGTCTGTGCGTGACAGATTTACCTGAACATTTTGTTTTTCTCAGTTCAGCAGTAAAAATAAGTCTTCCTTTCTTGCTAGATCATAATGCAAAGCCAGGATTTTTTTAAAGGTTTAAAATAGTAAATTATGAAGTATATAATCCACATGTAGTGTAGTATATAAAATCTGACTGCTGTTTATCTTTTAGTTAAGCTTTCAAAATACATTTAATAAATGCATGTTAAGGTAAATGAATTGTGATCAAAATAAAAAGATTAATGCTTTTCTATCACTTTGAAAATGTCTCAAATTCAAGCCATATAAAGACCTTGTGAGTCACCATTATTTCATTTTACAGATAAAAATTATATACTCTTTAAGAAGTTACAGTGGAGGGGCGCCAGTGTGGCTCGGTCGTTAAGCGACTGCCTCCAGCTCGGGTCATGGTCTCAGGGTCCTGGGGTCCAGCCCCACATCGGGCTCCCTGCTCTGCGGGAGGCCTGCTTCTCCCTCTCCCACTCTGCCTGCTTGTTTTCCCTCTCTCGCTGTCTCTCTCACTGTCAAATAAATAAAATCTTTTTTAAAAAAAAGAAGTTACAGGGGCGCCTGGGTGGCTCAGTTGGTTAAGCAACTGCCTTCGGCTCAGGTCATGATCCTGGAGTCCTGGGATCGAGTCCCGCATCGGGCTCCCTCCTCGGCAGGGAGTCTGCTTCTCCCTCTGACCCTCTTCCCTCTCATGTGCTCTCTTCTCTCTCTCATTCTCACGTTCTCAAAATAAATAAATAAATCTTAAAAAAAAAAAAAGAAGTTACATGTGGTAAGCAAATAGGTGTCCTATTTTTAAGAAGTATTTTTAAAACTACTTATTATAAACAGATCTTTGAGTTCTTTCTCACCCACGCTCTCATTCTCCTTTCTTTCAACAAATAAGTATTACCAATACAATTTAACTGATTAAAGTAACTACATGCCAACAAAGGTAGCTGCCAGCTATGAGACAGGCTTTGTTAGACTCTTGAATATTGGTCTGGAGTGCTATTGATGCTCTCAATTATAACATCATGTATTCAAGTAATATTCAGCACCTAACACAAATACAGCACACACATGTAATAATTAAGAACATGCATACTGGAAACTGAGTATCTAGGATGGGATCACAGTTCACACTAACAGCTATGCAGGGGAGACAAATTATTTAAATGCTTAGTGCCTCCAATACTTCATCTAGAAAATGAGGATAATATTAGTACCTATCTCTTAGAGTTGTAGTGAAGATTAAATTAGATAATCCATAGAAAGGGATTCACACGTAGTACACACAGCAAATATTGGCACATACTAATCTGGCACATAATAAATACTCACTATAAGTTAGCTCTTATTACTGCAAAATATTTATTTTCAAATACATAAATTTTAGACAAAAGAAGGAGAAAAACTACATTTTTTTCTCTAAGAGAAATGTCACACATTTCCCACAGTTTCTTATAATGATTAAAACAACAACAAAATAGGGATGTCTGAAGCATCTGCCTTCCGCTCAGGTCATGATCCTAGGGTCTCGCTCTGCCTGCCACTCTCCCTGATTGTGCTCGCTCTCTCTCTCTCTGACAAATAAATAAATAAAATCTTAAAAAACAATTACAAAATAATACATATTCTTTGAACAATTACAGTAAGGATTTTCAACTGGTGTTAAGGGTGGAAGGAGGAAGATACAGCTTCAGTAAGACTAAAATCTCTAGTCAACACTTTAATAAAAAGCTATATTTAGAAAAGGAAAAAGTTCGTAACTGTAACATTAAAATAGGCAACTTTATTATAAACGGGGGCATGGATTTAAAAAGAAAGGTTCAAGATCAGAAAAGCATATCATTCCATGAGGTAATACCTTGCTCTCTGTTAACTACACCACTAGAGTGCACAGAGCCCCAAAACACAGGATGTGATGCTGCAGGCGTACTCAGGGCCAGAGGCGGCAGGAGAGGCCCTGACCCAGGACCTGTGTTCCCGGCACAGGCGAGGTTGCACGAGGGGGAAAGGCTGCCAGAACAGGAGGGAGCCCGGCTGTGCAGAGGAGGCAAGAGAAGGGAACGCCAGACCCCAGTGGATGGAGCAGAAACCTGGTCTGTTCTGGGCCATCCACGGTCAGACCAACAGCTGGGAAGCTGCCACACCGCAGTCCTCACCCAACAGGCTCCTCCAGAGCCCAAGGGCTGAGACAAAGGGTGGGGTAGGAAGTATCTGTCCAGGCTGCTCCTGCAGGCCCTCGTGGCCTTGAGGACAGGACCTGGCACGTGGCAGTCACGAGGTTGTAAGTTGTGCTAAAGATCAACATTCAAGTTCTTTAAACACCACCAGAATCTCTCAACTTGAAAAAAAATATGGACTTGGTTAGAGTCTGAATCTACTTGTTTACGGTGACTCAAATCTGTAGAATCATAGGAAATATCTAATAGGCCCCGGGACACATAAGGAAAGACAGGAGGGAGAGCCTCATCTGCATGTTCCCTATCTTCAGCAGTACACGCTTTCCAGGCAATTCCTGCAATCTGGGAAGGTGGATTGATGATGATGAAGATGAAGATGATGAAGTAACAACATACTTGGACCTACAGTAATGATGTCATTTGCACTTTAAGATAGATACAATTATCAGCATTTCAGAACCTTATAAAGGCCAGAGGGGGTAAACAATTTGCCTAAATTATATGAGTAACTGGAAGAAGTGAGTTTTGACCCCAAGTCTCTAAACCTGTGAAGTCAATGCTCTTTTCCTGCTCTACCATTCTCTCCATGGGAAAGGGCATCCCATCATCCCATCATTGTCACAGACGCCTGAAATTCCTACTAGTGAAACTAAAAAATGTGTAGACAACCTTTATCCAAGTAAACATGTTTTTACATGTGTTCACATCTGAATAGATAACAGCAACAAATTGTCACAGATAATAAAATGATTATATAGACTCCACATAGTTGAAAACATCAACAGTTGTGTCTTCTTGAGTCAAAAATCCCATTTAATAATATTATGTTTTAAAGAGGGCTGTTTATTTAGAGATCTGGATGGAAAGCTAAACTTCAGAATTAAGAAATTCTAATTTAACTATCTCTCACTTACATAACTATATTCTTTACAACATCACCTCTTAATTCAGGGAAGTTACTCTTATTCGCAATCTCAAAATTTCCCTATCTATGCCATTACCAGTCTCATACTTGGTGCCCACTTTTATGTTATACCAGGGAAGGCCTAGATGCCAGTAATTCTCACTTCCCAAAAGAGATACTTGCAAACATGAGCCATCCTAGATTATGAAATTAGGAGTGCACTACTGACTTCGGAAAACTGACAGGTAAACGGTATGAATTATTCTGCAACTATTCCTTTGTTTCTACCCTCAGGTGGCACCAAAAAGTACCATCCTAATATTCCAAGGCGTAATAATCTTGTAAGGAATTATAAGGGTGGGGAATGGGGCACCAGGGATGATCTCATTATTTTCCAAAATAAAAAAAATGGGCATTTAAATATTATATCTGGACAATAAATTAAGATACCACCAAAAAAAAAGCAAACACACCACTTTAGAAGCACATTTACTATTGACAAACTGAAACAAACAAAAAAAGAACAAAATTCCCTTCCTCTGTGCTAAAAAACATTTGCAAAACCTAAAAGTGTCCTTGGTGAAGTGGTTAATATACAGACAGAATTAAAAATCATTTGAAAGTCCAGGTTATCACATGTATGCAAGTACATACACAGAACTCTAGTTATCAATTTCAGATTGCTATGGAAAGTGCTGAATTCCATTCTTTCAGGGAGATAGAAAACATTTATAATAGCAACAGCCCCACAGCTACATCTTCTTATAACTCAAAGAATGAAAAAAAAATCTTTATGACAATAACAAGAAAATGAATTTTCATTTTCAAAGGCAGTCTGTGCCATCACTGGCTGTCCTGCCACCCAGTTCTTCTGAAAGCATTCAGACCCTTCACTGCAATGTCTCAAAAATCAATAGCAATTTATTCTCTCTTTGGACCCCAAGCAACAAAAGTAAATAATAGTGTCACCTCTAGTCTTCCTGCAGAACATGGTCACAAAACAGCCTTACCACTAAAGTACAACCTTAGGCAGCTCTATCTACGCCGGGGCTGCTGTCTGTACTGGCTTTCCTAGGGGACAAAGACTTCAGCAGAGCCACACAAAGAGGTCAAGCCCTCGTACCTTAGCCAGACAGAACACTGGGGCCGGAATTGAAAAGAAATCTTGACATCCTCCTAAGCTCCCTGCTTCAATGTTGTGCGTTTCACGAAAGAATAATGAAAAAAAACAAAACAAAACTTTTTTTTCAAGACTGTTAAAGCTAAGGGAAAAATATGCTATCAAACACATCATATTTATAATTTTTCCCTATAGAATTTTTTTAAAATCACGAGGCTTTCTGAAACAATTAGCTGAACCATAACATTTTACAGCTAAAATCTGTAATTTTTTACATTATCTGGCTGATAGAAACATTAATCTATAAACACATAAAAATGAACGTTCTATTTTGATTATGCTCAACAGAGCAGTTGCTATCAACATCACCTAATTGTACAAGATATTACACACCCTCTAGAATATTTAAGGTGGCATTTCAAAACAACAGAAGGAATTTTAAGAATAATCTAGTATAAACCTATCCATCTCCAGATAAAGGAAATCAGGCCCTATATTTAAAGCCAGAAAGCTAGGTAATGGAAGAAGCGGCACTAAAATCCAGTTCTGACATCCTTTTCTCTCTACTACTTATTGATAAGAAGTTACATATAGGCATCCTAAAAAAAGCCAAAGTCATTTGGATGAGAACATACAGAAAGCCAGGATCCCTCGGGGTTATAAATTATTTCTTACGAAAAAATCAAGGACTTTGGAACATTTATGCAGTAATTAAAATTTTCAAATCATAGAATTTATCAGTCATACTAGAAATATTTACTAAATATCTATTGTCTACTTATCACTAGCAGGGTCTAAGGAAAAATATACACAAGTTTAAGAACTGTAAAAAAAAAATATTAAGTAATCAAATGTCAAATTATGTGAAGAATGAAGAGAGAGCTGATCAAGGGGAGTGGGGTCAGAAGGGGTGGACATCTGGGTGAAGGAGAGGGGACTGTTCATCCAATCAGGCCCTGGGCGGCAGACACACGGAGGGATGGAATGTTCTACCGGGAGCATGCACTGCTGTTCCAGCAGTGGGTGCCTGTGCTGCAAACTGCAGAAGCAGGGTAGCGCCAGATGCTGATAGCTACAGAAGGACTTAAGTTTGATGTGGCAGAGACCCCAAATAATGTAAAGTTAAGCATTTTATTTGGGAAAATCACTGTGGTCATAATTTGATTCAGTCCTAACTCAAAAAAACAAAACAAAAAATACTCTAAAGGTATGTTCTTACTGGTCAGAAAAATATGACCTGAAATATAACTTAATTTTCTAAACCAAAATATTGTTTCTTTGAAACACAACCAAAACAGTGTTTCTTTGAAAACACAACCAAAAACATAACATTGTGAAGAAAACGATTCAAGACTTATGATACTGGTTTTCTGGTAAAATTAGTACCAGTAAACAAAGATAAGGGGGGAAATCTCTGAATCCTTCATTTTTGTTTTGTTTGGTTTTTTTAAGGTTTTATTTATTTGAGAGAGAGAGAGGGAGAGAAACAGCATGAGAGGGGAGAGGATCAGAGGGAGAAGCAGGCTTCCTGCTGAGCCGGGAGCCCGACCATGGGACTCGATCCCAGGACTCCGGGATCATGACCTGAGCCAAAGGCAGTCGCTTAACCAACTGAGCCACCCAGGCGCCCCTTCATTTTTGACATTAACTACTTCAGCAAAGAAAAATTAAAACCTGTATTGGAAGTTTTGATAAATCAGGTTTAAATTTTATACTTTAAAGAAGATATATCAAATTGATATATACTCTACTACCAATAAAACTATGAAGCATCTTAAGTTATTTATCAAAATTAATTCAACATTAAGTTTAAAAACAAACAGGAACACCTGGGTGGCTCAGTCGATTAAGCATCCAACTCTTAACTTTGGCTCGGGTCCTGAGATGAAGCCCTGGGTCAGGCTCACCCTCAGCAGGAGGTCTGCTTGAGTTTCTCTCTCTCTCTCCCCACCCCGCCCCCTCCACTGTGCTCTCTCTCTAAAATAAACAGAAATCTTTGGGGCACCTGGGTGGCTCAGATGGTTAAGCATCTGCCTTCGGCTCAGGGCATGATCCCTGGGTCCTGGGATCGAGTCCCGCGTCGGGCTCCCGGCTCAGTGGGGAGCCTGCTTCTCCCTCTCCCCCTCCCCCTGCTTGTGTTCCCTCTCTTGCTGTGTCTCTCTCTGTCAAATAAATAAATAAATCTTTAAAAAAAAAAAAAGAATTTACCTCAACAAAACAAAACTGTAGATGTGGACAGTATTCTTAAGAGTGGAGTTACTGTGTTCTTTGATAGCATTTCATGACATTTGATATGCATTGTCAAATTATAGGTAGAATATTTATATCTGTATTGTAGACTGTTTTTAATCAGAAAGAGGCGTACATCAAATGTTGCAGTAGACATCTCTGGTGGACAGGCTTTCATGTGATTGTTTGTATTTTTGTGTTTTATAGATGTGTATTTTCCCAAACTTTCTACAATGAATGCATAACATAAATATATAAAAAGAATGTTGGTTTTCTACAAAGTTTCTGAATTTTCTAAAATTTGAAAAAAATGAAAAAGGGTGTTTGATTTCTATTTATTTTATTTATTTTTTAAAGATTTTATTTATTCATTTGAGACACAGAGATACAGACAAAGGGAGCGCATGAGCAGGGGCACCTGGGTGGCTCAGTCGTGAAGCGTCTGTCTTCGGCTCAGGTCATGATCCCAGGGTCCTGGGATCGAGCCCCACATCGGGCTCCTGCTCTGAGGGAAGCCTGCTTCTCCCTCTCCCCACTCCCCCTGCTTGTGTTCCCTCTCTCGCTGTGTCTCTCTCTGTCAAATAAATAAATAAAACCTTAAAAAAAAAAAAAAAGAATTTACCTTAACAAAACAAAACTGTAGATGTGGACAGTAGTCTAGCAACAGGAATGTTCAATGGGACATTGTTGCAAAGAGTGAAAACTGGTAACAATCTTAGCCAAGAGCAGGACATTTAATAATTACTTTATAAACCTATGCAGACTTTGTCATGATGATTTTTCACACATGTCGAATATAGTCAGTGTTTATCTATTTTTCCTATTGTCCTAACTTTTAAAGAAATACTCCTAGAATGTTCACAAATTAGTAATGTGTACTAATTAATTTGTAAACATTCAATGATGGTGACCGAACTGGTCCTAACATTAAATGCCTTTGAGGCAGGAACCACGTGTGCCCCACATGCCCTTGTAGACATCATGGTAAAAGCGATAGAGGAACTGGGACATGAAAGAGAAGTTAGACTGTACCAAGATAGGGAAATTGGTATTGGAAAGTCATTTCAGGCAGACTACGTGGCAAAAATAAAGAAAGTGAGTCTAGGGAGTACACAAGATGCAGACAGTTGTTGGAAGACGAGCGATGGAATCCTGTTGGGAGTGTGACATAAAGCAAAATGTTAGTATTATGTTGGGGTCAATTTTTGAAGGATTTTGTATGGAAGGCATGCTATTTGGAATTCACCAGATAAGCAAAGAGAGTAAACTTGGGCCAATAATGACATCAGTGTTCTAGATACCAGAGTTACTATAGAATACAGACTGGGTTGAGAGAGTAGTAAGACAGACTAGGGGCCAAACACAAATAAAGAAGCCATCACAACAATATCAGGCAACAAATAATACCGACTAGAGCAAAACCGGACAATGGGGCTAGACAGAAGAAAACAGAACAAGAAATGCTGTGAGGCGTAATAAAAATAATTTGGTATATAAGACAAAGAGGGTTTCATAGTTTTGCTCCTATATGGCTAGGGCAGTGATAAAATAAATTAAAGGAGGTAACACTAAGGGAGGGCAATTTGGGTTGGCAGAGAAAGAAAAGCTTATTTTTAAATACACTGAATTTGAGGTAGCTCCAGAACACAAGGGGGTGATGTTCAACAGAAAAATGAAAATAAGGCACTGTAGCTCAGAATGCAGATTTTGGAAGTACTCAACATACAGGATTGGGTGAAATCACACATAGATAGCATTTAAGGTCAGAAGGAAACCACAGTGTGCCACTTACACTATAAGAAAAGGTATAAGATACCTAAAATAAAAACTGCATAGGACCTACATGAAGCAACAAGCTAGACTAAGAGATAGATGGAAACATCTTAATAAGTAGAGAAATATTATGGGTCTTTACAAGAAGAATAACTTGGCTAAAGTCAGTCATTCTCTAATCTGTAGATTAAATGCAGTATTAATAAAATCTGCAATATAATTTTGGGAAGCTTAGTGAAGTTATTCTAAAGTCATCTGGAATGAGTATCTGAGAATAACTACTTTTAAAAGAGGAAGAGAGAAAGGAGAACCCAACCTAACAGACAGTAAAACATATTATAAAAGTGCAATAATATACTGACTCATAAACAGAAAGACTACAGGATTACAAGTCCAGAAATAGACACAAGTACATGTCATTATTTAAATTATGAAAACCTGGAATTTCAGATCAGCAAGGGAGGAGATGAGTTAATGAGAAGCAACATATAAGAAAGGTTTTTCTTCTGAGACGGGATGGGACGATGGAGAGAGTCTGAGGTTTTCATAGATGGAGAGGAAGACGTCAGGGACAGAAATACAAAAGAGAATCTTTCCTTACTGCAAAGTTATGGAAGTCAGGGAGCTGTGGATTCTAGTGAATGTTTAATGCTGGAAGAACCAAAAATGAAACTACTCACTGTAATGAAATGAAGCCTTTATAGAGGAAAATGTCAAGAAGGATTATTTGATTCCAATGATTGGGACAGTTCTGGAGAAAAGAGTCGTGATGTGGTTTAATATATGACTTACCGGAAATGAAGGGATAGCAGAGGTAAAAATAAGCAAATAAATAAAACTTTATTGTCAGAGAGTGGGCTTGCCAAGTTTAAGATTTCTGAGTTGTCAGTTCTGAGAAATGACATACTAAATCAGACTGCAGCAGTAGAAATGTCTGGCCAGGATTTTGACAGGTCAGTAATGTAGGCTCTGAAGTTCCCAAAGAAGTGCCTAAGAATCAAGACAGAGAAGGGATGGCAGTGAGGTGATATAAAGTCCTCCAGTACTGAAGAGGACGGGCCTCCTGATAAATAGATGAAGAGAAAGGAAAGGAAGTGACTTAAATCTATTTTGAGCTTTGACTAGGGTAAAAAGTCCCTGACAACCAGATTGCGAGGCAGATGTGTAATTCATCCTTCCACAGCTTCTAACACACGGCATACATTCTGTAAAAGATGACTTGAGAGTCAGTGGATGCTATAGAACATGCTGGAAGAAATATTGAAAACTGGGTGGCTCAGTCGTTAAGCGTCTGCCTTCGGCTCAGGTCATGGTCCCAGGGTCCTGGGATCGAGCCCCGCATCCAGCTCCCTGCGCCGCAGGAAGCCTGCTTCTCCCTCTCCTGCCCCCTCCCCCATGCTTGTGTTCCCTCTCTCTCTGTGTGTCTCTCTCTGTCAAATAAATAAAATCTTAAAAAAAAAAAAAAGAAATATTGAAAACCTAAAGCCAGCCCTGCAATCTGACCACTGGTATAAGAGAGAAAGCAGACTGAACGGTAGCCATGGGAAAGCACACAGATGGCAGCACCCTCACCAAAAGAAAATGAGGCTCAGCCAAAGAGGACAGGTAGAAAAGCTTCTACGTAGGTCAGTGGGAAAGGGACAGTTCAAGGTCAGCAACAGCTGCGCTGGATGGGAGGCTTTCCTTTGCACCGCTGGGATGAAGTTATTTCATTATCTCTGCAAAGGTTGACTTCTAGTTGCTACATTTATGGTGGCCCTTCCAACTCTAGACACAAGTCCTCACCCAAAGGGCCCTGTGGAGAATAAAAGCCATAAACAAAAATACTCTTTGCACCTGAAGCTGTCAGAAAAGTCAACATTTTGGAAAATGGTGGGTGAGGTAGACTCTCGAAATCTTTGTATAGCAGAGAAAAAAAAGTATTTCACAGAAATATTTATTTCTGAATTTCAGAGTTTGTTCTCTCAATCACACTGGTCTGGAACTCTCAGAGTTTATTGTATTCAGACCCATGTGACTGGTTTAAACGAGAAAGGCAATGGGGCAATTCCTGTGTGAAACGCCATTGTCAAGCAGACCCACATTTGCACCTGCATCAACTCAGTACGTATTGACTAGCTTGCAAATTTCTTTGAAAAGAAGCTTATCTAGATATCTAGGTAAAGAGATTTTTAAAAGGACTATTATGTTTTTTAAAGTTTTATTAAGAAGTATAATAGGCATAAAGTAAGCAGCATATATTTGAAGTATACAATTTGCTATGTTTGGACACAGGAAGGTTCCCATGAAATCACCACCACAATCAAGATAATGAGTAAATCTGCCCCAAAGAATCCACCAGCCCCTCCGTAATGCCCCCACCCCTCTCCTCCTCCCACCCCCGTCTCCAGGAACCCCTCATTTGTTCTCTGTCCCTACAGTTAGTATTTTTGGGAACTTTTACAAATAAAATCATATAGTTTATACTTTTTTTTTTTTTTTAGACTTCCACCTTTTATAAAGCATTTGCCTTTATCCGGTGAAGCTTACTTAGAGCCACAATCTTTTTCATACATTGGCCTCATTTGAAAAGAGGCTTTTTTAAATTTTGCACATTTATAAACAAGTTTTCTTCATGGAAATTATACACATTAGAAAATTTAAGTCAGATTTATTTAGTTAACACCAAATGTCCACTACTTTTTATAATACGGGACACATTTTACTCTTTTGTCTGGTTCCTTTCCTTTCACATAATTTTGGAAGTCATTCACATTGTTGCATGTATCAATCGTTCACTCCTTGTTAATTGCTGAATCGTATTCAATTGTATAGATATACAAAAATGTGTCTACCTGCCTACCTGTCGATGGTTATTTGGGTTATTTTCAGTTTTTGCCTATTACAAATAAAGCTACCGTGGACATTTGTGCACAAGTCCCTGTATGAACATATGCTTTCATTTATCTCGGATAAATGTCTGGGAGTGGAAAAGCTGTCTCGTACAGTAACTGTATATTTAACTATTAACGAATCTGCCAAATTTTGTTGTGTTTTTTTTTTCCCTAACGTGGTTTTTCCATTTCCATTTCCTCCTGTGGTGTATGAGATTTCCAGTTGTTCTATATCCTCACCAATACTTGGTAAACCAGTCTCTTTAATTTTACACATCCTAACAAGTATAGGATGGCATCTCACTGCAGCTTGAATTTGCATTTCCCTAACTAATAATATTGAGCATCTTTTCATGTGCTTATTTGCTATCAAGTGTGTATCATCTTTGGTGAAGTGTATGTTCAAATCATTTGCCGCCTATGTTATATTTGGTTTTCTTATTTATTTAGTTTTGAGAATTCTTTGTATATTCTAAATATAACATCAGATACGCCATTTGCAAATGTGTTTTTCCAAGTCTTGCCTTGTGTTTTCATTCTTTTGTGTCTTTTGAATAACAGAAGTTCTTAATGTTGACAAATCCTGTTTATTATTATTTCTTTTATGGATCATGCACTAGTGTTGCATCTAAAAAATCTGTGCCTAGGGGCGCCTGGGTGGCTCAGTCGTTGGGCGTCTGCCTTCGGTTCAGGTCATGATCTCAGGGTCCTGGGATCGAGCCCCGCATCAGGCTCCCTGCTCTGCGGGAGGCCTGCTTCTCCCTCTCCCACTCCCCCTGCTTGTGCTCCCTCTCTCACTGTGTCTCTCTCTGTCAAATTAATAGATAAAATCTTTAAAAAAAAGTAAAAAACAACAACCATTAAAAAAAAAAAATCTTTGCCTATTTCAAAGTCACCAAGAGCATGTTCTGTGTTCTCCTGTAGAAGTTTTACAGTTTTAAGTTTTACATTTAGGTCTGTGATCCATTTTTAAATTTCTGTATATGGTGTGAGGTACAGATTGAGATTAAATAAACTACTTTTTATCTGAAGATCTTCTGATCTGCTCTTTGCTTTGTAGGTGTTACGTACAGTATCAGAAAGTGACACAATTGATGTGTCTAAAAACATACACCATTGAAGCAGATTTGAGACCTAAATTCAGATCTAAAGGCTAAATCAAAGGCCTATAAATCACTTTTATGTCCTCAGTGTAGCCTGGATACACAGAAATCTGCAGGTTCAACAAATGCTGATTGAAAAGTGATGTTTACATGTTTATGTTATCTATCTTCAAAGTGCATTTATAAAAATATACATAATAGTAAAAAGAAAAGTTTATTGGAAAAAAGGAGGGCTTATTATTATTTTTTTAAGTACATCTCCCCTGAGAGAGGTAAGTAACCATATTTCTTAATGAGGCTGCAGCATCAGTGTCTCAACCATCCCAGGAGACAGTTTGGGACAAACCTTGACTGGCATTTATTTGATACTATTACCTTTTTCAAAAGGGCAAATGCTTGGGGTGCCTGGGTGGCTCAGTCAGTGAAGCGTCTGACTCTCGATTTCAGCTCAGGTCGTATCAGGGTGGTGAGAATGAGCCCCGCGTCAGCTCCGAGCTGGGTGTGGAGTCTGCTTAAGATTCTCTCTCCCTCTCCCTCGGCCTCTCCCCCCTTCTCTCTCTTTCTCTCCCTAAATAAATAAATAAAACAAAAGGGCAAATGCTTGGCTCCAATGTCAATGCCAAACAAGCAAAAACTGACATAAGTGTGATGCTCCCAGGTCTACTGTCTATTTTGCCTCTGACCCAGGAAGCCTCAGAAATGGCAGCTCTGAGTTGGGTTAAGGCCTTGAGCTCAGCAGTCAGTGCCTACATTTTAAATTCTCCCTTGCTGTAACTTCTTTGGCCACTGAGTGTATTTCTTTTTCAAATGTTGATGTTAAACTATCACTGCCATCTAGGTTTTATCTTTCTCATTTCTGATCCTATTTCCTTTCATGTTAAAATACTATTTTCTGATATCCCCAAATTATCAAATTCATGCAAGTAGTTTTTTCTTCCTCAAATAGTATTAAGACAAGAACAATAACATGTTATTATTTAAAAAGTAGGTAAAATGTAGGAAATCTCTTATTTGGCCTCTTCACATGTTTTTGAACAATTCTAAAAATAGTTAAGGTTTCCCTCTGCTTAACAGCACAAAACAGCATGAGACTCTCTTATTTCTTTTTCTTCCATCAAGAAAATAATAAAATGGAAGAAAAAGTAATATATGAGCAAAAAATGCAAAACTTTACCAAGGACAAATTTTCTTATAAAATTCTAACTCTTTAAGTTGTAAGATAAGTATAACTCAGGAAAATTTTATCATGAAATAAAATTGTCATGATAGAAACAACAACAACAACAACAAAACCTTAAAGCTGTGTTGGATGTCCAGTGTTGGTGTAGGGTGTATTTTTTATATGTGACATTTTAGAAAAATAATCCAGCTATACATATTCATCAGCCTTAAAATTTTCATACCCCTCGACCCAGTAAATTCCACTTCTCTGAATCTACTGGAAATTTTCAAAAACAAATCCTAAATCTGGAAAAAGCTTCACACACAAAGATGCACATAGCAGTATGATGTATAACAGCAACATACGGAAAACATCCCAGCTATCCAACATGACTACATGAAATGTGAACTGATTACATGAAATACAGTACTTTCACCTGGTGAATCATTACATATGTATTAAAATGACATTTTCAAACAAAACGTAATAACCCTGTAATAGTAAATAACATTTCCAGATAAAAAACTGTACAAAGATAATTATAGTTACATTGAAAATGATCTGTAGAATCAAAAACACTGTGAAGAAATCCACTATCACTAAAACTTGAAAAATAGTTTTACTGGGGCAATGAGAGTGCAAGAATTTTTATTTGTATTTTATTTTTTATAAATATTTTTTAATGAGCATTTATTTTAAAATGTAAAATATTTGGTATTTTTAGTAAGACAGCCAGGAAATACAAATCTGCTCATGCTTCTCCCAGCAGTGAAGGGGAGTGGCCAGCCTTATTCTAGACTGGTGCTGTCCGAAAAAGCAGCCACTACCCACAGGTAACTATTTCAATTTAATTAAAGTGAAATAAAACTAAACATTTAGTTCCTCAGTTATACCTACTACATTTTAAGTGCTCAGCAGTCGTATATGGTCAGTGGCTACTGTATCAGACAGCAGAGAGAACATTTCTGTCAGCCCAGAAAATTCTATTGGAAAGAGCTGCTCCAAATAATTGGCACAAATTCATAGAAGACAAAAACTCCACAGAAAGGAGGGAGATCCTTATGTTAGTCTATGACCCAACAACCTCAGTCCAGCGAGGGGGCCTATCTTACAGGATGGAATATGCTACACAAATGACTGGCTCTAGGTCAGTACCAAACTATCAATCATTACTTTATGTATTATTTAGCTAGTTCCCTGGGATGTCATTTCTGATATCTAATAAATTCATACAAATATGTCTCTTGGAGGTTTATGAACTTGAAAAATCTAGAATCCACACTAAAATGGAACAATCCCACCAACGGGCAGCTTTCTCAGAGAGTAAATAAATTTGTCTTTATATTTTAACATTAGTTTGACTTGGAGAGGCAGGAATACAGGAAACAGAATTTTGGCAATAATATTTTTCAAACATTTTTCCTTATAAAAATTTCTGGAAAAGAAGGCAAAAAATGAAGGAATTTTTCTGAAAAACTATACTTCTTTGTAGTATCAAAATCACTTAAGTGGATAAATATTTAATAGTGGAAAAATATACATCCTTCTTTGAGAAAGTAGCATAAAAGCAGTAAGAATACAATTCGCTGTTCATCATTAAGGCCAGTTTTGTCTACTCCAGTATTTTATGCAGCTGGTAGTCCATTACATATTACACATTTCCCTTTAGAATGTTTATTTAATTTTCTTGATTTGCCCTCATCATTGTATAAAGATGTTCCAATCAATTTTAAATTAATAGGCTGCCTTCATTTCGAATATGCAGACTGCATTTTACTGACATATTGTGAACACTACAAAAGGCCGATTATCTTTGTTGGAGTATGCCAAGATCCTCTGATTTTTCAGCGTTTTCCACCCTTGAGATTTAAAACTCAACTCTTCAGCCAAGAAAATCAAGGCAGCATAAACTATAACTATTAAGACTTAAGTTGCATTTAAAAGTGTTTTAATTCCCCACAGCTTTCTATACAATTCAGAAATCATGTATATTTTTAAAGGTTACTAAATGTTCCTTAGAGGTGGGAATTTTATCCCCATAGCAATTTATATCAGTGAATAATCCTTAAAGTATAAGCGTAATGATTGCCTTTAAAAAAATGTGTCTATTAAGAGAGTCAGAATAGTCAGGAAAAAATAACAGTATTTGGAGTCAGAAGGCTCCAAATTAAGTCCTCTGGATTTGATTACCAATTCTGTTGATTCTTTAACCCTATCTCCTTATCAATAAAATGGGGCTAGTAAAAAGGCACACTTCAGAGAGGATGGTTGTGGTGGGGATACAGGGCATGACATAGGAGCAGGTTACTTATTTTAAATTCTGATCAACATTAATAAGGTAAATTATTTGAAACAAAACCAAAACAAAATGGCTATGGTTAAAAAACAAATCATAGCAGGATTTAAATATACCTAGTAATACGAGCAAACAGATTTGTGAAAAATAAAAGTAAGTATTCCTTTTCACCAAATATGACACTAAATAGAACTTTCTGGGACTTTTTTTTTAAGATTTATTTATTTATTTGATAAAGACAGTGTGCACGAGTGGGGGTAGGGGCAGAGGCAGAGAGAGGGGAAGCAGACTCCCCACTGAGTATGGAGCCCCAAGCGAAGTGGGACTCCATCCCAAGACCCTGAGATCATGACCCAAGCCAAACCAAGAGTCCAGTGCTCAACCCACTGAGCCACCCAGGCATTCCTCTGGGACTTTTAAAATGTAACTTAAAAATAAACATGTTTATGGAAAAAATAAAAAAGATCTGCAATTTATATAAATTGCCTCTTTCATACCGGTAGGTCAGCAATTTCTGACATCCTCCTGCCCATATTCAAATCAGCCCCACCACTGACCAGCTGCGGCCCTGGGGCAGCTTATACCTCTGAGTATTAATGCTCTCATCTGTGAGATGGGGGGGATGATGCCAACTTCATGGTACTGTTGTGATATCTAAATTATAATGCTATGAAGATGTCGCACAGAAAATGTGTCCTATAAAGGATCAATAAATGTCTGCAGTAATCTTGACAGTGCAATCGTCATGAACACTATGTTGTCAAGTCCTCTGGGGTCTCTTCTCATAAGGGCACTAATCCAATCATGAGGGCCCCACCCTCGTAACAGTCCACTAACCTAATGACCTCCTGAAGGCCCATCACACTAGGGGATTAGGGCTTGCATAGATGAACCTAGGCACAGTGGGGCGCAATTCAACGTACAGCAGCAGCTACCACTGGACTGGTCCTGAAAAAGGGCAGTAGAGGAGAACTGTTTTATAACCCTGACTAACCAGAGCTAATTTACCTTCATAAAATAGGATAAACAGAAAAGAAGACAAAAGCTGTGTGGAGGACTTAAACTACAGTCCTGAGAACAGGGTGGGAGGAATAGACAAACACAGAAGAGTCTTTTCTGGGGGAAAAGGAGTTAGCTGGTTTCTACTTCTCCTTTGTGGAAAAGAGATGAGACAATGCTGGATAAATTTAAGATAATGTTCATATACAGTCATGCCTCTTTTTAACGTAGTCATCCTACTGCAGAGGCTATGTATCTTAACATGATGAAAAAGTAATCCCACTGTTGATTAGGAACAATCTATATGAAATATAAAAACTAACCTTCTGAGAAATTATAACAATTCGTTATTGAAGACATGTATGCAAATTTTTCTACCTGTGTTACTTTTTTATACAGGCCAAATTTAGCATGAATCTCTAATTATCGTAACAGTGGGATGGCTTAACAAGGGTGTTGCTGGCCCACAAATGCAATTTGATTCTCAGCATGACTGCAAGAATGACAATTTACAACCTCCAGCAACAAGTAACTAGGAATATTAAGGTCTTATTAATTTACACAATGGAGAGCACGTTGCTTCTCGATTAGTCAGAACAACAGAAAAGGAACATTTGAGGACCTTATGTTAATACTGTACTTATTATGTGGTGCTGGGTTTACAATACAAACATTATGATGGATTCTAACAGCTCTGAAGCACTTATACATACCTGTGATCAAGGTATCTGTTATAATCACTCTGCTCAAACCAGAAAATTATTTCACTTAAATAAGCAGCATGAATTATAAATCAAGCCACAAGGTAAATACCTAAGTTAAAAATGGTACTTACTGCTTTCTCACAGACAAGATGTTGACTGAAAGAATCCAGACATAAAAGAAAATACAATATATGATTCCATTTATATGAAGTTCAAGAAAAGGCAAACTCATCTATGGCGATAGACATCAGATGGTAGTTAATTTCAGTGGGAGTATTGATTGGGAGAGTGCGTGAGGGAGCCTTCAAGACAGAAATATTCTTTCATCTTAATCCGAGTGGTGAGAACATGAGTGTGTGCATATGGAAAAATTCTTTGAGCTCTACACATTTGTGCATTTCACTGTCCGTGTGATATACCTCAATTAAAATTAAAAAATAGATCTACAACATTAGATAACTACCTAATAAAAATGAGTAATAGATCAATAGTACTAGATAACTATCTAATAAATATACAATAGTCTTTATCCTGAGTAAAATGAAATTTTCAACTGTAACTTTAGTAAGTACCCAGAGTGCACCCGCTTAGGATGTTTTAAAACCCATCTCCTGCTAGCACAGCATTACATACTTTACATTTCAATGTGGCTACAACTCCTAATCCTCCTGCCAAGATTCCCACATAAGCCAGGCTATTGATAAAACAATTGCTGCTCCTGTAAAGAGTTTTATTTGCTCTTGTTCCCTATCAGCTTAATATAAAGAAGAAAATATACTTGAAAAGGATCAAGTTCTAGAAACAGGACTAAATGATTATGGAGTAGGCATCTTTATAATTGTGTTTTTACCTTTTTTTCCTAGTTGTTTCTCAAGGAGTACAGCTGAAATTGAACCATAAAGCTTAGCTTGACAGAAAGGCATTAGCCTACCACACTAAACCACAAAGATAGGAGAGACAGTTATTTATGAAGAAACACTGTTTGCTATTATCCTTTTGAGATTCTACAAAAGGGCTAAATATTGATGCATTTCCAAGTCACCTTTCCCCCACTTCTTGTATTAACAAGCAGGAGTATGTTTTAGATGCTCCTAATTTGTCAAGATCAGGTGAGCAGAACTGTTGTACAGAGCACACTGCTCTCATTCCTACAAGGGCTCTGTAACCCTGCAGGCTATTAATAATTCATGGGTCTTTCTTGGTTCACAACAGGGGCATTACTCAGAGGGCATCACTCTTATTGAAAGAAGTTAACGGCAATGGGCAGACAAACAACACACAAGTTAAACAAGAAGTCCCCTATGAATCTGTGGACATTTCAGACCTGTTAAAGGGCTCCAATTACTATAGCTGCCCCTGCCGCACGGCCAAAAAAAAAAAAAAAAAAAAGCTCAGCATTCTTCACCTATATTTATACTGCCTACTGGGTTCAATCTAACCATTTTTAGAATTAGATCAGTTGTATTAACACCTCAATTCTTTTCAAATCATTTCACTCTATTGTATGTTGAAATAGCCAATGCTACTGGGTAGAACTATGCTGTGTTTACTGGATTAGTTTCTACAAACTAAACTTTTTGGCAAGAATATGACATCCACCATAACGTTGGAACTTTGGGGTTCCACATTATTTATTCATCAAGGAAACACATAAAGGATCCCAATATCTTTATGATTGGAAACAAGTCTCCAGGAAAAGAAACCATCTTTTACGGCCCTCCTCAGTATGTTTAGCCCCCTGGGTAAAATGTAGACCGATACTCCCTAAAATCCATCTAAAATAACAGGAGTTATGGCCTCTGAAACCTAAAGGGAGAATCAGGCTAGAGTTTAAGACGGTAGAACATGGCAAAGCCTGTGACCTGTGAATGTATGTCCTGCTTGAAGGCATCTCAAAAACAAGACAAAACAAAACCAAAACAAAATACTGCTAGGCCAAACATGCACATGGGTGTGTGGTCTCGAATTTTAGACCCATGGCTTGAATCAGAAGACTCAGGAAAGGATATATTCTTCCTCTAAATGGAAGGCATTCTTATTGGTTAAATCAGAGCATTTATTTTTTTCTTGAAGATGTACTTGAGGAAATACACTTATATTGTTTAGAATGTAATACAAATTAGGTTTCAAGCAAAGTTTAAACTTTCTGAATATCAGTAAAAAGCAACCTTGCTCTAGCTAAAAATAATACCTAAAATTGACTGAGTGCTTACTATATGTGCCAGGTACCATTCTAAGCACTTTGCATAGATTAACACATTTCTAATGCTCACAACAACTCTACAGCCTAGGTACTATTATTACCTCCATTTCACAGATGGAAAACCAAACAGACACAGAATGGTTAAGTAATCTGACCACAGACAGCTAGTGAACAATGAAGCTGCTATTCAAACCTAAGCCATCTCTCTTCAGAGCCTGCACTCACACACTGATGTTCTTTGCCTCTTAGCTAGAAGCACTATCAATGCACTTACTCCCTGGGAAAGGGTAAAGGGAAAGGAATCACTTTCATTCATTAGCAAGACTGAATCAATTTGGGGGCTGGAGGGGAATATCTTACATTTATTCCATACAAAATAGGTAGAAATTTGTCATCAAAATCACTACATAAATGACAACCTGCTCGGGACTAAGAAAGGAAAGGCTTTTAGACAATCCATAAATGAGTAAAATTCTTGGTAATAATAAATAATAGATATCAGATCAAATCGGGAAAAATTTGATACTACAACCACATACCGCTTTCATCCTTACTTGAAATCGCTGTCTTTGGAATCTGTGGCACAAATATGCATCTAACTATGTCCAACCAGATGTTCATCTTTATTTCTTCTTTTACTAATGAAATGCCCCAGGACAGAATAAGTAGAGAAAGTAAGGGATCTTTGGAAAAATGCTTCTTTTTTAAATTGATAATTACAAATTTTAAATTCTACTGATTTGATGGGTACCAAATACAATTAATAGACCTCTCTCTTGGCACTGAACGTTAAGCCTTCATGTTACAATGAATAATTTTGGTCATGAAGGATATGATGTCCCCAAAAATTGAGTCTTCGGTAGCAATATTATAATCATTTCCCTGGGGTGTATCCTCCTGTTAATCTCTTTCAGAATTAGACAGAACTTCACCAGAATCAAAGTGAGTATGTTATTAGTTCTCTGTATGTGATAAGCACTATGTAATAAATAGAGCATCTTTTCACATATACACAAAAAGCTTCCTTTAGTAAAATCCCTTGTTACATCTACAGATATAATTATAAATGTAAAGCTAGAGCATTTCAGATAATTATAAAAGTAAAAATATTTTTCTCAATCTACACAAACTTAAAATAAATATGAAATATTTTAGCACCAGATACTTTACTTTTTTTAGAGAATTAAAAATATGTGACTATCTCATAATAGAGAGAGCTATAGGCATGTTGCATAATAGATTAGTGCCAGAAAATGTCAACTTTTTGTATTTCAAGAGTATATCCCAAAGAAAAAAAAAGCGTAGCCTCAAGATTTCAAGATAATAACAGTCGATATGATTAAATGTAGTGTTCCTGCAAACAGTCTATCCCATTAGATAACCCAAGAAGAAAGGGTTTACAGTTAAAGAAGTTTGGATAACACTTGAAGAATCAAAGTAACCTTTTTATCAAACCATTAAAAGTTCTAGAAACAAATGATTCATTGAACACATTTGGAGAAATGCATTTAGTGTTTTCCCGTTAACAAAACACTTCTACATGCATTATTCTCATTTAAGTCTTAATTCAAAACCAGTGTTTATCAGGAAAAAAGTTCCACCAAATTACCAATAAGAAATTAATCCAACCGACATCACTATAGGCAATACCAGTGGTAAGCAATGGGGAGGAGGGTAGCCCTATGTCCCAGAAGCTACAGTAGCCTTGGGCACCCTGACAGGAAAAAGACAGATATGCCATGCAAATACTTGGGACATTCCCAAGTTTCTACAGCTACATCCCCTCCTTGCTGGGCTTGTAAGTACATAGGTCGTAGCATTTTCTTTAAAGGCCATGTGTGTCTATATGCACAAAACACAAAAATCTGCTTCTTCAGAGGTAGATAAGATACTGAGTGTTAGGAACACATACTCAGAGACTGCTATGGTTGCTTCAGTTGAAGTTATTAGCAGATTCTATACAGAAATCCCATTAATGAGAACCGACAGCCAGAGAGGGTGAATGCACAACCACTGTACTGACAAATGTCAGCCGTGGGTACAGGAAGACAGGACACAGGCACTGGTCACACAGACGGAGCTCACACATCTAAAGGCAGTGGCTTTCAGAGCTGTTGTGGCTGTTTCTTTTTTCATCATAAAACACAGTAAGAAGTATATTTTACATCACAACCCGACACACATACACACTCACAACTACTTAAGTGAAACTACAGTTTCGTGAAACCGTGCAGACCTTCCCAGATGAGAAGTTCTCTCCTTTCCATTCTGTTCCATTAAAAAATAAAAACTAGTCATATCTTGCTAAATTAGCTTCTTGCACCACCATTGGTGGTGCAAGAATTTGGTACAGTTCTGAGCCGAAGGACGCGAGAAAGCCAGCACAATCAGAATACATCACCACCTCAGACAGAAAGACAAGCTGTGTTCTGGCTCCCACTGCCTACAGCAAATGGTGCATCCATCCAGGTCCATGAGACCTCGGGGATCAGGGCAGTATCTACTGGCTCAGATCTGAAGACTGAACCATCCCTGCAGGCAACCTCCTCTGAACATGTTCCGGGAGCTTCCTTACCCAGGACAGGTCCAACTTTTCTCAGTGACTGTGGAATTACATATGGTATGATATGCAGGGGACAGTATATCCAGACACAAACATACGCTTGTGGATGCAAGACTTTATAGAGGAAATCCAGAAATGTACACAGCTCTGGAAAAGCCTACCCGCCCTCTCCTCTCCTCCGACCTGCCCTCCGCAGCTCCAAGTCTCTGCCGTCACTAACACACCGAGGCTGGTCCGTTTACGCCGTACTCTCCCTCTGCTTATACCAGCCGCCACAAGCAGCTCATGACTCAGCTGTCCCTCCATTCTCCAGACTGATTCTGTGAGGTAAGGACTACTCTCAGTCCATACTTCCTATCCCCCTTCCTGTTTTTTATTTTTCCTCCACAAAACTATCAATATCTACCATATTACGTATTTTACAATTTGATCCTATAAGCTCTTTGAGGGAAGGGATTTGTTTTTGTTTCATATACTTATATCAGTGCTTGGCACGCTGCAGGCACATAAGAAATATCTGTTGAGAGAGAAAGACAGAGAGGTGGAAGAGAACAGAGAGAGGGGAGAAGAGGAAACAAATAGAGGGCTAATGCCCCATCTTCAATCCCTTTAAACATGTGCTGCCTAGTCTAAGCACTTACCTGAACTTGGTATTTCTATAGAATCAGAATAGGAACTGGTTTCCCAGAAATCTCAGAGGCCAAGCTAACAATCCCTCAGCCAAGCTATAAGGTCCATCATGCTAAGAGCTACAGCTTCAGTTAAGTTTGGGAATTCCTTAACCTTGCCCCCTTCCCCCACTTCAGTAATACAGCAGGATTATATTTCTATAAGAAATGTTTGCTATTTAGGGGTTCCATTTTCACTCAATAGATTTTATGTATTTCTCATATGCTTCTCCACTCATTAATGGAACCCCTAAATAAACTAGTATGGAACAACTTAATCTAGCATAGTTTTCTTAAATTAGTGGTACACAGAGGATTTAAAATAGCAACTATTAGCAATATCAGTGGAAAAAGAGGCTGCTTGCAACAATGCTAATGATAGAAAATACCCCTTAACTTTATAATGATTGCAGAAAAACACAATATGCAGTTTTGCAACCCCCTCTGATTTTTATGCTCCAGTTACGATATTCAGAATCCTGAAATTATCTGTGGTTAAAAACTAGTTATAAAAATTATGTAATTTAAGGACAACATTGCGACCTTAAGCCTTAGGGAATACGGTAACTTGCTTATTAAATCTATCCCTGGATGGGGGTCAAAATACTGAAATAATCTTTCCATTGGAAATAACTGGCAGTAGAGAAAGGTCTGTTAGTTGTATAGTGTCAGATAAAGAATAATACTAGCTTAATTTTGCAATATACTGCATTCGCTGGTGCTTTTTTTTATACAATGAAGCAACAGCCTTGCAGGAAGATAGTTTAATAAGAAAACATTCAACGTCTTCGTTTGAAAAAAAAAAAGAAAAAGAAATGTTTGTTATTTAGCAAAAAAGAAGTAGCCAAACCAAGATGGAAAATGCAAAGGAAAATTGAAGAAATCAAGATAATACCATGAAAAAGGTAAGAAACCTAATTGATGGAAATGGTTTTCTTGAGGCATAAAATTGCAAAATATTAGAGAAGGAAGAAATCTTAGAAATCATGTAGTCACTCCTCCTCACTCTAAAACAGAAAACCAAGGCCTAGAGATTTATAAATGGCTAACACTGAAATGGGCAATTATTACAGAAATTTTGAGGGATTCTCCCTCAGAGGCACCAGTTGAGTGGCAATGAAAGTACCTGTCATCATTCTGAGGCAATAAAGATCGCGAAGCGATGGTGTCTTCTATAGCTCCGTGACCCGACCTTCCACTGCAGTATCGCTCCAGCTCTTTGCTCTGCCCTACCCCGATTCTGGCTTCAGGTAGAAGGCACAGAAGGATCCAGGTGCTCAGCTTAGGAAATGAGTGTCCAGTTACAAAGATTTTATTGTTACTGGTTTCCTGGCACCAGAAGTCCAAACTGAGTCTACAAACTATATTATATCGGCCCTTATAACTGGGACTCTGGTTCCAACTATAGTCTGAGCCATTAGCCATATTTCTGTGTTGCTTATTCCCAGGTTTCTACACCTTTCTGATCAATGCTGCCTGTTTCAAGACCTCTTCCAGACAGTTCAACTCAAATTTCACTGCCCTGTGCATTAGCATAGACTTGTGCTATGCCATGTAACTCAGCAGGCCTCGGGTATTCAAGTCCTGCATACTCAGATAAAGGACTGGCCCTTTTACTTGGTCCTGGGATATTACCTCTACGACCTTGTAATATAAAGTGTCTTTTAATATCTGAAGCATTGAGCCACACCACACAGTTTATGCTAACAATATGATTTATGGTTAACATCCATTTCTGTTCACCTGGGTCCTGGACCACACTATCAGTTTGACTTCTGGAAGGCTCAGAGACAGAGTAACTAAGTCTGCCACTCTGGTGGCCCCTGCCTACCAAACTCGTGGACACTGAGTTCAGTAAGCCTCTCTGGTTAACAATAATCCACACATGTTGTCACACATCCTTGCTGGGAGAATGAAGCTCTGTCATAAAATCCCACTGGGAGAAGACAACTGAAAGGTTGCTCATGGTCTCACCTGTACTCCACCCTATATTCCTTTTGCTTATTTTAATCTGTATCTGTCATTGTAATAAACCATAACTGTGAGTATAAAAGCTTTTCTGAGTTATATGAATACTTTAGGCAAATAATTAAAACTGAGGGTGGTCTTAGGGACCCCACGCATAAACTAGATTCTCTTTTCCCACAAATATCTCAATCAGCCTTATTATCCAATTCCTTGGTCATGACCACTCTCTGTTCAGATATCCAATAACCGCTGAACCTCTTAAGTTTAATCAACTTCAGGTCTCGGTGGAAATAAATGCACAGAAAGAAAAGTTCATATCATTTGTATCGGCAAAATAAAAATAAGCAGCAACTTCTGAAATGTAAACCAAGTACAGGAACCAATATAAAATGAGTGAATGAGACTGACCAACTGCAAACTAGATCATTTTCCACTTATTTACCTGATGACTATTTTTCAGGTAAGAGATTGATGTGCCTCATAAATTCAATCTTGTGAGATTTATGTGCACCACAAGGTCCTGCCTAGCGCAGCCAGCTTGCCTTTCTTCCTGACCCGTCTTGTCTTACTCATCGCTTGACAACATCTGACACTAACACTGCACCCTCCCTCAGTAGAGCTAAGGTGCTGATCCATCTAAACATCCATCACAGAGGTATAAGAATCAAAGAGGCACGTTGTTAGTTCTGCTTTTGGCAATGAAGGATACTGAGAGTTTACTTTCAGGTTTTTCTCTTCACATGGTTTTAGGCTGACAGTGAGCAGCTGTACCAAAAGCCATCCATTAACAGATGTGAGGAGGGGAACAGCACCTGATGTGATCACCATCTCTGATGTCCCTGCCCCAAATGTATTAAAGGGACCCAACTTGGAAAAGGAGAATTATCCAACCATTAGACTTCATTCTTCTATCACCAAAGTATAAGACACCAATAGCTGTTTTTGCTTTTAAGAAACTTTGGTTATTAACACAGAGATCCCTCAAAATAGTCAAAATCACCACCTTGGATCTCAGAACACTCGGTACCTAATAGTTTAATTGCAGCTATTTTAAAAGAGCTAGTTGAAGAGGTGTGTAGTGACTAAAAGAATCAAACAAGAAGCAGATACCAGGAATAAGTCAGACAATTCAAACTGCACATGAATTTTAATGAAACACGTATGTTACTGAATATACTCCACCTCCCACCCCACGAAAACATGTCTATTGACCTCGTGCAGCTCCAGGGATAAATACTGGAGAAACTGGTGTTTGTAGAGTAGGAGTTCAGGGGGCATTTCTGTCAATAGCTGTAATCAGTAGGTTAATCCTGACAGCTTCTCTCATTCTATATGCCAGAGATAAGGGTGATAATGACAGCAATCAGCAGGAGAAGAGGCCTTCAGACACAGAACTGAGGAGGAAGAATAAGCATGCTTGATGTATGTGTTTCATGGAGGCCTTGGAAACCTGTGTATTTGCACAAGTGCCCCTAGAGGCAAGTGAGCAGATGGGCGCCTCCAAGCTTAAAGAATCCCTTAAAGTTACTCAAAATTAAATTGTATCACTCCGAAAAGAATTTACAGTCCTGGAAGAGTCTGTTGCCCTGTGAATTACCTAAGAATATACTGAAAAATTGTATACAAGTTAAATTAAGTTAAATTTTAACTTTTCATCCTTAAAAAAAAAGATCGGTATGATACAGAATTATTTAACTTGATTTGAATTTAACTCCATTTAATGATAACTTTTTTTGAAATGTAATGATACATTCCATATTAAATAGTTGTGAAGTTTTCCAAAATAGATCCAAAGCAGGTTGCATGTTAAATGGGAAGCTTTAGTCCAAAAGGAATGGTCCTTATCTGGATTTTCTGTCAGGCTTACATTCATTTTTATAACGAACAAATAAAATTTAGTGCCACAATAATGAAGTGAATAAAGTTGCGGTTGGGCTTGTCAGTATGCTTTCTGGCTCTAAAGCTTTGAAGTCAAATGCTACTAACTGTCAGTATGCTCCTATCACGTCCAAACCCAGCTCTCACCACTGCAAGTCAGTGTCATCTGCCCACAGAAATGAGAAGAAATTGAACATATTTATGGCTCTTCTGCTTGAGGGAAGAAGAATAAGGTAAATCAATACTTCTTGTCATTTCCTGAAAATACTGTATTCTCCAAGACATGTAGCCAGCATTTGCCCATTTACGCAAGGACAAAAACATAAAAAGAAAGTTTTTAACTCAGAAAATTAGCACGTCAATATTTCTGGGTCACAGAAATTGAAGTCACATCAAGCATTACTTCACAATCTAAGTTAAAAACACTCTCAAGGTTGGTTGCTCCTAGTAATGGTAACTATCATTAAGAAAACCTAAAATTTCAGGAATGAAGTTGTATTTAACATCCTGTAATTGCTACAGAAATATTACTAAATTTATAGCCCCATTTAAAAATTCCAGGGCATGACTTTCTTTGTAAAATTAGATTTGCAAAAACATTCTATGTCTTTACTCATATGGTATATTCTCCCCCACTCACCGCTCCATCAATTCAACAGGAAATTTTTCATAAAACTCTACTGTTCGATGTTATTTCTGACCTTTGGGAGTGGGGATGTCTCCATTCCCCAGCCACGTCATTTGTATATTTAAAGAGGACAATGTAAAAGTTGGGTTCGGAGAAACTCCCAATAATTTTTCACAATTTAGGAAATTAATTCTGAATCTGAGCAAAATATAATTGGTCCTGGCTTGGAAAACAAAATATAATTGGTCCTGGCTTGGAAAACATATATAAGTTAAAGAGGCTCCTGGCAATATTTAAAAATATTAAAAAGCGGGATGCCTGGGTGGCTCAGTCAGTTAAGCATCTGCCTTCGGCTCGGGTCGGAACCCCAGGGTCCTGAAATCGAGTCCCACATTGGACTCCTTGCTCATCAGGGAGTCTGCTTCTTTCTCTGCCTGCCGCTCCCCCTGCTTGTGCTCTCTCTCTCTGACAAATAAATAAATAAAATCTTTAAAAAAAAAAAAGAAATATTAAAAAGCATTACTAGTAACAGATGGTCTAATTGGAAGTACATGGAGTTTAGAGTCAGAGAAACTAGAGTCCAAATCTTGACTAACCTCCTAATGACTTCTGATCTTTGGGCAGTTTTGACCTCTCTGAGCCTAAGATTAATTTTTATACAATGGGAATATGCAAAATGTATAGCTGTTCTGAAGTTTAAATGAGCATCTACCTAAATGCAGCGTCTGATGCAAAGTGTTCAGTAAATGTTACTCTTTCCTACAAATAAATTGATTACAGAAAACACACTGAGGAGAGAGGAGGATGGGGGACAGAGAGGGACGGTAGACAGCAAAAATAAAATAAAACCAAAAGATATCCCAGTAGCAATGATTGCTAAATATTATGAAAATAAATAAACAAAAATTGAAAAAAAAAACACAATTAAGGAGCTAGATCATTAAAATCTTAGTTTTTGAGGCCAAAGAGTTCAATTCTAAATCCTAAGGGAGATGTGGTTCTGCAAACATGGGGAAAGGCCATCTCATGAGAGAAAGAAGAAAAGCAAGTTAAAGCCCTGTTTTGCTTGTGGGTTTCCTCTTGAAGCTTGATTTAAAAGTTGGTGGACTTTTTCCTGTGCCCTGACTAGGCTCAACAGCTGGGAATAGAAAAGCCATTTGGAAAAGCATCCATTTGTTTGTGGGGAAATTAAGACTCTGGATTCACTGAGTTGTTTATTCAAAGAATTTGTGATAGGAAGGACTTCAAAAAAGCAAATCTTAAGCAAATCCCTGAGATTACATTATTCCATCCATAAATATTTCAGAATGTATCTCTAAAAGGTAAGGACTCTAATTTTAAAGTATACAAAAATATCATCAACACACCAAAAACTTAACAATATTTCCTTAATATCAAACTAGTATTCAGATATGTGCCACTGTCTCATAATTATTTTTAACAGATTGTTCAATTCAGAATCCATATGTCTGCTTCCAAACAGTCTAGTGTGGGGGAGGTGGGGTTAAGGTACAGACCGAGGAGGTTCAAGTTGGATAGATGACACATGGGCGTTCACTATGCCATTCTCCTTACTTCTGCATAACCTTAATGCTTTCAATAATAAAAATGTTTTACATTTTCTATAAAAGAAAATTAAACACAGACAAACATCAACAGCAGAAATAGAAAAATAGAAGCAACAGTGTTTTCTATGTATGCTATGGCAGCAAAGAGTTGGGAAGCATCTGTTCAAGCAACAGTGTAGGCTTTTGGGGTTTTTTTGTTTGTTTTGTTTTAAGATTTTATTTATCTATTTGAGAGAGAGAATGAGATAGAGAGCATGAGAAGGGGGAAGGTCAGAGGGAGAAGCAGACTCCCCGCTGAGCGGGGAGCCCAATGTGGGACTCGATCCTGGGACTCCAGGATCATGACCTGAACTGAAGGCAGTCGCTTAACCAACTGAGCCACCCAGGCGCCCCAGTGTAGGCTTTTGTTGAAGTTCAATGCGAACCTATTGAGAAACTTCAAAAGTTATTAAGGAAGTTTATGAATCCATTTTTGCATATCTACCCATTTTTAGTAGATTGTCAATAATTTGATAATACCATTGCTTGAGGGAGGGGTGCTTATTAAAAATAAAAATTCCCAGTCCCTTTTCATTTCCTCTTCTATATTCTGTTGGATAAATGATGCTCTCACACCACAGCATAGGAAGAAGCACACAGTTAAGGATGGGAACTCATGAAGCATATGAGCCATGAAGAATACAGACACGACACACACATACTTTCCTAAGCTGTCTCACCTGTGCTTAGGAATGGCAATCATAGGAAACTCTGGGGAATTTGTTTAGATCTACATGTTAAGAAAAAGCCTGTGTTGGCGTTTAAGGGAAGGTTTTCCTCCTCCCTGCTTGAACATCTCAGCTGATGTGATGATAGGTTCTAGAAGAGGATCAGCATATATAAAGCACCTGTAACTATGTCAAATCCTGCTGGTTGCCTAGTCCCTATATCTTTTCCCTTTCTTCTTGCTAATACAACCCTGATATCATCACTGGTGGGTGACAATGCACCTAGATTTTTAAAACTGTATTTTCCAGTCAAGGTTGGCCATGCAACACCATCCTTATTACAGAGTTGTAAGTGGAAGTCACTGATGGACTGTGGGGAAAGCCCTTTATAAGGGGATAGATGAGCTGGTTCACTACTTTTTGCTGTAAGTCCTTTGCTCCTCTCTTCCTGCCTGTAATTCTAAATGCTGGCTGCAGTTCCAGAACCATCACCTGAGCATGAGGACCCCAGTCAAGCCCTAAAGATTGTGGCTCCCAAAGCCAAAAGGCCTCACTTTCCTGGCTCCCCTGGCAAGAAAGACTGTGAGTTCTTCCCATGTGCACTAAGCATCCACAGGTCCAGTACTTGGCCCCAGGCTACAAGCTTCTGCGATTAGAACCTACTTCTATAGCCTCCTATCTCCTCCTCCTCCAAGCCAGTATGCACTAGCCACCAGTCTTCTGCTTCTCTTCACTCTTCAGTACCTCCAGGCAGTTGTTTTCCTATTATGTCCAAGTTTTTCTAGCTCTTTCCTTTTAGGGGGGAGTGAATTCCAGGAGGGCTTCAGTCCCTCATATTTGCAAGCAGAATATCTTAAATTTTATTCCTACCTAAGCCCCAAGGAATTGCTAGAATCTATACAATGTATAGGTGGTTTCTTTATCAGGGAGAGTGGTACTCATAAACCAGACCCCAGGGATGGAGTTCAGAAACAATGGTACTTCAACATTTTTTGAAGCGTTCTTCATTGTCCATTAAAAGAATTTTGTTAGTTATTTTGCAAATATTATTAAATCACTCCCATGAATGGTTTAGGATTAGGATAGGATAGGCTGGTACTAGCTATATATATATATATAACCGCCAGAATAGAAACAAGGCTACAGGGGCCTTATATGCCAATATGTTTCAGATCATTATACACACTGTAATTCAGAAGATACATAACTACCAAGTGGCAAGCAAAGAATGGAGAAGATACTAAAAAATCCTTGCCTTTTTAGAATCTTATTGGAGAGGGGGGAATAAAGACCTTCAATGAAGGAAAAATCAATTTGAATCAATATATAATCGAATGCTGAAATATGGAGAAAAATATGTGTCAAAAATCTGCCAAATTATGACAAAAAAGGTTCAGATTACATAACTGAATGAACTTTTTCTAGATACTGTGATGAAAACCTGACTAAATAACATCTAGTAAGCTGTGGAACTATATATAGTACACTTAACACCAATAAGTTAAGCTTACTACTAGATAAATAAGCAAAGTGTTTTAATGTATCATCTATTCCTTGTCTATTTCTTCCTACATCTTACTTTCAAACATCCTGTATGAACTAAAAGCTAATTTTAAGAACATAAATTATTCCAATGTTTTAAGTCTGAGAGATTGGAAGAATGATAAAGTCATTAATAAAAATAAGTTGGAAGAAACTGACTTGGGAAGAAGAAAAAGAGATGACAAGTTATGTTTTGAGCATGTTTGATTTGCAAAAATAGCAATCGCGCTTGTGTCCACGATTTTTTGTACTTGACTATTCACATCTGAACTCCACCCACTTCTTCATTTGGTGGCCTTCAATAAGATTCTAAGATTTGTCTTCCTTGATCGCAAAATTAGGATCACAACATCAAACTACAGGATTATATTCTGAGAATTAAGTGGCATAATTCAAGTTAAACACGCAGTAAATACTAGATATTAAATGTTAATATCTTTCTCTTCTTTCCTTCTTCCTAGCCTGTTTTTTGAAACCCACTTTGATTCTGTATGAGCCTCTACTTCAAATTGACCCATTTCCTAACCATCCTTCAACATCATTTATTCATATTAATCACCCATCCTTTACCCTATTCTTTCTATTCCTCTCAGTTTTACAAATGCTATACATTCTTCAAGGTCCAACTTAAGACTCATCTTTTGATGAGTAGACAGTCACTCTAATCTATACTGGTTTTCCTTTGCTAAATGCCTCATGGCATATGTTGCTATTAACTGTTTTACATACTTATGACTTGTCTCTCCAACTAAACACAAGATTCTAAACAGCAGAATCTGTATGTAAAATTGTTTTGATTTGTAAAGAAAGACCAGGATCTGGCCCTCCTTAGAGATCCATACAAGCATGCTGAATAAAGGAATCAGTGATGCTAACCATTAAAATCCAAGGACTAATACCAATTCAGATATACCCGGTAAAGTTAAACATATCATTTTTATTTACTATCCATTGGTGAACAAATCAAAATCAAATCTGGTTACAATTGAAATGAATAAGAAAAAAAGCTATTGGTTTGGCCTAAAAGGCAATGTTTTAAAAAGATACTCTAAGAAGAGACTCATAAAAGATCTTTTACTACAATATTTATTTAACACTTGCACATGAAGGCAAGAATTAAAAATGGAAATGGACTTTTATCAGAATCTTGACAGAATCACAAATAAGAGGTTTAAGTAATTAAAAAATAATTTTTTAAATCGGAGATGTATTTTTAAAAAATTGACTCATTGGGTCAGCACTAGAATTAAACCTACTACAAGAGTAACTTATTTAAACTAGTAATCATTTAAATGTGACAAAAAACTGGGGGCGTGGGTGGCTCAGTCGGTTAAGCAACTGCCTTCGGCTCCGGTCATGATCCTGGAGTCCCGAGATCGAGTCCCGCATCGGGCTCCCTCCTCAGCGGGGAGTCCGCTTCACCCTCTGACCGTCTCCCCTCTCATGCTCTCTCTCTCTCTCATTCTTTCAAATAAATAAATAAAATCTTTAAAAAAAAAAAATTTAAAAAAAAATTTAAAAAAAAGTGACAAAAAACTATCAGCATATGCAAAAGTCTAGCACATCGCTATAATTTACCTAAGGCTTGAAACAATGTAAAAGAGACAGCCTGGAAAGTCAAGGATAAACAAGTTTTTTGTTTGTTTGTTTGTTTTTAGCTCAGTGCACAACCAGACTCAACATCAATTCAAAACATCAAAATCAGTTCAAATTTTATCACTGATATTTGGGGTTAGCAAAATTACAGCTTTAGAACCTTGTTCTTTATCTCCAGAAACACACACACACACACACACACACGAGTACACAATAAAACCAACAGAAGCACACGACTACATGTGGAGAACTGTTTCACTTGTAAATAATTTCCATGTATCTTCTATGAAACAAAGTGCTAAAAAATCAAACCATATTATAATGTCTTTGTAAAACTAAGTATCTTCCACAATGGATGTTTCTTTAAAATTACTGAAAATAATCTTGATTGTTCTACAAGGTCAAGAAATTAGTAAACAGCTTACAGAACTGAAATTTTATACAGTAACAGTTATGTCTGCATATTAATGAACTTCAAGCACTGCATACTTGGCAGGATGTTGAGATCAATGTTTCCAAATATCTGCCATGATAGACTGATTCTCTGGTTATTTAAAATCATTCCTTTGCAAGTAACTTTAAGTAGTTAAGCAGAAAAATTCCTCTATTTAGGCAAAATTCTTATTCTAGTTCCTCCATAGATGGTCATTGTAAAGAAGCATAAACAACTCTAATTCTCAGCTGATAATATGCAGAGAGAATATACACACAAAGGCTTCATTTAGATAAAACGACAAAGAGAAGTACCATTTTCTGATTTTCTCCCTCAGCCTTCCCCACCTACCACCTTGATTCTGCAAACGCAGAATAAATTAAAGCTCCTTTCTTCTACATCAGCTCCTTTGTCCTCTCAAGGTTGCCTAATCATATTCATCTCTTAAAATGAAGTAAGAAACATTTCAAAAGCGGTATTCACATTAAATCAACTTTCTGATTCGTGCATTGCAGGAATAAAGCAGTGTAATCACATCTTAAATTGGTTTACAGCAGGCTGTCTACCTTACCCTGGTTTTCAGGATTGATGAAATGAATAGTTTTAAAATAGCACTTTTTGAAATGACTGAGAATTAATAGTGCATAATTATCTCAGTGTTGACAAGTGAGAGATGTTTAACTCCTTAAATGAGCTTTCCTAATGAATCAATGTCAGAGAAAGGCTTCATTGCCTGTACATTGTTGACTGATATCTAAGGGGATTGATTTAACCATAAAGGCATACTAAAAGCCAATTTTAAAAATAATTTATGTAAAAACGAAATGACCCAACTTTCACTGAATATTGAAAGATTTACTTAAGATTTTACTGTAGGTTTCAGTAATATTCTAGGTGTTGGACTACCAGGAAAATTACTTTACATCTTATCTGTCTAGTAGGAACTCTTCAAACTTTCCATACAGTTTCAGCAAAACAGACTTTAGTATTAGACTGCCAAGTGCCTAAAAGAAAAAAAGTAAACATTAAACTACTGAATGGAAAAGTAGTATAGAGATTATGTTCCTGACCTTTCTATTTGAGGATCCTAGTGAAAGACAACACAATAAATAAAAATAAATCTCCATGTTTTTTAAAAATAAAAAAAATTAACACATGTAAAAAATTTTTAAGAACGTTCTCTTTACCATGTTGAACTTGTAACATTGTCTATTCATCCCTTGTCTCTAATTCATGTTAACTCATAACTACAGTGTTCAATTCTGCATCTTAAATCCTGTGGGTAAAAACAAATTTATATTCCGAAACACCTGGAAAAGAGAAACAGGAACACATTCCCAGCAACAGATATGCAGATGAAGATAACACTGACCAGCTCCAACTTACTCTTTATTTTTCCATATCTTTCACATCTGCCAACTGTCTACCTTAAGTATGTGTCAGGCATTGGGCTAAGAACATTCTATTTAATCCTCAAGACCTTCAATGAGGTAGAGGACATTATCCCCACTTTGCAGACAAGGCCAGGAGTATGGAGGCAGGGTTCCTGCCCCAGTCCCATAACGGGTAGTGGATGGAGCCCGACCATGAACTAAGCAGACTGTAATGCAGAATCCACACATACTGTGGTGGGCAAGTATTCTTCACTTAGATTATCCTTACAGGACTGGGGTTATTTTAGCTGTCAGTAAAGTGTGGCGGTATTAGAGTGTGCTCAGTTATTCCTTCATGGAGTCATTACACTTGAGAGTCAACTGTATGCCAGCATTCTCCCAAAGGCTGGGATGCAATGGCTCACATGGATGTGGCCCTTCTGTCTGGAAGCCACAGATGGTGCTGGAATAAAAGGGGGGGGGCTTGCTCTGGGAGTAGATAAGCTTGGGACACAGACTTACCTCTTTGACCTAGTATTCTCTTTCATTAGCATTGGAGGGGAAGTCTAAAGAACTTCAGTAGTCCGAAACAGTGAGCGCAGGGCGTGAAGACCGTCCAAGACAGTGAGCGCAGGGCGTGGAGACCGTCAGAAATGGTGAGAGCAGAGTGTGAAGGCAGCATCAGGTGGGGCGCTCCTCCTGGGCACATGGGGCCCAGTGCCACCAGACACAAGCTCTCAGGAGAGGGATCTCGACGGGGTTACCAACGTGGGCCTCCAATCACAGTCTTTTCAGAACTGACCAGGGAGCTTGTGGCCTTAACATTCTTGTGACATCTTGGTTTGAGTAAGGACTGGTGATAACATCTTTAATGGCTTATTTCTTTTTAAGGTCTGGTTATTCTTTGTTGTCACAGGTAACTATCATAAGAAAAGACGCCCCTTCTGACACCTAGGGCAGGGTGATCTGGTTTATTCCCTTATCTCTGGTTTCCTTACACCTCTGCATTTGGGGGATTTCTGTGAGCCTGACCACGTAGCGCCCTACCTATTTCTCCCTACTTAGCCCCACCTTTCCCTTACTCACTCTGGAGAAACAAATGCCTTAACATTCCTTTACGGAACCACGGCCTCTGTACCTGCATTCCTCCCCATGTACAAACCCTGCCACTTCTCCCAGCCAGACTCCTAGACTATACATCAGGATGGAAACTATATCTTTACTAGCCAAATTCCCAGCTTCAGTCCTCTATCTTAGGTTTCCAGTAACATAATTGAGATACATGAATGCCTCAGACCATTCTAGATCCATTGTCATATTTAAACTGTGCATCAAAGCTCACTGGACTATTCTGCTAAACTGACACTTTAAAATGTTTTTTTTTTAAGAATTTTTTTTTTAAGATTTTATTTATTTATTTGACAGAGAGAGAGAGAGCGAGAGCAGGAACACAAGCAGGCGGAGTGGGAGAGGGAGAAGCAGGCTTCCCGCCGAGCAGGGAGCCTGATGCGGGGCTCAATCCCAGGACCCTGGGGTCACAACCTGAGCCGAAGGCAGACGCTTAACAACTGAGCCACCCAGGCGCCCCTGAAAATGTTTTTTTAAGAGAAATGCATTCTGTGGTCCAAATGTGTGGGTTAAACATGACTTCTTAAAGGCTAATCAGCTAAGAAATTATCAATGTTATATTATAAATATTAATGAATTCTAAATGTGTATTAAATAGAATAGGTTGGACTTCCTCATCTGCATATAGGGATTATGAGAACTATTTCCTGAGGAATATTAAATTAGTTACTGCATATGAATGGTAGGATCTAGCATCAGCAGGTACTCAAAGGTGGTCACGTTTGAATTGTAAAACAAAAGTAGTTCATATGTTATTTATATTTTTAAAAAGTACAAGAAAAACAGTACTTGCATTAACCAGCTTTAAAGTATCTCAAATAATTTGACTGCATTTACCAAGTGCATCGAGATTTATACTGAAAAATAAGAACATACCAAGAACTGCAGAGTTTCAAAGGTAAAAATGTACTTTTTACATATTACTTTGTAGGTAATGTTCCTTTCTTTTTTAATTTGCTATCGTTACTACAAAAATGAAAATGTTAAAACAAAGTTTTTTAAGAAGTTCTAGAAATTGGCCCTTCAAGAAGTTCTAGAAATTGGCCCTTCTAACTTTTTTAATGCCCTCTATACACAGAGTAAGCCTGCAAGATGGCAGACAAGCGCTAACAGGGTACAGGACATGGGGTGCATCTCGAGTACAGAAAGACTGTGATTTAGGGTCAGTGACCTCCTTACACTGTCTCCTCCCCTGCCCAGCCCTTCAAGTGATGTCTCTGAAAAATCTATTTGCTCCCTCAGAAGAACATGATTCTAGAAACAGCTATATGGCAATATCACTTGCACTTGTAATTTTAGAGATGCAAATTTAAGACTGCAGGCGCAGTCCGAATACTCTGGGCCTGAAATCCCACTGTTTTCATCAGAAGTGCCTTTAATCCAGTGGAACCTAGTAGCACTACTTCTTTAAGGAGACATGTTCCCAGTATAAAATCTAGCTATCCCTATCTCTGAATGGATATTTAGTGAGCAATATCAGGCATTTCTGAGGCAAGGAACTGGCTTTTTTGAACTCTTTCCTCAAAATAATGAGGTTTGGAGAACAGCTTGTTAGTCATGGAAAGACATCGTCAAACATTGTATGATGACTTGAAACCTGGTTCTAAAAGAAAACTAAAAATTAAAGTAACACATTTAACAGCTTATAAAGTTTACAAGACCTTATCTGCTCTGAGACACAGACAGACTCAAATTATTTCCTTGGCCAGGGAAAACTCAGGTTCCATTTTTATGTCCCACTCTGTAACCCTCAGCCTGCCCTGCTGGAAGGTAATTACCAGGGCCAGAGGGCTCCTCCCTGCTGCTTCTCAGAAGTAAACTCAGGGAGCTAAATTAAGGTACTTAGAGGTAAACTCGCAGGCTGTGCAGCGCTGAGCTGTTTGACTCCTGCAGATTCTAGAGCAGGACACTAACCGCTCATACTTGGTCAGAGCGCGGCTACAGCAACACAGCTTCTCAATCATCCCCCCCAGCTCCGCCTAATCAATGGGAGTCAGACGGCCACCTTGTGTGACGCAACCTGAAGCGATGGTCTCAAAATGCAAGTTTTAACGTTATTTCATTGTAGTGTCCTTGTACCAAAAATGTCTTTATTATGTAGTTTCCATTTTACCTGTAGGTAAAAAAAAAAAAGAAAGAAAAGGAAAGACCACAGCAGGAAAGCTACTATTTTGAGAAAGAAGGACATAAAACTCAAGCAATGAATTAAAGAGGCAAATGAAGGAACTCTTTTCCTTTATTAGAAATAGAAGAAACAGATTGTGCTAATCTCCCTAGGGCCAACAGCCGCCCCGCGTGGAACTCAGCCAGCTTCAGTCACAAAGCTCACTTAGGAGTTCTGCTCTGTGAAAAGACGAAGCCAGATGGGCTATTTACTTTCAACAAGATAATTCTGGAGGAAATTGTTATAAGTCACAGAAACTTTTTAGCTTCATCTGCTATTTTAGCCTCTAAACTGATTCACAGAGTGGGGGGAGGGTGCCATTCGGAAGGAGAGGAGAGACCTGGGAAGGAAACAGAGGAATTAAGGAAAGTGCAGTGAAAAGCCTGGGCAGCAGAAGCCTCCAGGTCTCCCAGCCTGGGCTGGATCCACTCCCCGCCAGCCACTCACCATCCCCTTGGACAAACCATTGGACACCTCTGAGCTTCCATTTCCTCCTGGGTATCATGGGGACCCATACACTGTCCCAGGAAATTAGGAAGATTCAATGGCATGATGAGGGTACAGCACTTAAAACACAACACACAACATGAGCTCCCAATAATCACTGGGCACCTATTTTTATCCCTGTCATTTTCTCTTCTATTTGCAAAATGTAAAGAGAATCCATCATTCATATGCGCGCGCACACACACGCGCGCACACACACGCGCGCGCACACACACACACACACACACAAACTAAATTCTCAAGAATATAGCAAGAGCTAAAAGTTATATTAATCTATTGATCATACTTGATAGAATTTGTGTGAAAACAAGTTATTTTATTTTGCTATCAGAGAAAAATAATCCAAAAATTTTATCCTTGGGTCAAGAATTTCAAAGACATTTTTCTACATAAAAATTATTTCAAGAAAAATAGCTATGCAATTAGTACAAAGAAGTTCATGTATCAGAAGCTTCTGATAAATATAAAAGACGCTTCCTAACTAGGAACGCAAAATTTTCCCTATCCAGCTGTAAATAACAGCTATCAGGACAAAAATCAAGATAATCCTAATACACTTATACTATGGAAAATGCATCCAGCAGCCTCATTTTTTGGATATACAACTATTACTTACTAAGCAAAACTAAAAGAATTCAAGGTAAGTTATGGGATCATTAGGCATCCAAGTTAACCTACTTTTCTTTTTTTACACTTGTAATACTGCTCAATGATAACTGATAGCTCTCGGAGAATACAAGACACTCTCTGAACAAAGCAATATGCAATAATGTTCAGCCTATTTATGTACCTTGGCAGGAGAAAGGAATACATTTTTAGAAAGATTATTCAACATGAAGTACTAAAATAAAAATATTTTAGTTTTGCCTGGTTATCTGAATTGATTTTGAGGAACTCACAGATTTTTTATTTCACTGCCACATTAAAGAAACAGCATCACTATTTTTTGTAATATTTTCTTTCTGAAAGGGAAGAGATCCCAAAAAAATAATCAATTTAATTTATGGGTTCAGATAAGACAAAAACAAAAGCAAACAGCATATTTAAAAACCAGAAACTCTAAAAAATATATATTACTGCATTTAATTTTTTTTTATATTCTTGGTGACTCAATCCACTGTGCCATAAGAAAATTGAATCAGTGTTTATGGCATGAACATTTGAGAAAATACACACATACACACACACACACAAAGAAACTTACAGATTTTATGCCCTAATTAAGACCAGAAAAATAAACTGAAAAGAGTCTGCAAGGAAAGATAAAAGAAGTGGAAATCATATCTTTAATTTAATTATCCTTTATAAAGTTAATATAAAATAAAGTTTCCCTAAGTACTAGAGAAAAGCAAATAACAAAGCAAGACAATTTTACATTTCAGTAAATTGGAAATGGGCAAGAGAGCTGCTTTCCTTAGAAACAACCAAAGAGGACTTTAAGACATTATCTAAACAGTGATGAAATATTAAATTAAATACGAAATTGTCATCTTTCTCTCTATACCCAGAATCTCCCCAACTTTGAAAATAACTATTATTTCACTAACCCAAAAGCCAAAAATCTAGAAAGCCTTTGCCACAGGTCTAACTCCATTCTGGGCGGCTTTGGAAATAACAATGCCTGCCTGTTCTGATACGGCACCAAGAAGAAGCTAAAAAGAGGTATGTCTTGCTGGGAAAGCATCTTCCTTGGGCCTCTTGCATGCTACATATCTTACTGAGCAGGTCAAGACTACAAAGGGTCTGACTGCTTTTTACCTGGATCTATTTCTCAGAATTGCTTTTGCAGGTAAGAGATAAGGCAACCTCGCCCCCCGGGGAAAAGGAACAGGTTTGATTACTGCTTGCTATAAAACCAGTGAATTCCCCCAGCTCAGAGATTCTCAGTTGCAATGCAAACTCATGGTACACAGCATTCATCTGGACCATGGGATTTGGGAGCAAGGCAAATGATACCAGTATGCTGATACTCATGCTGCTGGTTTTACCTCAGTAATAACACCCTTTGTCTCTGACCCAGAAGTCTTATGTCTCTGCCAGCAACCACGAAATAGTACTACATAAATTAATAGTTTGTCAGTAGGGTAACATCAAATCCCAAACATGCCCAGACCAGAGAGTTTGGGCAAAGGGAGGAATACTGACAGAAACATGGCTTTCTGAAAGAAGGAACGGGGATCAAGATATGAAAAAAACTTTCCGGGATCTATAAGGGAATGCTCTCACCAGAGTCAAGGGGGGAAGGGGGGACTAAGGGTCCCCACTGTCCTGATCACTAATGAGGCTGAGAGAAGAAAGGCAGGATTGAGACAAGTTACAGCAATGGTACCTTGGTTGTTGCTCATTCATTCTCCTCCATGCAGGGGAGAAAGTGGGGGTGGGGGGTTATCGTGAACTGGGGACAGCAAGGCCTTCAGCCTGGAGAAAGACAATGTGTGTGTGGGGGGGGGGGGTGCTGAGTCAAGGAGTTCTCAAAGCTGTACGGTGGTGCCTGTAATGATGACCTTGCTACTGATGGTCTTTGGGAGGACCAACAACACTAGAAGTTCCTTTTGTTGAGCCCCAGCTGGGCAGCTGCTTGGAACCAAGGAAATAAACCTTGTTTATTGATATGAAAGAACCATCTCCCTCTACAGTACCTGACACCAACCTTCCCCTCTATTCTGACTTTAAGGAGAAAGATGATCAGGTGGATCCAAGGTCTCCCTGTCCCCAAAAAGTACTGAAAGCCATACACACCAGTTCTGGTATGATGGGGAAGGAAAGGACTCAAACTGTTATGGCTCTGTCGGACACAGGAAACCAAGTGCCACCCTACCTATTCCCATGGACGGAAGGGACACTGAATCCAACTGATGGGGTTTGGTGCTTCTCAGTGGGTAAGGGAAGCTGAAGGAACCTTGTGAGAAGAACCTTTGGGATAATTCAGTGGTGCTGTCATTGTGGCTTCCAAATCCGACTCTATAATCAGAATTGATATGTGCCATGTGTGTACTTCACAGTTCCTGTGTCAGAAGGGGTTTTCACATTCAGGAACTGCTGTGCCTAGAGGTCCTCTCCTAGTACAAGAGCATGCCTTCTTGATGGAGCCACAAAGTCCCTCCTTTTACTTTTTTTTAAAACAGGTAGCTATTAATATACAACTAATCTCTTGTGGAAAATAAACACCTGACATTCTCCTTTTCTCCATCTACCCGGACTCAACAATTAATGAGATGGGAAGGAAACGACAGGCCTTGATAGTCAAATAGAAATGGCATACTCAAGAGCTGAGCTCTTCCAGCCCTGGCACTGTCTCATTTACATAAAAAAATCGCAGCTACTCCTCTGGGGGAGACTAGATTCCCTACTCCACCACGTGAAACAAAGCTGCTGGTCCAACAGGGCTCGTGCAGGTTTCTTTCAACGACTGGGCCGAGTTCACTGACAGCGTGGCTAAGTTAAAAGTGCATGGTTCCCCTGAGCAATAGTAGCCATCCAGCCCCAGTGACAGCTCTGGGGGTCAACTAGTTGTGGTAAGGACCACTCACACAATGGTCTCAACGAAAATCTACCACTCTTAGATAATGCTCCTAAGGACAAGGAATTTTATATTTTTACAGACTCTCAGACAGCTGCCAATGGCCTAGATGTCTGTCTTGCCTGCCAATTGAAAAACTAGAGACTGGCAGATTAAAGAGACCCTCTCTGTAGGGCCACAAACCGTAGAAATAAATTGTGGCTGCTGATCAATCTGGGTCATTGACGTAAGTGCTCATGGTAAGGGTCGGTTCTCCGACGAGACCAACTGGAATCAAGCTGTTGTTCAAGCCTGTGCTGCCCAGATCATTTCCATCATTACTGGGATCCACCATCATGGATGGAGCACAAAGTAAAGGTATTTCGGATGCAGAAGCTACTACTGCAAGTCAGACTTGTGACTCCTTCCAAAAGTTGGCCCGTTTGTCTTGCAGAGAAGGAGGCCATGTTTGCTCTGTGCACTCCTAGCAAAATGACATTAAACCTTTGACTCCCATTTTGAGATAACCCTAATGCTTTACCACTGTCAACAGTTTTTTAGGTTACTATCCAATCAGCTGACTTTGGTTACACCACTGTGGCTCTTGAAACTAAATTATGTCATGTTCTTAATTTTGTCATACTACCTTTAGTCTGACAATGGGGTGTCTTTTGCCATAAAGACCACCTAACAGCGGGACAAGAGTCAAAGTGATCAATAGACATTTTATGACCTTTGTCATCCACAAGTTGCTGTCATTACTGAGAGAGAAAAGGGATTTTATAAATCAATTCAAAAGGATTTCTGACTCTACCTCACTCACCACCTCTTGGTTTAGACACCTTAATAAGGCAGTTTGGTCACAGATAGAGCCATACCCAGAAAGGGTAAGGAGTTACACAGACTTACTGTGAAAATCTGAGATTTCTCCCTGACCACTCCTTGGGCATGGTATGTTTTTCTTTCCCCTAACAGAAACCTCAGGCCAGGATAATTGATATGCCCTCCAGGTGGAAGCCCAATCCAAAAGGGGTCCCAGAAGATAAATTTGGTTCAGCCACCGGTATCTGTGTTGGACTGGCATGGTCCTAGATCCTAGATCATGAAGACAATGACCATTTGGGTTACTGAGTTGAGTACACTGCTCACCATGTATCTCTACAGTGGTCAGAGTGGTGGGCCTAATGAGTCTCTGTAAATTGTGTAAAAATGCCCTTAACCCACCTGTACTTGACCCTTCCAAACAAAAGCTCTGAATGGAAAAAAGATAAAGGTATAGCTACTGGGAAGTGACATAACCAATTCCCTGGCCATGGAGGGATAGCAGCAAATCCGGGAACTGGGAGAGATCATGTCAAATCCCAAGAGGTTTGAGAGGGTGTGATTAATGCTCTCTTAATTCTCCATATCCAGTAGCTCAGCCTGGCAAAACAGTCATACGATCCACATGAGTCAAGTGGTAGTGGTGACTGGCAATCTGACTCACTAACACACTTCTAAGCCTGTCATCCCCATCCATGGGCCACAAAAACAGGAAAAGTCATGTGGACACGGCTGTTCCCGAACGTTCTGCTGTGCCTGCGGCCATCAACAGCACCTCCAAAGCACGGACCAGCCCCTCATACCTGTGCAAACTCCCGGACTGACACAATCTTATGTCAAACTGATGGATACACACTCATAGGCTTGTCCAGATTCCAAAGCAGCATTAGGTTGTGCCATCAATCAAGGCTGCAGCTATTCAGAATACTGTCTACGTGGCCTAATTAAACCCATCTAACAGTGATCCAAATGAAGGGTAGCAGCAAATTCCAAACTAGAGTGACCTGTGCTCTCCATGTGAGAGAAAGTAGAACATGAAATAGCTCTCCACTGGGCATGAGGGTTACTTTCTGGACCATCTATTGCCTGTTATTATTATTGGCAGTATTATTCCAAACTTCCTTATATGGGTCATAATAGATAATAGATTCCATAATAATTAAAACCTACTGGTCTCCCCCTGGGATTTGTTCACATTAGGTGAGTCAGAGACCCTGACAGGATGGGGACAGATGGATATAGAGTCAATATTGCAAGCTGGCCTCATCCTGCTGCTTGGGATCCTATTGATCACAGCTTGAACTAAATGCCCTATGAGACAAGTTGAATAGATTTGGTCCAAGTTGGCACAATGAATCAGAATGACCATTGTGCGGCATATTCATGTGAAAATTCATCATAAGCCAAAATGGTACATTAAAGGCTGCTGGGTATTAGGAGAGAGAGTTTCCTTTAGGACTCACACTCCCCAACATGTCTTGCTAAGTGGACCTAGAATGTATGGCCTCAATTTCTTTTACCTGGGCCATTTCTCAGGGTTGCTTATGCATTCAACAACCATAAGAAATAGGTAATGTCTGTCTCCAAAGAAAAGGGTTGTTTTTTGCTTGCTATAAAACTGGCAGATGCAGGGTGCCTGGGTGGCTCAGTCGATTAAGCATCTGCCTTGATCATGATCTCAGGGTCCTGGGATCGAACCCCTCGTCAGGCTCCCTGCTTAGTGGGGAACCTCCTTCGCCCTCTGCCCTTCCCCCAGCTTGTGTGCTCTCTCTCTCTCTCTCTCTCTCTCTCAAAAAAATAAATAAAATCTTAAAAAAAAAAAAAAAGTGGCAGATGCTTCAAGCTCAATAAATGGTCCTCACCTGCAATGCAAGCCCACTGTATGCATGGCATCCATATGGGCCAAAGCACATCACTCCTTTGGGATTTGGGGCAAAGGAAATTGGTGTAAATATAACACTTATGAAATCTGCTGTGCCATGAGTAATAAAGTCCTTCTTCTCTGACCCATGAGTCTTGTGTCTTCTGACAGCATCCATGATATATTAGCAGGCTACTTATTAGTTCACAAGTAGAGTAAAAATCAATTCCCAAACCCAACAAGCTTATCTCTGGCTTGAACCACCTCTGATACCTGATATAAAGCCCAGTTCAGGCAACCATTCATATTTAATGGTCAAGTAAAAACTGACATAGATGTCATAAAGTTGAAGCTACTCATCCCAGATTATTTGATGAAAGCAGGAGAAAATCATTAACACATGAATGTAAAAACCTGAATCATCTCCTTAACTTCTAGAACTGAAACCCATGGATTCTCCTATTGGGCCTCCACATAAACTGGAATTCTTCCGTTCAGTTCCAGTTCCCCTGTAGCAAAATCCCTATGAAAGAAACTGGTATTACCACTTTACTACATTGTAGTGTGGAGAGGAAATCTTAAGTTTATAAGATATCATTATATTCTCGTTTAGGGGAAAGAATGATTTGGACTATGGCCTGAACAGGGAAGAAGTGAATATGGGGTGCTACTGGCCACAGGCAATATATATATATATTTTTTTAAATTATAAGCCTGATTTTCAAAAGTACCATTAATCAATCGACCAACCACACAATAAGCCTACCCTCATGGAGGCAGAAAAAATGGCTAAAAGACTATTGTTTGTAAAATTAGGTCTCCGTCAAAGGAGTGGAAAAGGCAGGAAAAGTATGCACGATTCAGGGAATAAAAAGAGTTAAGAGAGATAATTTTATTTTCCATTGTCAAAAATCCTACAAAAGCATTGAGGGTTCAAAATTCACCTTCAGAAATTTAATGAACAGACTCAAATGTCACAGAGTGATTTGTGTATGATTACTGCAAAAGATCTGTCTACTAGTTATTACTCACTGTTACAAGCAAATAAAGTAAGAACTTGAGAAAGAGGATGAAATAACAATTTAGAAGCAGAATTATAAAAGTCAACATCCAACTCCCTCAGAGTTATGTCCAGACTTCAGGCTAAGTATCAAATGTTATCCGTAAATATTCCAGATTTACTGCGTTGTAATGCATGTGATTAAAACAAACTGTGCTAACAATTAGGAAAATCCACAAGCTCAGAAGGTAATTTCGTATTCACTTGTCTCCATAATTCATTAAAAATAAAAATGAATGGTTTTTAAGAACAACCACAGACATGAATTTGATGGATGGCCAACCCTCCCTCCCCCAACGTGAGCCACAAGGAGAAGGTAGCTATGTTTATTCATCACGGTCTGTACCCTCGTGGGGAAACGATACTGCTGGTACGTCCTGCTATTCATCAGGATACACCCTGATGCAGACACTGCTGAGGGTGTGCTTGCTTACTGCAGAGACACAAATATGTCAAAACTATCTGTAATTTCCAAAAAAAAAAAAAAAAAGGTTAAAATTTAAACCTGTCTTATTGAAAGTACATCATTAGAACAATTATGAAAAAGAATCTGACTTCCGTTCTGTTTTAGAGCCGGGACCTTTGTATCCTCCAGGGTCTTTGTCTAGCAGGGCTGAGAAGGAGGTGGGGTAGAGACTCCAGACAGAAAACTGTACAGATGACATCAGAGCAGGTCAAACACTAAGAGCATGGAAACACATCTATTTTTCCCATTTAAAGAGAATCCCTCAGAATAATTAAAATGAATTCCTACCCAAATTAAATTGCCTTGAAGTTTTCTGAGCAAGGCTTTAGGCATTATAAACACTCCTTGACTTTGGCCTGCCAGGTTTCCTCTATCAATCATGCGGTAGCCTAAAATTAAATTGAAATGATTAGATCAAGGAAAATCAAATTTTTTAACATTTAGTTTCAGTAATGTGATTATGAAGCTTTTAGTGATATTGTAATTACTTTGAAGCTTTGAGCATATGTTTCTGAGAGTATTCCATGGAGAAAAGCTGCATTAGGGAAATAAGTAAATACAGACCCCAGTGAAGCATTGGGGTCTGTGTTTGTTGTAAAGTTAAAAGCTAACGGTGGAAAAGAGACAATACGGATCCATGTGATTTACACTCTCAACATCCTGCAGGGAGTAACCACTTTAAAATCCCCGCTAATTCCAGAGTTAAAATAATGGAATGGCTTCCCTCTAAGGGTAGCATTAGAGAAGCAATAGGAGAAAAACAGTAAAGACCCAGGAAAAAAAGAAAGAAGTCATCATTCTGTACTAGCTCCAATTTTTGCACAGGAAAATGTGACAGACTAAGATCACTCTAAAATTAATAAATCTTTTCTCAGAATATGAAACATTTTAATGTACTTCGTCTACGCCAAAATCAAACCATATAATCACTATGCTTCTCTATTCTTTAATCCACTTCAACAATTACTGGGATTATGCTCGGTTTGGGGGGTTACAAAGCTAAATAAGATGAGGTCCTACCCCGCAGGCAAGTATCAGTAGAGATTGGATTCTTCCATGAGGTACTTCAACCTCAGCAACAGGAAGGGAGATTAGAGAAGACAAAACCAGAAACAAGACAATGGTCTCCTCTCTTTTCATTCACACTTCTACTCATTCAACAATTATTTATTAAGTACAAGCATACTTCTTCCAAGAATGAGGCAGGTAAGTAAACACACAACATTAAAATGAAATGACATTAGGTCTTTAAACTTTAGCAGGAAAATCATTCCATCAAAATAATCTGAAGTACACAAATGTTTTGAAGGATTTGTTTACTCTGATTATCAAAGCACAGCTAAATGTCCTAGCTTAAAGATCCTAAGTAGGAAGCAATGCAACAGACTTGGTGTTTACCTTAGATACTGCCCATTTTATTTTTTTATTTGAATTCACTTCTTACGTTCAGTCACAGACACTGTCACTTTCTACTGTCTTAGAAGAGCCCTGATTCAAGTTATATTCACCTGCCACTTGACCTCTGCAGGCAGTCAAGTTTGCGTCCTCTACCCCAGTGGGCCTTGGAATTCGACACAGAGTGCCACTTGTTGCACACGTGCTCTCTTCATTACATGGGACTGACCAGATTAGTACTGTCATAACTTCTGTCATCCTAAAGTAAGTGAGTGGGATTTAACTTGGCCCCACTGCCAAAGCTATCCTGAAAATAAATCTGACTATGCCTGTTCTTAGCAATTAGACCAAGTGGCTCCTCATTACTAGCACAGCAAAACCTGAACCCTCCAGCATGGAACAGAAAACTGTCTTAAGAAGGCCTCTCTCTCTCTTCACCCTGATCCCTCTTCATTTCCTTCTCTGAGCTCCTTATACTCTGAGCTCCCATCCACTATTCCTCCTTCCCCAGCACAGCCTCCAGCTCCCATCCACTATTCCTCCTTCCCCAGCACAGCCTCCAGCTCCCATCCACTATTCCTCCTTCCCCAGCACAGCCTCTGTATTCAAAGCCCTCACATCTTGCTCTGCTAGAAATGCACTTTAATTTGCCTGCTCAGGAGACCACTCATCCCTAAAGGTCCAGCACAAATCCACCTCTTCTCTGGAATTTCCCTTGTACAAGTAAACACACTTCCATTGTAACTTTTGTTACTGCTAATCACTATTTTGCAGGTGTACGCAGCATCTTCACTAAGTTGTGACCTCCTCATTTGGATATGCAGAGTTGCAACCTGTGACGGGTCCTATAACACAGGATCTCAATAAATATTTGTTGAATTTAACATTTATTTTCTTTCTTTTTTTCCAATAAAAATAAACTTCTTATTTTCTTACAAATCCATTTCTACATCTATTTTAAAAATTCATTCCATATTTCCCTTAGAGTTTCTCCAAACTGTACTAACAATGTGTAACTGAATATTTTCCAAATATTTCAGCTAAAACTGCCTCATGAAACCAAATTCTATACTGACATCTTTTTTAAAAAAATTAGCAAAGTAAAGTTCACGATTTCATTTTTTATCCTTCATAACTTTACTAGAATTTACTTACAACTTCTGTGTAATTTTCAACCAAGCCAGATTAGTTATTACTTAGGAAGGGCAGGACAACGTTAAATTATTCCACAGGAGCATGAGGAGTCTAACAATCGTAGTGAACCGGCAAATAAGAAATCAAAATGTACATAAAATGGTTTTTGCTCCTGCTTTGCCTGATCATGTGTTGTTGTGTGAAGTCGTATTTCCTGTCAAAAGCATAACAAAGCTTCCCCCGCTCTACAGGATACAAATGAGCAACCTGGTACAGCAAATTACCCAACTGTAATTCACCATCGCATTCCTGGAGTGTAGCCACATGTTCTTTTGCCACCTGAGAAAACTACCCTGAAAAGTGAGTTATGTCCTTGGCCAGCCTCATCAACTAGTCCACAAAATACATATTAGGCTCCTCACGTGTGACATTACTGCATTGCCTTTAAACGACCTCAGAAAAGGAAAAATCAAGTAGCAGATTCACTGTCAATTCAACATCCTATATCTGTTATTCTTACGACACTTCAAAACTAGCTTTCAGATGGTGAAAGCCTTAAAGCTAGTGGTGGTCAGCTTAAAAGAACCTCCCCAGGCTGGTGGCCATGGCCTAGTCCCGGAGGCCTGGAAATGTGACTATGTGGCAAAGGGGACTTCGCAGATGCAATGAAATTCAGGATCTTGAGATGGGGAATGTAATCACAGGTGTCCTTATGAGAGGGAGGCAGAGGGAGATCTGACTACAGAGAAGCAGAAGGTGCTATGGCGGCAGACACCCAGACTGGAGCAAGGCAGCCAGGAGCTGAGACGCAGCCTGCAGAGGTCCAAGAGGAGTCTTTGCTGGGGCCTCCAGGAGCTGGTTCCTCTAACACCTGATGTCAGCCCCTTAAAACTCGCCTGGGATTTGTGTACTCCAGAACTGTAAGAGAATAAATCCGTGTTGTTTTAAGCCACCAAACTTGTGGTAATTTGTTACAGCAGCAACAGGAACCAAACACAGTAACTAAGCCACCCCTCACAAGTGTATACCACTTTTAAAAGTTAGTGAAATGATGGTGCTCATCTGTCTTCCAGAAAACACTACTTTTATGACCAGAACATGAGTTACTCGATGCCATGACTGGTAATTTATCTGACATAATTTTTCACAGAAATACAGTCAGTTCTACATATATTATAATGGTGATACATTTGTCTAATCCTTAAGACTATAACATTTATTGCATTTCTGTATTTGCAAAATATTATATGTTTAATGTTGAACAGCTGAAAAAAACACAAAACCACAATGCAAAAGAATTCCACAATCCAAAGATAGTAATTTGGGGGGATAGTTTCTGAAATTTTTACATATATAATGCTATCTAGTTTTCAGTTATGGCAACTAAGCTCTTATATTAATATTTTTAAAAAATATTTCTTAACTAATGAAGTCAAACATATTTATGAGGCTTAGATCATAATGTTAATATTCTTATTATCATCATTGCTTGAAGAAAAAAAAATGATGTCACCTCCAGAAATCTGACCTCAAATGGCATCACAACACATTCTCTAACTTCACCAGCTTAACTTGCATTCTATCAGGCATAAAACGATTAAATTGGCCGCAGAAGCCAGAAGGGATTTTTAATAAATTTATACACAAAGAATTGTGACAACCATGACTAGACCCAATAAAGAAGTTCCTCATATGTTAGGCCTCAAATAAAAGTTATTCCACAATGCCCCCCCGCCAAAAAAACAGAGTTATAAAATGTACAGTAGTGCTGGCCTGCCCAGCAGTTGCCAGGGTATAAAGGCAAGCATATACACCTGGTATAAAATCATCATACACTGAGAATAAATAAAATTATTTGGTGAATTCCTTGTAATTAACCAATGGGGGGGAACAATACATTTGGTAGAAATTTTGCATGTAGAGGGCGCCTGGGTGGCTCAGTCGTTAAGCGTCTGCCTTCGGCTCAGGTCACGATCTCAGGGTCCTGGGATCGAGCCCCACATCGGGCTCCCTGCTCCGTGGGAAGCCTGCTTCCCCCTCTCCCACTCCCCCTGCTTGTGTTCCTGCTCTCACTGTCTCTCTCTCTGTCAAATAAATAAATAAAATCTTAAAAAAAAAAAAAAGGAAATTTTGCATGTAGTGAGAAACTGCAAATGCCACGCACGTACATAAAAATGGACCATGAAGAAAAGAAAACTCTAGAGAGGACCACAATAAAGGAAGAAATGCCCTAAATTGCCAATGGCTGGGCATCTCACCAATTCTTAAATGTAGAATGGGAAGCAAATATCAGACCTCCACTATATATTACTTTCTGTTTGTGTCATGCAATTATGTCTAAATTGACTGCACAGTAAAACACATACAATTCCTATCCGATACTATTAACTCAGGCATCTTCATTTAAAAACATGTTTTGATATTGTCACACATAATTATCCAAGCTTGGTGAACGCCTACCGACTTGTGCAATCTACGTGTGTTTGTGCTCGGCAGCCCAGGTAAGCAGCAACTTACGGAATGCTGCCTCAGTTGTGCTTAAATCTGTACCTCTCACTCCCCAAGGACACGCCATGGAGCTGGAAAGGACTCCAAGCCAGAGTTCAAGGGTGGAAAGAAGCATGCTAGCGCATGAATTACTCTTCTTCCATCCTTACTTCTCCAGGCAGTAAGCCTAACTGGTACCCAATCCTCTGGTCAGCCTAAAGTTCCTCACTCCCCAAAACTGGATCAATGAACAAAGTGTATCCAGGACAAGATTCCTAAGAAAGCAAAATGCAGAAACAAGGCCTGTTTGCTGCAGACGGCTCCCTGTGTAGGGAAGGACCCTGGTGGGCCCCAGTCTGGTTAGTCATGCCATTCCCATTGTTACCCTCAGAAACACTTTCACAACCAACAGTCAAGCCCTGTGGAAACCAGCAGCAAGCGAGGAAAGAGCTCCCTTCTTAATTATTCAGACAACAGCTGCTCCTTCAAGTTGAAGAATGAAATGTCAAAATTCCAGTTTCTGAGAAAATGAAGTAATGTTGGGAAGAAAAACAGTAAGACACAAGGAAAGGGGGAGTGCAGGTGGCTTCTCTGAAAGAGAGACATTGCAAACTCAGTCCTATTTCTCTGTTATTCATGCAAAGCGAGCACAAATGTGTGCACGTTTGTGTTGATATACTACTTTTCTTCAGTAGTTAGGAAATATTTTTTAAAAATATTAATATAAGACCTTAGTTGCCATAACTGAAAACTAGGCGTGTATCCTACCTTTCCATGTTCTGGAAAATGCATCTACTCTGCACAGTAAGCTTAAAAAAGCACAATGTAGCTACAAAGGGCTTCATCTCAGGTCACCTAATTTATGTACTGAAACTCCAGAAACATTTAACAATAGGATTAACTGGTATATCCGTTAATTACATAAATAATGAAATTATCTCAACTGGAACACCAATATTAATTCCCTAATCACTATTTTTTTTCCCTATTTGATGAGGGTGGGAATAGGGGTTTGAGGGATAGGTAAGGTTGCTATATATTGTACATCTCAAGCTTTTTCCCTCTTCCAATGGTAAGGGCTCTAATGTTAACCTTTATGAGGGACCCTGTTCAAGTCTTACAGGAAAAGTGAATTGGAGAAATCATCAACAACCTATCAATACTATTAAAAATACAAACATTGGTCCACGGATGGTCTCAACACATGACCAGGTGTAAAAATACAAACTCTTGTCCAAGGATGGTCTCAATACGGGGCCAGTTGTATAAGTTACACAGATATTGAAAAGGAAACAACCCTATTTTGCACTACGCTGGGTCACTCAGGACCTCTGGCTTTGGCAACAGTGTTCTCCCCACCTACGGAAGAAACTACGAATAGAAACCTAAACATCGTGTGCCACATATCAAAGAAGGACATAGAGAGTACTTCTGAAACATGAATAAATTTAAAGCTTTAATAACATGAAAAAATACCTGTCAATGAGATATTGAATGCATTCTATAAAAATAAGGACTTTTTTTTTTTTTAGAAATGCAGCCCTTCATCAAAGATAAGTTAATGACATCAGAAATGTCGCCAGGCTGAGAAAAGCCATTTCCTACCCTACAACCACCCCCTCTCTCTTAGTGGAAGGCCATTTCCTGCTTGAGGGAAAAAGGAAGCCATTAATGCTTACCTGGACTTCCAGGCACTGTTGCACTATACTGTGGCTTTCCATTCCTGCCGGACATTGCTCTAAAATGTAATCCATTCATAATGCACTTCTGGATATAATGGATCACCGACTCCTCCTCGCCACTGCAGTGTAAAGCTACGGTCCTTGACCCCGCGTACAGCTGACAGACCAGGCCCTTCTAGCCTGGGGCCAGCCTGCTTCCTGTGGCCTCTGCCTCACGGCAGGGTTTTCATTCCACTGCTCCCTCTCCCTGCCCTGCCTCAGCTCATGTCTGTCCCTGCATCTAGAACTCGGCCTTCGTCTAATGAACTCCTGCTTGTCCTTCCCTGCCTCTGGACACAGCGGACCCACCAGGCTCTATCAGTTGCCCTCTCCAGCACTTCCCCGTATAAACCTCTATCATGATAGCTATAGTGTAGGGTTGCAAATATTTTTCTGTACACCTTCTACACTACGTGTTGTTACTAAGCTCTTGGTTGATTCCAAAGGAGGAGCTAATTGCTTCAGCCTGAGAAGTGTGAGAACTGACACACAGGTGGGATCTTAAGGGAAACTTGATATAAAGTTGGTGTCATTTGAAATGGATCCAGCAGGATGAACAGTAGTTTCCAGATGTACAACAGAGAGGAATAACGTTCAAAGCTGAGTAAATAACATGTGCAGAAGAAACCTGAAAATCTGTGGTGTGTGTGTGTGTGTGTGTGTGTGTGTGTGCGCGCGCTTGTGTGTGCATGTTTGTGTTGATATATACACATCTCTTTCTAATTACTCTGCTTCTGTTGCGGGGGGGGGTGGTATTTCTTACCCAAATATATGTCTTATCAGTCCAACTAGATCACAAACTCGACTCGGAGAAACAGTCTCATATTTCCCCGCGTCTTCCCCGGTAGGTGATATACACACACTTGCCACCCACCTGGACCTCCCCCCCCTGCACAGCACCACCCGATCTACTACCGCAGAAAGAACTGACACTGAAATCATCAGTGTAAGCTGAAATACCTGTTAATTCAGGGAAGAAAGGTTTCTATTCAGAGAAAATAGATACAGGAATAAACCTGGTAGAAGTCCCAGATAATTAGGACATACAGTACTGGGGGAAATATAGTAACCTTACCACAATTCTTTTTAACCAAGACACTCTCCTATAGGGGGAAGTAAATAAGCCAGGAAGGGGAGCTGCAACATAAATCAGCCAACTGTCATAAAAATTTCCTTCTTTAATATTACAAAACTTAAGAGAGAAACCATTCAGGTTACTACAAAGAAATATTTAAAATGGCTCATTAAATACAAATTAAAACAGAAATACTGAATAAGCACTGGGCCACAATTAAAGGCTGAAGAAACAGCAGGTAAGAAACAATTTTCATTGATCAAAGAACTAAAAGCTAACAGAATAGACAATTCTGCATTGAAACTGCTTTCATGAATATGAAGCATTTCGAAGTAAGATTTTTCCCCCATTTTTCAAAGAAGCTTTGGAGGCAGAAATGGATCTGCATATCTTAATATAAAGTACTTTCATTATATCATTTTCAAGCAATGAAGCTATGATGTTTCAAAAAAATGTAGACTTCAAAAAAATCCTTAGAAAGCGTTCCAAAATTGAAAAGGGCATAAGGTCATCATTTTAGAGCCTTTGGACCCAAAGAAGAACTGTACATAATTACACAAAATCACCTATGCAAAGATTCAGAATTTCCTTTATGACACAATTGTATTTTGTCATAAATAGGAACTTTTAGAGCCTATCTTGAGTACTTCAAAGTAGGGTCACATTTTTACCTAAAATTATTGAAATGGCAAAGTAGCAGTACATAGAACATTCAACTAGAAATATAAACTCTGCAACTTTAAAATTCACCCATATAAGTTTTAAAACAAATGTATAGATTCATAGGCAAATAGTAAAGTTAGATTGTACATTTATAATAGCAAGGGCATTTTTTTTTTCTATGTCTTTCACTCATGTATCCCTGGCACCTAGAGCAGTACTAGGCACACAGTAGGTGCTCAATTATTGGATCTGGTTTCATGAAAATAAAACAATATAAAATGGAAAATGAGAGGGTTTTTTCTTATAAATTCATCTTAAAACTTAATATATACTGTTTTTCATTTAACAGGAAGGCAAAAATAAAAATATTTTATGGTACACAAGGGGTAAATGGGCATTTTTATAAACACTGCCAGAGCCACCAAGCACAGGTGCGCAGCTTGTGCACTGCTCAAAGGCACTAAACCTGAGCGAGGATGGAAAGAGGCAGGGAGAAAAGAAAAACCCAGTAGATGCTCTGCTGATGGATGTGAGTCAGTCTTGAGGAGGATGTCTTTTTGAAATTTTTCAGTCCTGAGGAGCAGGGCAGCTTTTACTACCTTGTTGCATTAGACAGAAATGTAAAATAGGGTCACTTACTTTGGAAAAATTTAGAAATACCTAGAAAAATTCAAAATCTACTAATCCTTTGACTAGAAAATCCACCCAGAAATTGTAACAAGATTTTTACTTTACATATATGCTCATATATGCAAACAGAGATATGAACACAAACATTCCTGATGATAGCAATCTGTAAACCTACTGAATGCTCATTTATTGAAGAGTATTTGTATAATTTGTGTACATCCACAGAAAAAAAAAGTAAGCAAGAATTACTGTGGGGTGGAGTTGTAGAGGTAGATATATATATTTTCTAAGAGATAATTTAAATAATATACAGATGTGACTAGGCTTTGTTATTTTTTAATCAAAAATTTTTAAAGAATTAGATATTGAAATTTGAATTCCAATATTGACAACTCTGTTGTATACAGATGCATGCACTTTAATATCTGATACTACTCAAATACCTAACTCCAGTTCTACAGGAATTAGAATATACCACAAATATCACTACTAAAATTCAATTTTAAATAAAAAGAATTGCTGATTTTAAAAGGGTGAAATATGTTTTTAATAATGATGCCAGGGGCGCCTGGGTGGCTCAGTCAGTTAAGCATCTGCCTTTGGCTCAGGTCATGATCCCGGGGGGTCCTGGGATCGAAGCCGGCATCGGGCTTCCTGCTTGGCGGGGAGTCTGTCTCTGCCTCTCCCCCTGCTCATGCTCTCCCTCTGCTCATGCCCCACCCCTCAAATAAACAAACAAAATCTTAAAAAAAAATAATAATGATGCCAAAAATTATATTTTTCTAAGTAGAATTTTCTTAAGTCCTTCTATTCTGCTTTGTATCATCTTGATATCCTTCCCCATACTTCTCACAGTCATAATCACCAACTTCAATTAAACTATGTTTCTATGGCTGTCTGGGTCAGGGCATTTAACGTATCAGTCATAATCCAAGTGAGAAATATAAGTACATTTGAAACATTTCTGTGCCAAGAAGGAATCCTAGGTTTTAAGAACGTAAAAGGAAAGTTAATTCTACTGGTAGTGAGGTAACACTCAATCCTCTTTACTCCTATTGTACCAAGTAGCCTATTTTTGTTTTTCCTCAAAAGTAACCAAGATTTATATAAAGTGGAAGAGCACTATTTGCATTAAAGAGGGTGTAGCAATTAAAAAGAGCATAGTCATAAAGGGCCAAGTTCTGAGTAGCACAATGTCTTTAACAGAAAAAAACAATACAGTGATTTATATTTTGATCTCCAGCTTATCATTAGGTATAAACTATAATGCCTTTCCTGTCTCCAAAGTTTAGTCACAGAAACAAGAAACCCATCACTTCAAGACTTCCATTCAATTGCCTCCACTTTCACTTACCTTCCAACATTGTCCTTTCCACACTTTCCAACACACTTTCCAACACAACCAAGAACAAAATTGGCAATCAAGACTTTTATAAAAATGTGCCCACCAACAGAATTAGGCAATGCAACTAACTGTATAAAATAATTTCCTGCACACTGTCCAAATGGTTTTTATATGTAAGGTACTTTTCTTGGGAGGGAGCATGTTGTATTTATGTTGTAATACACATTTATTTGCACTATGTAAAATAGTATCTGGAGTATGAGAAAAAACATCTTTTAAAACCTACCTTATATTCTCCATGTAATTATGTTACTAATAACTGTCTAATCAAATCCAGAAATCATACTCTTCCTTCTCATGTCCCAAGTAAATGAATCCCATGAATTGCAAGTAAACTAAACAAAACTGCCTAAACATAGTTCATCCTAATAAAGTGTTTGTATAGCCATGTATTAGATAATAATTTAGAATTGTGATTTTTAGATCTTAAGTCCCTGTCTTTATATATAGCTTTACTATAAATTTGCTTTTAAAAGTATCCATGCACTAGATTAAGTTGAATTAAAATAAAATTTGCACAACTGTCTTCAAAATAAAATATAAATTATTTTTTCCTATAAAATACTGACATCATGGATTTTGAAAATTTTCTTCTTCACTGAATCTTTTCTGATTCAGTTCAGAGTTGTGTTTATAGTGGATTATATGTAATGGTCACCAAAAAAGTCTCAGAAGATTCATAAAAGTTTATATGAAAAATGTATTTATAAGAAAAAATGTCTTAATTGGATGACTCTCAAAAGTCATTCACCAATAGTCATACTATGCTAGAAAGGTAAGAAAAATTGGACATCATTAGGTTTTATCACTGCTGCAAAGACAGTGTCAGTTAATCACTGGCTTGACTCTCCCAGTGAGTAGAACATTTTACTTTTTTAACATTAATTTCCTTAAAAAAGACTTAAGACTTTATCAGTGCATACAAACTTACGTATTTTAAAAATCCACTTCTCATCTTTCTGGACAGACCACTTTTGACTTCAGATGTACTCATTGCAATCAAAAGTGCCTTGTAAGTGGCACTCATCAGGAATAATCCCCAAATAGGCTCACCAAATCTTCCATACACAATCTAGAGCGAGACTGTGTCATAATAAACCCCCCAAATAGCAATGGTTTCTAATCATACTGTGCATTTCCACTCATTTCAAAGATTACCGCTAAAAAAAAAAAAAACTTTTGGCTTAACAACCCCGGAAGGGAGAAACTTTGCTAATCTTATACATCACAGTATTTATAATAAACAATTATAATAAACCGTTTCCAAAGCTTTAATCACAAAAAGGCACCTAGGTCATTTTGTGTTAAACAATAATAATAGTTCATTACACAAATATTTAATCCTTGTTATTTACTCTTCTTTCATCTCAGACCTACAATGAGAGATTTAAAAGGAAAAATCGGAGGGAGCAAGACGTTTAAATCCCTTTGCAGGAATTTCTTTTGATCCTAAGCATTACTGCAGGTACCTTCCACCGGAGTTTAATGCTTCGCTAGGGTTTCCCCGGAAAGAGTCCTACAGACTTTGGGTCCCAGTCTGTTCCTAACTGGAAGGCAGCCACCAAGGCGCTCTGCGGGACCTGCAAACCGCCCCCCGCCAAGTCTGGCTGAGCAGAGCGCTCGCTGTGGGAACGCGCGACCCAGCCTTCACCTTGGCAGGCGCAGGGGCACCAGGGTCCCTGGAGAAGTTGTCTCCAGTGGGAAGCCTGTCAAACCACGGGCGGGGTGGGGGCTTAGAACACACACACTTATACTCCTGGCCCACGGAGGGCCCTGGGAGGCCCACGGCGGTCACTGAGGACGGACGGACACGGCCGCCCTGACACTGACAGTTGACAGCGGCGCGGACACCCTGGGGGTCCCTGTCCGCCGAGGCCTGGCGGGGCGGCGCAGAGAGGCTGTACCTGGCAGGCACCCACGTACCTATCATGGTCACTGGGCAGGTGGAGGCTGCTGGGCATGCAGGGACCTACGCGCGCACTGGCACCCACACGTGCCTCCCACCAGTGTGGCTCCGGGGTTAAATCTTCCAGCCCTTGCCTCCCCTGTGGCCGGCTGTCGGAATGCGCACGCGCGGACGGCGCGCAACAAGGCGCCTTCTGGGAGTCGTAGTTTTACCACGTAGTTTCTCCTTACCCCGCCCCCGCCCCCGCCCCCGCCCCCGCCCCCGGCCCGCCCCCGGCCCCCCCACCCCCGGCCCGCCAGCCGCCGCCCGTCTTCCGCTGGCCGCCTTCCGCCGCCATTCCGGATTCAGGCCCAGGAAACGTACGTCACGGGAGGACTGGGCCATTCGGCCGCAGTGTTGACGCGTCGCTTAGCAACCAGGAGGCTTACCTTTGGAAGCTTGTTGCGGCTCTTGCTACGGTCCTTCCCTCTTCCCGCCCCTCCCCTCCCTCAACTCCCTTCACCTAGGAGCTGCCAAACATCTGGATCAACCTGGGCACTTCGAGGGGTTGAATTTCTACCAGTAACGCGCCTTTTTACATTTTTTCCCGAACTCCTTCTCACATCCGTAAAACCCACTGATTCTTGTACTACACGTTTTATGAGAACAAGGCATTTTCTAGGAAGATGGTGGCAGAAAAAGAGACCCTGAGCTTAAACAAATGCCCAGACAAGATGCCGAAGAGGACCAAGCTGCTGGCACAACAGCCGCTCCCGGTGCATCAGCCTCACTCCCTGGTTTCTGAGGGCTTCACAGTCAAAGCCATGATGAAAAACTCAGTCGTAAGTGATCTTCCTGCATTGAATGCACTCGCCCCGAATCAGGGGACACCAGATTATAGATGTTGGCCGGCCCTATGATGGATTCTGAATCTGTGTCCTGGGTGGTCTTTGGCAGAAATGGCAATTCCCCTGCAGACGGTGCCCAGCAGAGTGTGGCGGTCCCGGCTAGGTTGTTAGAAAGGATCTTGGGCAAGTGAGGTGCTATATCCCATTTATAAGCACCTTCCTGATAACTCATGGTTTCTAGACCACCCCGAATTACTCTTAAACTATTTACACGAAAATAAAAAAGAGCCTCTTTACTTACTGATTCCTAATCGAGCGCCACTCAGCAAAGGGCCTTCTAGAAGGAGAGTTCTTAGAAATCATAAACTCTTGTAGAATTTGACATGTGCTGATGTACACCTAGAAGCATGAACTCGTTAAATCATCTACAGTATGAAATCTCATCAATTCAACCTAAGGAATTTTAGAATATCCCTGCATTTACTTTGCTCTTTCTTACAAAATAGCATCAGCCTGTTAGAGCACTGATAGGCAATTTAATATGAAGTCTATTTCCAGACCTTTTAAATGATAAATTTTAAGCTTCAGTTCAAGTATTTATGACTATTACTATAATTCGTATTTAATTTCTATGATTTGTGGTAGTAAAAATAAAATATTCTCAATACTTTTGGGGGGAAAAAGGTTTAAAATGCATGCAAGTGATTTCGCTACATGCATGATAGATTTAAAAAAAAACTTTCATATTTAAACAGCTTTAAATTTGGTATGCTAAACCAGGTTTTACTTCTGACTGACTAAGCAAGCTCCTGTCTGGGAATGAGATATTAATAATAAATGGAGCTTTCAAATTCGTATAATTTACACTCTCGGAGCATCTGACTTATTGTATAGTAGCTCATTATGTTAAATGAATAGCGTTGCTTTCAGTATCACATTATTTCTTTTACATACCCCATCCTTTACCTACGTGAACGAAACAGATTACCTCTAGATCCCTACGTCAGATTACCGTATTACTACACAAAATGATATTTGGATTATTGGAATGTGTGTCAGTTGGTTTACAATAATGAAAATTTGTGGAAATAGACTAAAACTCCAGCTTGTTGTAGTTGCAATCCTTTTGCATGGTTTTCACATAAGTAAGTGGTCAGGGGGGTCAAGATGACTCATTTATCAGCAGTATAGAATACCATAACCATTCAAGCTAATTATTTGTTTTTCTTCGACACAATATTTCTAATTACAATCTTGGTCATTTTTTCAGTGTTATATTTGCTCACAGACATGTAGAAAATTGGTCAGATTCTCTCTTTTTCTAAATTTATGTTTATAATCATGTTTATTTTTTAACATAGCCTTATACCGAAAGTCATAGTTTCTGGAAAATTAAGTATTCCGAGTATTACCAAATGAAGTAAATATGCTTACAAAACTTAAATAACAAAAAACATTGTGAAGCAGCCTTCTTTATAAACAACTTATTGAGTTAAATATCTCCTTATTTTTGTATTTTTAGGGAAAGTCTCTTAGTGTGATAGCTATATTTCCATGAAGACCCTCAAAATAGGATGTGTCACTCTTCCACTTCATTTAGTGGGAAATTACAATTCATAGATGCAAGCATTATCCACTTGTCTATTCATTCAATCAGAAACTCTCTCTCTCTCTCTCTCTCTCTCTCTTTTTTTTTTTTTTGGTTAGCTAAGCTAGGAACTTGCTAACCGTAGGCACAGTTCTGAAGATTTGGGATCAGCAAAAAAAAGTCCTTGTCCTTAGTCCTCCAAGGAAAACTACCACACAATAGGAAAGTCTTGATAAAAGAAAGATACTGTTTATACAAAAGAACTTAAGTGGTATAGGAAATAAAACATTTCCTTTTTATATCCAATATTTACATTTCACCATTTCTGTCTTCGACAGTTTAAACCTTTTGGCATTAAAAAGTCAGAATAGCTCTATCTCTTTCTAAGTTTTATTTCTATTCGGAAAATAATGTGCAGGTCTCCAGCTTTTCTAAATTACAACCTCTGTCCCAAAGCTGACACCCAAATCATGTTTCCAGTGTTGGGGCTCACCTTCAGTTGCCTCTTTGAAACACTCCCTAATTAAATGAGTCACCATCCAGTGCTCTTCCACAAAAGACATACACAGCTAAACCCTAAAGAGTTCTGTGGGCACTCTCGGTGTTTCTTTGAAAATGCTCTAGTAACATAAGTAAATACACTTGATCATAAACAGATTTGATCAGGTGGGCTATACAAACAGAAATCCTTATTTACACAGTCGTAATCTATGTATAAGAATAAAATATGTTTCTAAAATAATAAACATAAATGGCCAGTTTTTTAAGACCCAATTGTCAAATACTGTTCTTCCTTTACTTCCTTGAAATTATTGTTGCATTCTGTATGAAAACAAGTAAGGAGAAAATTCCTGAAATCAGAGACTAATATTCAAATTCATATTGTTACATTTGCCTAAAAAGACTGGTAGGACATACAGAATTTGAAGATTTCATAGTCCATTTCCTTTTAAAGGCCTTGTTTCTTGGTATGTTAGAACCTATAACCAGAAACCAGTAGCTCAGTGTTGTGTTGGTTTAACCTCAACTGACAGTAGATGCTTTCTGTGCTAATACACTTTATCATAGAACAAGTTAGGATTTGGACCCAAAGTTATGATTATACAGAAGTTGACTTCAACTGAAGCTTTGTACTGTAGCTTTCCTTTTCTATAGACTATAGATGTTTTATGTTCAAAGCTTAGGGGAATGGGAGAAATAATTCTTTAATATTGCTTTACTTAGAGATGTTCATACTTACTAATCATATATTCATTCAACACAGAGTGGTTTTGGTCAGTATTTATAAATTATGTATTAATATATCGATTTGGCTGCTTTAGCAGAGACCAAATAACAGTAGTTTAACTAATCTGTTATAGATAAGTCCAAGTTTGTTTGGCACTGTTTGTATATTCTTCCTTTGTATCCTGTAGGATGATGCCCTGGGTCAAGGTGGGCTTACCAACACCAGGGTCAAATCCCTACCTTCAGAAAGAAGGAAAAAAAAGAAGCAGAGAGCTTCCTTTTAGAGGCATGACTCAGACACTACACCCTACTTCCATTCACATCCCACTGGCCAGATTTTGGTCATAGGCCTTTATTTTCCCTTTGTACAAAAAAACCTATGAAAAATTGACCCTTGATGCAACTCCCAGGCCCCTATACCTGTTTCATCAGGAAAAGGGCTATGAAAGTCATATAGGTGCAAAAAGGCATAATCTCCAACACCTCCTTCAGGCATGGGGAGAGAAAAATGGGTAGGGAGAAGCCTACAGGAAGAGGCAGGAAGAAATGGGAGGACACGCAGCCTCATTAGGAATGCATGTCCCAAAAGTTGCACTTGTCACTCCCGCTGAAATCCATTGCCAAAACCTAGTCATATCACCACAACCAGTTGCAAGAGAGGCAGGGAAATGGAGTCTCTGACTGGTAGCTCTATGTCAAGCTGAAATTTGAGGCATTTTATTACTATAATAAAGGGAAAAAGGGAAATGGGGCTATGATTAAAAGTGTCCACCACCACTGCTAAATATGCTATATTGCTAGTGAAAAGGAAACATACAAGTAAATACACGTCTGTGGTAAGGCTTACAAATATTTACTCAGTATAGTGGAAGTACTAATGATGAGGGGACCAAGTGATAATAAACTGATTGAGGTCCTGTTTTTACAATATCATCCAAACTGGTCTCTAGCTTCCATCCACCAGTTGTTTGTTTGTTTCAATCATCTATCAGTATTATCACATCTTTTCAGTACAAAATTCCCTTCCCATCACTGGTACCTCCACAGGACCAGCAAGGTCTTCTGTGATGTAACCCTACCCCAAGGTTTTTATTTCATCTCCCCCTATTCTCACGTCCTGCCACTAAATTAAAACTGTAACTCTTCATTGTTGTGATGTCACTCATGTTGTTTCGGTTGTTTGAATGCCCTCCTCCCTACATACCTGCACACCCACGTTCACTCAGACATAATGTAACAGATACCTGCTGACCACAGACTATGCCAAGCCCTGTTTCAGGTGCTGGCAAATTGAGAAGGCAGGAAAAAGCAGAACCCATCCTGTCAAGGAGCTTTGATTTTTGTGGCCAGCTAAATGCGGACTACTTCAAGAAGACTTCCCTAATTCTCCCTCTTTGCCAACCCAGATGGAAACTTATCCTTTGCTCATTGTTTTCTACTGTGTATTATAGTTACTTTGACTCATGTTTTATCTCCTATAAATTCCCTGTGTGGGCAGAACCCATGGCTAACCAATTTTTTTCATCCTCATCAGTGCCTAACAGTGTACTCAGTAAGTATCTGATGAATTAAGGTAAGCAAATCTACCTTTTCTTCTTGTTTCATCTTCTCCCTCTTTCTTGTTGCTTTAATTATTATATGTCTTAGTCTGGGGTTTGTTTGTTGTTGTTGTTGTTGTTTTTTTAACAACCCTCCCCCAATTTAGGAGCTCAGAAGATCCCTTTAAAACTCAGCCAGATCAAGGCATTCCTTATCTCAAACCCTTCAATGGCTCCTCATCTCAGAGTGAAAGTTCAAGTTCTTACACTCCTGTAAGGTCCTAAGTAATCTGGCACCTTTTCTTCTTTATCCGTATATTTTAGGGTTTTCTTCCTCACTCATTCTGTTCCATCCACAGTAGCTTCCTTGCTGTTCCTTGAATATGCCAGTTGCCCAGTTGGCTCAGTGCCTTTGCTAGTTGAAATGCATTCCCCCCTTACATATCACCATCTCCTGTTTGTTCAGTTTTTTGTCAAAAATTAATTTTTCAGTGAAAGCTTCCCTGACTATTTAAAATTTCAACCTCTTAATAATCTCTTCCATCCCTACTCCAGCACACTCATCTTCTTTCCATTTTATGTTTTTCCCTAGGGAATTATTAGTATTTTACTCACTACTGCATCTCTAGCTCTAGAAGAGTTCCTGGCACATAAGAGGTGCAATTTTTTTTTTTTTTTTGGTCAAATAGATTAATGAATGACCTATCTTTTATACTATAATGAGACAATCATCTTTGAATTAGCAACTTCAAGAAAATGCTAATGGTGTTATGTAAATATAAAATATAGGAATTAGAATAATTTACAAATGTTTTATGCCATATTTTAACTACCTTATTATAAAAGTTGTACATGCTCATTGTAAAATGTTAAAGTGGTTTACAAAAGCTTTCCCTTATCTAAAAATTTTAGTTTTTTTACCCCCAAATCCTCTTATAATTTTAATGTTCTATTTTTAAAAGCTTTGCTTTTTCCTGATTCATTTTTGTTTAGGAAGTGGGACAGACAGTTTGAATTTATTTTTTTTCCAAATGACCAGAGGGTTCTTACATTATCCTTTACATATAGTTAAACTAAATTTTATAAAATATCTTCCTATTTAATTTCAATGACCTAGCAGTGTTATATGTATATTAAATATAGTAGCTTTTTATATGTTTTAATATATGATAGTCATTTTTATTCCATCTGAGTTTCCAACCCATGTTATGAGGAGACAAGGCAGATTTTTTTTTCCTCCACTTAGCATATAAATCTCAGACAACTTAATTTTTTGTTGTTATGGTTTTAGGACACTTATTAAATGGTAGAGCAAGGAACAGAACTTAGATTTCTATATATTTCTGACTTGGACCAGTCCTCTATTGATCACTTGTTTTTTAGACTTCTGTTAATGCATGATATGCCAACATAAGTGTATCACCTGATGAATATTAAACCAAAGACACTGGTCCAGCACCCAGATCATGAAATGTTATTAACATAGAACTCCCTCAGGCCTTTTCCAGTCACTGCCCAAACATACCCCCAATTTCAATCTTCTGATAACAGATTTGCATTTACATCCATGAAATCCTTAAGTCCGTAATTGTTTTGTGTCTGACAATTAAATTTGTGTGACTTACCCACATTATTGCATATGATTATAGACCCTCCATACTCATTCCTGTGTAGTATTTTTGGGTGTCTATAGAACATTTTTTTTCTGTTCTTCCACTGATGAGGATTTGTATGACTTCTAGGTTAAGATCGTCACAAATGGTGTTACTAGGAAAATTCTTTTTTTTTTTTGGAGAAAATATGTATAAATGTCCAAGAATATATTCCTGGGAATTTCTGAGTCTTGGGGTATGAATATGTTTGCTTCAGTAACTACATCAAAATCATTTTCCAAATTGATTTTTCATATTTAAACTCTTGCTAGCTCTACATGAGAGTACTGTTTGCTCTATCGTCTAGTTGCTATTCTCTTTATTTTGCATTTTAGGTATTCTAGTGGGTGTATAATGTTATCTCGTGAATTTAATATTAATTTTTATTATGACTAATGAAGCTTAAAACTTTTAAAAATATATTTATTGGTCATTTGACTATCCTCTTTTGTGAGGTGTGTTTTCAAGACCTTTGGGTGTTTTTCTCATAACTTGATTTGGCTTATTTATTTATAGTCCTTTTTAATTTTTCATATTCTATTCTACATGATATAAGGCATTTATTAAATGTATATATTCCAAGTATAGTTTTCTACTCTGAATTTCCTTTCCATCCTCTTCTTCTTCTTCTTTTTTTTATAAGAGAGAGTGGGATGAGCTGGGGGTGGGGTGGGGTGGGGAAGGAGAGAGAGGGATGGGCAGAGGGAGAGGGACAGAGAGAATCCTAAGCGGCCTCCATGCCCGGTGCAGAGTCGGCCTCAGGGCTTGAACTCATGACCCTGAGATCATGACGTGAGCCCAAACCAAGAATTAGACCTTAACTGACTGAGCCACTCAGGCACCCCCTTTCCATCCTCTTAATGGTGACTTTCATCCCTCTTTTGTAAAAATACATACTTTGTGTGAAAAAATTATCTCAAATGTTTTATTTATGCATTTATTTGTCAGGTGTTCCTCAACTAAGTTCAACAGTCTGACAATGAAATACATATACATTAAGACACAAGGCTTTGAAAATAAATTGGAGTTATCAGAAACAAAATAGAAGAAACAATAGTGAAACAATGAAATAAAATATAATTAAACTAGAAGGCCTGAGATAAAGCAGAATCAGTTTTGCCATTCATACGGGCAGTGTATTTATTGATTGATGTTCAGATTTCGTTGTGAGCTTCTTGGCATTGGCTGCTCAGAGGGGAACATTATACACTTGTTATCACAAAAGAAGTAGCCTATCAATCCCTGCAGCGTATTCAAGCTTTCTCTGCACTGAGTTCTCAGAGAAATTGATGTTGTAGCAATTTTTAAATTTTTCTTTTATTGAAGTATAATTGACATATAATATCCTGTTAGTTTCAGGTGTATATCATAGTGATTCTACATTTTTATACATTACAAAATGATCCTGGTGATAATTCAACTTACCACATATCACCATAAAAAGTTATTATGTTATTGACTATATTCCCTATGCTGTACATTACATCCCCATAACTTGTTTTATCACTAGAAGTTTGTGCCTCTTAATCCCCCTCACCTGTTTTGCCTGTCCTCCAGTTCCCCCTGTGGTAACCAGCAGTGTGTTTCCTGTATCTATGAGTTTGTTTCTGTTTTGCTTTGTTTCATTTGTTTTGTTTTGATTTTGATTCAATATATAAGTGAAATTATACAATATTTGTTGTTCTTTCTGACTTATCTCACTGAGTATAGTACCCTGTGGGTCCATCCTTGTTGTTGCAAATGACAAGATTTCATTATTTTTCATGGCTGAATAATATTCCAATAGAGAGAGAGAGAGACAGAGAGAGAGAGAGATCTCAAATCTCCTTTATCCATTCATCTGTCGGCAGACACAGCTTGCTTCCATATCTTGGCTATTGCTATTGTAAATAACACTACAATGAACATACCAGTATATATATCTCTTCAAATTATTTTTTTATTTTCTTTGGATAAATACCTAGAAGTAGAGTTGTTGGATCACAGGGTAGTTCTAATTTTAATTTTTTGAGAAATCCCAATACTGTTTTCCGTAGTGGTTGCAGCAATTTACGTTCCCACCAACAGTGTATGAGGGCTTCGTTTTCTCCATATCTTCCCCAACACTTGCTATTTTTTGTCTTTTGATAATAACTGATCTGACAGGTGTGAAGTGATTATTTCATTCTTGTTTTGACTTGCATTTCCCTGATGATTATTATGTTGAGCATAGAACATTGAACATCTTTTCATGTTCCTGTTGCCTATCTCTATGTCTTCTTTGGAAATATGTCCATTCAAGTCCTCTACCCACTTTTTAGTTGGGCTTTTGTTATTGTTGTTGTTGATAGTAAGTTGTATAAGTTCTTTATATATTTTAGCTATTAACCCTCCTTATTTTGTATATGTTTTATAGATATTTTCTCCTAGTCCTGTATATGTTTTATAGATATTTTCTCCTAGTCCCTTTTCATTTCGTTGATGGTTTCCTTTGCTGCATAAAAGCTTTTCAGTTTAACGCAATTACATTTGCTTATTTTAGCTTTTGTTGCCCATACCTGAGAAGACTGGTCCAAAAAGTATCACTAAGACCTATTTCAAAGAGCTTGTTGCCTGTGCTTTCTTCTAGTGATTTTATGATTTCAAGTCTTACATTCAGGTCTTTAATCCATTTTTAATTTATTTTTGTACATGGCATAAGACAATGGTCCAGTTTCATTTTTTGCTTTTACTGGTCCAGTTTTCCCAGCACCATTTATTGAAAATACTATATTTTCTCCATTGTATTATCCTTGCCTTCTTTTTCATAGATTATTTGGCCATATGTGTGTGTGTGTACTTCTAGGCTCTTCATTCTATTCCATTGATCTACATGTGTGTTTTTGTGTCATTAGCATACTGTTTTGATTACTACAGCTTTGTAATATTGTTTGAAATCAGGGAGCATGATGCATCTTGCTTTGTGGTGTGTTGTGGTGTCATACAAATTTTTGGATTTTTTTATTCTAGTTTTGTGTAAAATACCACTGTGTTTTGTTGGGGGTGGCATTGAATCCATAGATTACTTTGGGTAGTGTGGGCATTTTAACAGTATTCTTTCAATTTATGAGCATGGTATGTCTTTCCATTTCTTTTTTTTTTTAAGATTTTATTTATTCATTTGACACCGAGAGACACAACGAGAGAGGGAACACAAGCAGGGGGAGTGGGAGAGGGAGAATCAGACTTCACACAGAGCAGGGAGCCCGATGCGGGGCTCGATCCCAGGACCCTGGGATCATGACCTGAGCTGAAGGCAGACGCTTAACGACTGAGCCACCCAGGCGCCCTGTGTCTTTCTGTTTCTTTGTGTCATCTTCAATTTTTTTCCCATCAATATCTTATAGGTTTATTTTTTTAAGATTTTATTTATTTGAGAGAGAGAGCGATAGTAAGAGAGAGCAGAGGGGGGGAGGGGCAGAGGGAGAAGCAGGCTCCCCACTGAGCAGGGAGCCCGATGCGGGGCTTGATCCCAGGACCCTGGGATCATGACTTGAGGAGAAAGCAGATGCTTAACTGACTGAGCCACCCAGGCACCCCAATGTCTTACAGATTTTAGAGAAGAAGTGTTTCATCTTTTGGTTAAATTTATTCCTAGGTATTTTATTCTTTTTAATGCAACTGTAGGTGAAACTGTTAATTTTTCTTTTTGATGGCTCATTATTAGCATATAAAAACATGACCAGTTTCTGTTAATTTTGTATCTTGAGACTTTATTGAGTTCATTTATTAGTTCTAATAATTTTTTGGTGGAGTCTTTGGGGTTTTCTATATATGGTATCATGTCATCTGCAGTTTCTTTTTCCTTTTCAATGCGGATGTCTTTTACTTCTTTTTCTTGCCTAATTGCTCTGGCTAGGACTTCCAAAATTATTTTGAATAAAAATGGTGAAAATAAAGTGGACATCTTTGTCTTGTTTGTGGTCTTAAAGGAAAGACTTTCAGCTTTTCACCATTAAATATGATGTTAGCTATGGGTTTGTCATATATATGGCCTCTATTATGTTGAGGTACATTCCTTATATACTTTGTTGAGAGTTTTTATCAGAAATGGATGTTGAATTCTGTCAAATTCTTTTCCTGCATCTATGAGATGGTGAAATAATTTTTGTTTTAGTTTTGTTAATGTGGTATATCATGTTGATTGATTCGTGGATGTTGAAGCATCCATGCACTACTGGAATAAATCCCACTTGGTTGTGGTGTATGATCCTTTTAATACATTGTTTAATTCAGTTTGCTAATATTTTGTGGAGGATTTTTATTCATCAAGGATGTTGGCCTAAGATTTTCTCTTTTTGTGGTGTCTTTTTCTGGTTTTGTCATCAGGGTAATGCTGGTTTTGTAAAATGAGTTTGGAAACATTCACGTTCTTTTCTCTTTCTTTTGTTTTTTAATGATTTGAAAAGGATAAGCACTAACTCTTTCTTAAACTATTGGTAGAATTCACCTGTGAAGCTGTCTGGTCCTGGTCTCTTGTTTTTTTGCGAATTTTTAAATTAATGATTCAATTGTATTACTTGTAACCAGTCTCTTAAGATTTTTTTTTTTCCCAAAGATTTTATTTATTTGACATAGAGAGAGAACAAGTAGGCAGAGAGGCAGGCAGAGGGAGAGGGAGAAGCAGGCTCCCCGCTGAGCAGGGAGCCCGATGTGGGACTCGATCCCAGGACCCTGGGATCATGACCTGAGCCCAAGGCAGACGCTTAACTGAATGAGCCACCCAGGCACCCCTCTCTTAAGATTTTCTGGTTCTTCATGATTCAGTCTTAGAAGATTGTGTGTTTCTAGATATTTATCTATTTCTTCTAGATTTTACAATTTGTTGGTATGTAATTGTTTATAGTAATCTCTTAATGATCCTTTGTATTTCTGTGGTATCAATTACAACTTCTAGTTGGGTTTGGCCAGCAAACCCTGAAACGGTGAATGAAAAGATTATTCCAGACACTTAAGTAGGACAAAGGAGAGGGCCTGGTGAGAGGCCTTGAGTCAAGCTCTACCTCCATTTTATTATGCATGTTATTGTTACATCAAAGAATCAAGATTAGAAAGGAATGTAAAGTTTCAATATCTAGGGCAGTGACATTTACAGGCATTGTGTGATTAGAACTATCTGTGTTCGTGACCTGCAGGCAGGGAGTAGGTGACTATTAAGGATTCATGCAAAACCTAAGTTAAGCATCTGTCCCCTGGGAGATAGTGTTGGGCTGTTTTCAGCCCAGAAATCTAAAAGGAGACCCAGTTTTCTGGTCACTCCTTCTTTGCTTCTCAAGTAACCCCTCCCAAGGAGGTTTGTGTTTGTCATATCTTCGCTAGCCAGGCATTGTGAATTCCCACATTCCCGCCTTTCTTATTCTTTGCAGGTTGGAGGTTTTGCTGCAGTTGTGCCAGGTTCAAATCTCGAGTTTCTCCTATTGGGGAAAGTGGTGTTATTCCGATTTTGCAGACTACAAAGAGAAGCAATAGACAAATGAGTAAAATAAAGGACAGTCTGATGAGTCCCCATTTGGTATTAGAAAACCAGTTTTTTGGATTTAACCATTGTAGATTGTCAGAGAGAATACCCTGTTTTTTTGTTTCTGCTCATGTTCATTAATGGTGGTGAGAGAAGATAAAACCTGTTTCTTTAAGTTGTGAATGTCTAAGGTTAAATGGTCTCAAAGGGAGCCTTGAAGATGTTTTTTTAATTTTTCCCCAATCATACTGAGTACCATTCCAGTGTAAAGGGGCCTTATGGGCCTTATGGGCCCCGTCACAATTAAGATTCTGGGGAAAAGCCAGGGCCTCCTGTTTTTCTCCCAGGTATTCTGTTGCTACTTCCATCGGGTGGAGTCTCCCTAACAATTTTTTTTTTAAAGATTTTATTATTTATTTGACAGAGACACAGAGAGAGAGAGAACACAAGCAGGGGGAGTGGGGGAGGGAGAAGCAGGCTTCCCGCTGAGCAGGGAGCCCGATGTGGAGCTCAATCTCAGGACCCTGGGATCATGACCTGAGCTGAAGGCAGACGCTTAACGACTGAGCCACCCAGGCGCCCCTCCCCAACAATTTTTGCTCGATCATCTGTTGTAATTGGAATTCAACCGGAGTTCAGTTGGAATTCAGATTGCATTATACACAATTTGATCAGCGTGTTGGGCAATTTGGATGGTATGGGGAGAGCAGCTATGGCCATGCTAGTGGTCATCAAAATGGAGCTAGTGCTACAGTGCCTGCTCTGCGTAGGCCTAGAAACCTGCACGGCCTTGTTAATTCACTAAGTGCCTGATTAAGCATGCTGAGCGATTTGGATTCCTCCCAAAGCCTGTAAGATTGACAGGGATACAGGCAAAAGGCTGTCTTTTTTAAAACAAAGATGTGAGTAGCTTTTTGGCTAAGTGCTGTTGTAATTACTTCGGCAGGCTCCATAATAATATTGGAGGTCTTGATAACATAGAGCCCATGCTCCTTAGATAGGGATATATTGGCTCCAAGTAAGAAAACATAAGGGTATGATATACAGAGTTAAGTATAATCAGTAAAGTTCTTATGAAAAATCATGAGGAATTGTAGTATTCTCCATGCCGCACAGAGAGGGGGGGAAATACATGTCCTGGCTTCCAGAGGGACGATTGAATCGGGAGAGTTAAGGCCTTTGCACCAGATTATAGGAGAGGCTGCTCTGCCGATCCAGCTCCCCTTGCTAGCTGGATGGATCTTAATCTCTGTCTCACTAGCTATTAAATATCCTCTTGGACTCCAGGCTGTAATAGTATGATTATCTAGATGAAGGATATGGGGATTAAGAGCTCGACATGCCTCCCACGTCATGCTCTCTGAAGTTGGGCTCCATTTAGTACTTTTACCCCCGAAGATGAGAAGATAGGAGTGGCTTTTATTGTTGGTCTGATTGCCCTGCCAGATAATAACCAACAGAGATAAAAGTTAATTGAGTCCTTTTGTTGGTGCCTTTTTGCACAAAATATAACCAAATTTGGGGGGAGACAGTAATGCAAAGAGGATCATACAGAGAAGCACATATGGGAAGAATTGTGGCATGTAAGTTTACATTAGATGGTATGGAAGCCCAGAAGGAGCCATTGAGCTGGGGTTGGGAAAAGGGGAAAGAGGTTCCTCCTACCCAGTTAGAGTTATTGTTGGACACAGAAAGGGCACATCAACCCACGTTAAGGGTTTCCAGAAGGGGGAGTTAAGCATGTATGCCCAGTAGTTAGTAGCCATAGCTCCTGGAATGAGACAGTAAAATATACCCACCATGACGGAAGTTGTACTTAACCGCTGAGAGCATGGCCAGGAACATGTTTTCAGGGTGGAGGCTTATCCTGTGCACTATAAGACTTCTTCAGCTAGCTGAGTAGTTTTCTTCAGGCCTCCACAGGTCACTCCTGGTGCTCACTGTGCTCTCTGTAGCAGGTGGTTTGGGGGTTGGGGTTCGCTTAACTTCAGCTGACTCATCTGTGGGATTGGGTTTGGGCTGTGCCAAGCCATGAGATGGCTTGATGTTCCACTCCGGGAGCCAAGGTGTTCCTTCCTGTGAGGAGACACAAGCAAGACACTTCCCCAAGTGATGAGTTCATGGGGGTCTTGCCACAGACTTGAGTTAAGGTCTTCCCCTGAGACTAAGGGACATGGCCCCGAGGATTCTTGTGTGAGATGTTTTAATGCTGGGGTTAAAAATTGGTCATTCGAATTAAAAAGGTTTAGACTTAAGAGTGCCTTATATAATCATGAGGAGGGGTCTGGATTACTTAGACCTATATTCCCCCTCTTTTGTTTATTTAACAAGTCTTTAAGGGTGGAATGTGCACATTCAATAATGGCTTGTCCTTGTGGGTTATAAGGGATGCCTGTATGCTGTGTGATTCCCCAAAGAGTATAAGTTTTTTTTTAAAGCTGGTTGGTCATATCTGAGTTTATGCATGTCTCTCTCAAATATATTTTAGTCAAAGCCTTGGTAAAATAACCAGTGTTTTCAATGGTGTCCTGTTACAAGGAGAACAGATTGTTACTGAACTTAAGCAAATGACTAGGATTGTCGTGGAAGAAATACTGAGAGACCTTTGAATTTCAGACCTCTGAGTTTTAGAGACCTTTGAATTTTAGTTCAAATAGAAAGAAAAGTTAAATGCTTTAATTTATTTTATTATTATTTCTGTATATCACTGAAGTCTTAAAAGAGAAAGTCTCTTTACTCTGGAAGAGCAAATAGAGAACCAGCAATGTTTTAAGTAAGAGTCACAAAAAAACTGTAACTATTTTTTCCAACCCACTTAGTCCCATGATACTATTCTTGTTTAGTTTGAATGCAGCTCTAGTTAGTTCTGGAAATTTTTACCTGTTTTAGTTTTAATCTTAAAGATATCAAATACCTGTATTTGTCCTAAAAGTCCCTTATATGAATTTCCTGGAAGACGGAACAATAACCATGACAAAAATTCAGAATGGACATGGTTAAAGATCTGATAAGGTGAGAGTTTACAATATAGCCATAATCAAATAATCAAGTGATGACCTTATATTAAAACATTAAAACTTTAGGAATTGCATATAACCTCTAGAATAGTTATAGCACTTACCCAAATGTAACCTAAGGCTTATCATTTGTTTAACAATGCTTCCAGAGTAACTTAACATACCAAATAAAAAGGCCTCTTGGGAAGTTTGGTAAAAAACAAACAAACCTCAGAAAGTTTAAGCATATGCCTAAATGGGATTAGAGATTGTCAAAGACCTGATAAAGACAAAACATAGAAACTGGTTTTTTGAGCAGACAAAAGAGAAAAATCTTTGTTTATACTTTCTTATCGAGAGCAGACCAACAATTCTAGAAAACTTTGACCTTTTAACAGAGAGTAAGGGGAGTTTTATTCTTATACCAGTGTAGTTTAAAATCCATTCATTTAAATCTTAGTCCATCTTGACCACACCTAAAATTCCTTTCCAAAGATTTCCCTTCACAGACCTTTTACAACTTTCTTTTGCATTCAGATTGTGTCCCAAGGCATTTTCCCCAAACAACCACCTTATTTAGGACAAAATTACCTTCTTTTACCTTCAACAAAAATGCATTCCCATTCCTTATCTTTCTTATATACCTCCTACTTTTCTACATAGAGAGTTGTTTCCCTTATTCCCACCAGTCTTAATTACATTTAGCAGAATTTTCAATCCTAGAAGCCTTAGTCCTCACAGTAAAAACTAAGCAGTAACCAGTTGTGAACTGTTACCTCAAAATTCTTTAGATGGCAAATTTTTTTAAAAATATTTTATTTATTTATTTATTTATTTGAGAGAGAGAATGAGATAGAGAGAGTACATGAGAGGGGGGAGTATCAGAGGGAGAAGCAGACTCCCTGCTCAGCAGGGAGCCTGATGTGGGACTCAATCCCGGGACTTCAGGATCATGACCTGAGCCCAAGGCAGTCCCTTAACCAACTGAGCCACGCAGGCGCCCTAGATGGCAAATTTTTGAATTAGTTAAGCATAAAGCATTTACCAACAGACTCAAGTATCCTTAGTTCTTTTGCAATAAGAAGTCAAAAGCATTAACCTACATCCAGTAATCAGTCAGTGCTTTAGCACTTTATGGAAAAGACTTAGATGTACAATGAATTTAATCCCATTTATCATCCAAGGAAAACTTTAAAATTTCAGGTTACCAAAGTCTTTGAAAGCTATCCTAACAATTACCCATGAAAATTTTGAGACAATTAACCATCATTTTAGTTATCTTTTTATTAACAAATTGCAACAGAGATAACATGAGCTTACTTGACCTTTAGCAAACCTCCATAGGATAAAGTTTTACATTTAGTGTTGATAACTTTAAAGACATGTCTATCTTAATTAAACCAACAAACTTAAATTAGTTTAAATACCGAGTATGTCTCAACCTGGGCCCACTTTTTCTTAAAAGTCAATCAATTTGTTCCCCATTGTCAATTTTTACCTGAGACACTGGTGGGGAATTCCCAAGAGGGTAGGGTTGTTTTTGTTTTGTTTTGTTTTTCTTTGATGCATAGAAATTTTAAATTTAATTTTAAGTATCTATAGTTACCAAATTCTCTCTTTATGGTTTGTATATTTTCTGCCTAGTTTCAGAAATATTTTTTTCATCCCGATATATATGGGTTTCTTGCATATGTTTTCTTATGATGTTCCATAGATTATTAATTGTTCAGTCACTAATTCATTTTTTAAGATGAGAGGTAAGGCTTTAATTTGGTCTGTTGCATATGGAGAGCCACCCATCCAGTACCTTTTATAAATAGTAACCGTGGACTCTCTAGTCTCTTACTGGTCGATTTATCTATCACTGGGCCAGTAGCACACTGTCTTAATTGTGTAAGTTTATAAATCTTGATATTTGGTAAAGTAAGTTTCACCAATTTTCATCCTCTTTGACATTCTTGGTCTCTTACCCTCTATAGGGATTTTAGGATTAGTTGTCAAGTTTCGTGAAAGTCTCTTTTGGGATTTTGACTAGAAAAGTATTGAAAGTATAGGATAATTGGGGGACAATAACAATCTATTCTTAATTTGCTAAGGGTTTTTCTTAATACTGAGTATTATTGAATTTTATCAAAGACACTTTCTGCATATTTTGAAATGATTATAAGGTTTTAATTCCATCAGTCTCTTAATTTAATGTTAATTATATGCATGGATGATATTATGTTACATCATCCTTACATTCTTGTATGTGATTCAGACATGATATATTTAGCATCAAAAAACAAATATAAGTCATTGGCATCTCTTTCACTTAACAGGTAGCAAAATTGTTCCCAGTAACCTACCACAGTCTTATAATATCACCCCAACCTAGGTATTAATGTAAAGGGGGTGTTTTAAGTTAGCTGTGGCTGCTATAATAAATACCACAGACCAGCATGGTTTAAACAACAGAAATTTATTTCTCATAGTTGTGGAGTCTGGGAAGTCCAAGATCAAGGTGCTGGCCAATTCAGTTCCTGGTGAGAGCTGGCCTGCAGATGGTGTGACAGGGCCTTTACTCAGTGAAAGCACACAGAGAGAGACTCTCCTACTCTTCTTTTAAAAACAAAAAAACTGCTAATTCCATCCCAAAGGCCCTATCCTCATGATCTCATCTAACCCTAATTACCTCCCAAATGCCCAATCTCCAAACACCATCACCTTGGGATTAGGGCTTCAACACAAACTTTGAGAGACACAAATATTCAGTCCATAGCAAGTGGGGATGGGATTGCTGAGTTTGACTCATCTTTGGGGACTGAAGGAGGGGCCTACCTTCCCGGAGTTCTTTACTACTAGAACAAAATGATGTTTCTATAAACTAACAGAAAGCTAAAATTTTCCTTTAGGAAGAAAATTAAATATGTGTACTACACTTGCATTCTACAAAAAATAATTCATTGGATTTAATGTTTTTCTTTTAACAATGTGTTTTGGGGGGTGCCTGGGTGGCTCAGTCTGTTAAGCGTCTGCCTTCGGCTCAGGTTATGATCCCAGGGTCCTGGGATCCAGCCCCATGTCAGGTTCCCTGCTTGGTGGGGAGCCTGCTTCTCCCTCTCCCTCTGCCACTTCCCTTGCTTGTGCTCTCTCTCTCTGTCAAATAAATAAATAAAATCTTAAAAAGAGAAAAAATGTGTTTTTGAACAATTATTTTAATTATAAAAGGGAAAAATTCTTATGTAGAGATTTAAGAAAATACCTAAAAAAAGAAAAAGAAAAGAAGTATCAAAATCCCTTTCACTAGAGTTAATCGCTCTTGAACTATTCCTGAAAAGCATCTCTACATGCCTTTTGGGTAAATTGGAATCATATCATACATACGTTATTAATATATTTTAAATTTTGGTACCTGCCATTGTATTCTCATTGCTATTTTATTAATTTTTTTAATTTGACTTATGTATGATTTGTTTGGCTTTTTGTTTCTATCTTCGTATATTATCTCCTGAATTTATATACGAATTCTTCTGGTTTTGATAATACATTTATATCTGCTCTTGCATATGATTTTTGTTCTCTTACTCCCCCTTATTAATTTTCTTTACTAAGGTTTTTTTCTTTTTTTTTTAAGATTTTATGTATTTATTTGACAGAGAGAGACACAGCAAGAGAGGGAACACAAGCAGGGGGAGTGGGAGAGGGAGAAGCAGGCTTCCCCGCCCAGCAGGGAGCCCGACGCAGGACTCCATCCCAGGACCCTGGGATCATGACCTGATCCAAAGGCAGATGCTTAATGACTGAGCCACCCAGGTGCCCCTTTACTAAGGTTTTGATTGGAATATTTATCTCATGTCTTTCTTTTTAAAGCTTTATTTTTAATAGAGATTATTATTCTTGTTATTATAAAGGTATGTAATTGTATTTGTTTTTACTTGCATATGATTGTTATTTATGAGTGATTCTTTTTCCCATTGGCTGGAGCGTTATGATCATGTTTTGAATATGATTTTTTTTATTAATAGATTTGTTGCTTGATGATTATGTAATTTCGTTTCTATAGTTTTAGTTGCTTGGAGTTTATTAGTTATTGTTGTGGTCTAGAAAAGATATTTTCTGAAAATTTTCTTTGGAAACTTGAAAATAGACATTTTTTGTCCATAGTTATTCTGGATTGTTAATTGCAGATAATTTATTTTACTGCAGCTTATTACAGAAACCATCTATGTAAACACATTTTCACTATTTGATAATATAGATCATGAATAATAAGGCTTAGATCTATCTTAAACAAATCTGAAATAGGCAGATAAGGTTTGATATTTCCTCCTGTTTCTTTTCTATATCCATATTTAATAGTCCATAAAACAGTACTTTCTTCTAGTTTATCTGAATGGAAGATTTAAAAACACAACTGATTGCTAAAACTCCACTCATTAAATGTTCTTGGTTCTTGTGATTTTGATAAGGAGAAAAATGCAAAAGAAAACAAGTTACAAACAAAAATTAGAAAACAACAGAAAAACTACATCAAGATATATTCTTTTGCTTCTCCTTAACCTTATCAGGGGACCTACCAAATTCCTGTTTTAGGAATTTTCAGTTCTTGAAAATGACCTAATGATAGCTAACAATCTTTATTCAGATTTACTTGAAGGACCCAGAATTCTAGAACTTGTCTATAGTATTTCAATTATTTTATTTTTTGGAAAAAAGTTATTTATATTTTCAATATGTATATTTCATAATCTCTGGTCTTAAAATGAAGATTTTGAGAGACAATTCAGGAAGACCTATTGATTTTGTTACTGCTTAATAAGAACTGACTTAAAAATAAATCTGCCACTTTGGGGGCTTGTGCATCACTGATCACACAGTGACCAAGTATTGGTGAGAAGCATGCCAAGGTCTAATACATAGGTGACCCCTGCTTTTGTAGGAGGTAAAAAGTGAGGCAAGAGTGGAGGTTTAATATTTAGCATCCAAGAACTGAAACTCTGAAGCGTTTGTGAGGTAATTCAGTTAGTCGATGGTAGAGAAAAGGTATCATATTCAGGGAGATTTATTTTTAAGTTTTCCATACACATGTAAGAGTCATAGCCTAAAAAAACTTACGATATCATTACCTATGAATTTTATTACTTAACCAAAGTCACTGCCATTTAGGAAAAAGCATGTGAGTTTATTATATTATACAGAATAAATTGTGTTGTATAAATAATAATTTATACTTTAGAATTATCCTCCAAAACCAATTGAAGTTAAAGTCATCAGTGTAGCATGGGTTAGAGAAAGTAAGACTAGAAAAAATATGATTATATAATAAATGCCAAATAAAATAATGAGTAAAAGATAGATTATAGCTAATTACCTTCCTTTTGTGGTTTTTACTTAGAAGAGAATCCATGGAGAAATATATATCACAGATTATTTATTCTAAATTAAAGTAGCTATGAATAAATAGTCCCTGAGACAAACAGTAAATTCTTAACCAAATCTTCTGTGTCCTGTACTTTGTATAAAACAAAATCAGTTATTTTATGTGATAAAACTGTAACTTTATTTCAAAAACAAGCAGAGGACACACTTAAATGCTTTCATATGAACATAAAAAATATTTGAACTTAACCCATATTATATTTAAATATATTTTAGAATTTATATAATATAGTGATTATTGAAATAGAAAAGCAAATATTGTATAAAATAAATATTAGTAATTTTTTATTTATTTTTTAGAGAAAAATCACTTATTTTTTTTCCCAAAGATTTATTCATGTAAGTTAGAGAGAGAGAGAAAACGCACACGAATGGGAGGAGGGGCAGAGGGAAAAGAATCTTCAAACAGACTCCCCAGTGAGGGCAAAGCTCCACATGGGGCTTGATCCCATGACCCATGAGATCACGACCTGAGCCAAAACCGAGAGTCAGACGCTCAACTGACTGAGCCACCCAGGTCCCCCAAATACTGGTAATTTTAAGCAATAATGAGGCATGCCTTTGTGTATGCTTTATGTCCCTATGGAATTTCTTGAATAAGTGATATATCGTATTTACTCATGATTGTACTAGATTATACACACATCCATAGTGATTTACATATACAAAATTATCTTCTGTCACTGTTATGAGTAAATAATGAAAATCTTTCAGTTCATCAAATACAACTTTTTTAAGATAAAGTGGGAAGTATAAATGGCCAATGTCTTATATTTCTTTCTCTGTGCCCCTCAATGCTTTGCACAGTGTTTTAGACATTGGAGATGCTCAGTTGTATTTCTTGATTGTTCAATTCTAACTTATTTTGTGAAGGTAATTACACTTTGAGTGTCCACCTACACCTGTTATACATTCCTTTCAATTCATCCCATAGGAAAAAATATAGGGGGTTGATTAAGAACTTCCTTATGGATAGAAGACCCTTCTCTAGATCAAATTTGGCCTCCTGTTTATATAAGTAGAAGATAATTTGATTGAGTTAAAATTTGTCAATACTTGATACTTGGATAAGAACCATAGGAATAGGTTTGTTTTTTTTTAACTCTTTTAAATTTTATTATGTTAGTCACCATACAATACATCATTAGTTTTTGATGTGTTGATCCACGATCCATTGTTTTCGCATAACACCCAGTGCTCCGTGCAGTATGTGCCCTTCTTAATATTAGGAATAGGGTTTTAGATTAAGATTTGTAAAACCAAAGGAATCAAAAACCTTGGGAGGATCTCAAAGGCATGAATCAGCACTAGTGTGTGGAATATATTGGAAAAGATTGAATTACCTCCAGTGACTTACATAGTACAAACATCAAGTTTATCCAGAGCTAATGCTGGCAAACCCAAAATCAACCAGATTCAGCCAGGGTAGGCCTTCATGTAAGAGACCCAAGAGACAGCAGAGGCAGACACTTGAGTCAGAATCCAAACCTATGGTCCCAAAGTGAACCGAGTTCCAGCCAAAAAGATTAGTAACAAGAGGCAGAGGCTTCGGGAACACTGAAGTCTGATCTTAAGCCAAAGAGATATTTAAAACCCTTAGTCTCGGGGCACCTCGGTGGCTCAGTCAGTTAAGTGTCTGCCTTCAGCTCAGGTCAGGATCCCAGGTTCCTGGGATGGAGCCTGGCATCCGGCTCCTTGCTCAGCAGGGAGCCTGCTTCTCCCTCTCCCTCTGCTGCTCCCCTAGCTGCTCCTGCTGCTTGTTCTGTGTGTGTGTGTGTGTGTGTGTAAAATAATTAAATAAAATATTTAAAAAATAAATAAATAAAACCTTTAGTCTCCTGTTAGGAAAAGCACAGGCTAATACCACCCTGGGAAGGGTAGGGAGCATTCTGGAGAACAGATTTTAGGCAGCCTAAAAAGTTATGTCTACTGCCAGGCTTATGTTGACAAGTTGAACTTGTTGTTTCAACTTCTAATATTCTGTAAAATAATTAGTTAAATTTGTTAATGTTACTCTGTTTTGTAATAGATCTCACCTTTATTCCTGGCCAGTCACCCACAAATAAGTGATATTTGTCTCTGAGAAAAGTGGATTGAAGCGAATCTGCCAAAATTTATTAAAATATTGGAAAATGAACTCAGAACTTACATGCAATTTATAGGGGAAGAGCCATATAATCTCCTTTACCTTTTCAATGACTTTTCAAATTGAAAATTATTTCCTAAAGTCTCAGTGTGACAGGTGCAGAGGTTGGTAGGTAAAGTTGCAGAGATTGGCTTATCAGGACTTATCAGACCCCACCCTATGCTTGCTCCCTGTCCCCCAGGCCCACATTCTTTCAGTTCTACCACTTTTAAGTATTTCTTATTTTAAATCTCTAAATTATATGCTGTACTACTATTTCATTTTTTAAAAAGAGCTTAATTGAGGTACTGACAATAAACTACATATATTATAGAACTGGATAAATTTTGATATACACATATACCTGTAAAGCCATCACAACAATCAAAATAATAAGCATATCCACCATTTCCACGTTTCCTTGTGCCTCTTTGTAATCCCTCTCACAGTCCTTCCCCCATCTCTAGTCCTTTCCATCACATAGATGAGTGTGCATTTTCTAGAATTTTATATAAATGGAATTAGACTCCATTTTTTTCTGTTTTTTTTTTTTAGTCAGCATAATTATTTTGAGATGCATCGATGTTGCACGTATCAATTATTCCTTTTTGTTGCTAGCAATATTCTCCTTGTGTGAAGGTAGCACAATTTGTTTAACCACTCACTGTTGGTGAGCATTTAGGTTGTCTCCAATTTGTGGTTGTTAAAAACAGCTGCTACTTGTGCATTGGTGCACAAGTCTCTATATGGATTTGAGTTTATCTCTCTTGGTTAAATACCTAACAGTGGACTAGTTGCACCAACTGTCAAAAGGATCAAAACCACATCATGTCAGCCCTACACCCAGCTAGTATGAAGTTATTAATGGCAATGGCAAGCTCATCCTTGTCATCTTTGAGACATTCAAAAGATCTCACGGAGTATGTATAAGCTTGCTTCTTGCATGAGGGTTGTTCTTGTAGGCCTATAATACATGGAATAAAAGAAAAAAAGATTGTTCTTACTTTAATAAAGCGTCAGTGTGTACAGCACCATTACTGGAAACATCCATCTTTGATTTATATCTACAATTATATGATTATGAGTTAAATCATATTAATTATATGATTTAAATATACAATTATTATATGAGCTTTATTGAAGTATTATTAATTACATTATGAAAACAAAGTCTTCATAACTTTCTCCATTAAGTATATTTATGTCTGCATTCACTTTCTCCATCGTAGGCTACCCAACACATATTAATGTTTAGGATTTCTCATTAAAAACTGTGATAGTACATTAATATTTTGTTTCATTTGTTGAGATTTATTTTTCCTTGTCTATAAAACTCAATTTTATGTTGCCTTCATTTATTTTCTTTCAGAGATATCTTAGGAATCCTTCACATTTTATAAGGAACTATAAATTTATTTCAGCCAAGGGCCAACAGCTGGCTTTCATGTTGACCCAGATGCATATATGCAATTTAGTCAGTAAATTTTGAAAATTTGAATGATACCACATTAAACTGGAATAATGAACCAATAAAAATTTTTATAACATTCAGAAAAATTATTTCTCAAACAGTCACACTATCATTTTACTCATTAAAATTATTCTAGGATCATAAGGTATACCATGAATGTATTCCAAGGGCTTGAAAAAAATCAACAGATCTTTTTTTCTGGTGACTGGATGACCCAACCTGAGTACATGATGATGAAATCTTGTTTTTGTAGAGCTAGATGAGGCATTTGTAACTAGATTATCCATTTTCAAATAATGGAGTAAAATTTTTGGAAAATCTTTCATATGGTGTCTGTAATGCTCCTCATGTGTTAAATGCTATGTATGGTTTGTCAATTAAAGCTATTAGCTTCATATAGTCCATGCCAGTGTGTACCATTGGGTTTAAACTTGCAAAGCCTCAAATGCTTCATCAGCAGATGGAAAAACTACTACAATTTCAAGGGGTTTTCTTTTTTCTTTTTTTTTTTTTAAAGATTTATTTATTTGAGAGAGCGAGAATGAGAGAGAGAGCACATGAGAGGGGGGAGAGTCAGAGGGAGAAGCAGACTCCCCGCCGAGCAGGGAGCCCGATGTGGGACTCGATCCCGGGACTCTGGGATCATGACCTGAGCCGAAGGCAGTCGCTTAACCAACTGAGCCACCCAGGCCCCCTCAAGGGGTTTTCATGAAGATTAAAGAAATACTGCAGTGAATAATAGGCACATGCTCAACAACATGGAAGTCCAATGTAGTTAAGTGCTCACAGGACGATGGTTTTATATTTTTCACAAATCTGCTAACATGTAATGGGCCTGTCCTATAAAGCAGACCTTTAAGGATTTTATAGGATTCTAATCTCCTTGATGCGTTCACCACTCGTGGTACTGAGTTATGTGCTCAGGAAGGCATATTAATGCTTACGAGTCACTAAGGTGCCGTTTCGTGTTTGCCTAATCACTTCATTGGCCTTTACCTTGTTTTATAAATGTACTTAATTCAATAAGGAAGAATGTGCCTCCTGAAGTTTTTACATGGGTGAAAATGGTTTCTAAGCCATACAAATCATTTTACTTGGGGTGATATATGTGATTCAAGCAATTTTATAAATGATTTTTTTTCATTTTACTTTTGAAGGGAGCACTTTAAAATTAGCATAACATCTAACCATGTAGATAGGTATTCCTGTTTTCCATTATACTTAATGAGAACGATCCTTATATTTTAAGTAAATATAAGTAATAAAAATCTTAGAAGGAAAATTTCATATCTAAGTATTTTAGATTGCAATTTGGCAACTAAGTGCATTTACCCAAATAGATAGAGATTATAGAGATTATTCAAGTTTCCATTAGTCATTTGGACATTTGTGTGTAAATGTCATTTTTTTCTTCATTAATTCAGTTCAACTGCTATAATTAAATGATACTGTTCATCCAGCAGCAGTCCTGAAATCTTTTGTATCCTTGCAAAACATAGTAAAAAACAAACAAGTTTTCTATAAAATGTAGTTTACCTTCAGTTAGAAATTTTTCTTTTAAGTTTTTAGCTTTATCTTAATTGTGACTACCAAATAGAGTCTCTCAGATCAGTGATAGAGCAAATTTTCTCTAGATCTACAAATATACTCTTCATATTCCCTAGTCTTGGCTTAAATTGCTCTGCTTGCATTTGTAATCAGAAATTGATTGGGTTGCTGTGGAAACTGGAAAAGTATGTTGCTCGTTGAAGACAAAATGCAGTACAAGTACTGTTATCATAATTGTCCGCTATCCTAAATGCCTATCAGTCTGAACAGTATATTGATAAAACGTTCACACTCCAACCCTAAAATGCTTCTCTTCAGAATACTGCTTTGTGGTCAGTATTAATCCTCTAGATGGATTTTTATAACAACCAGCTTTGTTACATATTTAATTTGTTTCCACACTGAACTCTTTTTTCTTACACACAAAATATGAAATTAGTTTCCATTTTATTCATACTTATAAGGAACATCATTGGAAAAAAAACCATGAAGTACAGTAAAATATTAGTTATCTAGAAGCCAGGCATCTGAAACATTTCACCTGCTGATCATAAAGACATAAAATGAGTACAAAAAATCAGTTGAAGCAAGAATTTTTTTTTTAAAGATTTTATTTATTTGACAGAGAGATAGACAGAAGAGCACAAGCAGCGGTAATGGCAGAGGGAGAGGGAGAAGCAGGCTCTGCACTGAGCAGGGAGCCCCATGCGGGACTCGATCCCAGGACCCGAAGGCAGATGCTTAACCATCTGAGACACCCAGGCGCCCTGAAGCAAGAATTTTTAACACATGGTAATAAAGGGCCAAGAGGAAGTGAAAATTTATTTTATATACAAACACACAAAGACACAAAAGCAATATAAAGTAACATGCATTTTACCGTGTGAAAGCAAAGATGAATTCTACATTTATTTATTTTTGAATTCTACTTGTCTTTAAAGGTTTGTCTTTTGTATGAATGTTGAGAGAACAAAGATTGGACAAAGGGAATGAGGAGGAAAATCAAAAGAAGGAAGCACCAAATGGGCTCAGTAGTAGGAATTATGGGATTATGAGAGATGATTGCACATATTCCAGTGGTACACATTCCCATTAATAGCAGCAACTTTTCTGGAGACTTCCATTGTTTCCTTGATTTCAACAAGAACAAATGCAAAAAATTATCAGACTTCCAGAGTTTAAAATAAAATATCCCAAATCCCTCATAAATATTAAGAAACCAAGGGTCACAAAAGAGAGCAAGCTACTGAAGTTTGACAGAATGTAGCATCTATGTACAGTAAGACCCATGTTGGAAGCAACTGAATTTGGAGACACACCTCAGCTCTGGAGTGTCAGGGATACACAAAATAACGTACTTACTTTAGTTCTATTTTTATAAATAGTTCCAGACCATGAGCAAATAAATATGCCTTAGGAGAAAATATTAAAACATATAATATGTGTGACATAGTCTAAATGATGTATTACCTACTTAATGTATTGTTGAGATTTGGATGCTGGTCTTGAGTACTTTGTTTCACCATATACTTCAGAAAGAAGTTTGAGGGGCGCCTGGGTGGCTCAGTCGTTAAGCATCTGCCTTCGGCTCAGGTCATGGTCCCAGGGCCCTGAGATCGAGCCCCGCGTCAGGCTCCCTGCTCCGCAGGAAGCCTGCTTCTCCCTCTCCCACTCCCCCTCCCCCTGCTTGTATTCCCTCTCTCGCTGTCTCTCTCTCTGTCAAATAAATAAATAAAATCTTTAAACAAACAAACAAAAAAGTTTGAAACCATTGAGCATGTTTTGTGCATGCATAGACTGTATCTTTAGAAGTGAATCCTTGTCTTCTTTTTAAGAACTGGAACATAGGCAAAATATATATATATATATAGCAGTTTTCATATACTGCACACCCTGAAGAACAATTAAAATTGTTTTGACACATTAGATTTGTTAAGAAGTTAAGCAGAGGGGAGAAAAACATTTGTCTAGATATATGTACTATACTGTACACTTTTTGTTGTTTTGAATAGGTAATAAAAAATAGCTTAGAAAGTCAGAAGGGCATACACTAAGAAATCTTTCAATCCATTTCTCCTTTACAGAGGCAGCCAGATATCTGTACTTTACAGAGCTATTTTATGCATTTTATGCAAATGTGTATGTATACATTTATTATTGTCAGATCTTTTTTTTTTTTTTAAGATTTTATTTATTTATTTGACAGAGACAGGGAGAGAGAGAGAACACAAGCAGGGGGAGTGGGAGAGGGAGAAGCAGGCTTCCCGCCGAGCAGGGAGCCTGATGTGGGGCTCGATCCCAGGACCCTGGGATCATGACCTGAACCGAAGGCAGACGCTTAACGACTGAGCCACCCAGGCGCCCCTATTGTCAGATTTCTTAATCTGAGCAAATCTAGGGTTTGTATGGTATGATATTACAGTTTTATTTTTACCTTCTCTCATTATAATCAGGTTAAGCAGCTCTTCATTTGTCTATTGGCCACTTCTTTATGAAGTGCTGATTGTACTCTCCTGCCCATTTTTCTATTAGGTTCCTGTTTTGTTTAGTTTTTGTTTTGTGTTTTTTATTATTGACTTGTGAGAGCTCTTTATATACTGGAGATCTTCGGATCTTTTATTGGCTATATATTTTGTAAAGATCTCCCCTTCTGTGGCTTGTCTTTTCACTCAATTAGTAGAGTCTTCTGATAAACAGAACTTATTTTATTTTATTTTTTTAAAGATTTTATTTATTTATTTGACACAGGGAGAGAGACAGCTAGAGAGGGAACATAAGCAGGGGGAGCGGGAGAGGGAGAAGCAGGCTCCTGGCCGAGCAGGGAGCCTGATGTGGGGCTCGGGTCCTGGGATTATGACCTGAGCCGAAGGCAGACGCTTAACTGAGCCACCCAGGGGCCCCTAAACAGAACTTATTTTAATGTAGTCATATTTATCAATCTTTTCCTTCATGATTAGGGCCTTTTTTGTATTGATTAAGAAATCATTTCCTATCTCGAGGCCATAAAAATATCCTTACTTTTTACAGTTAGACCTACAGTCCACCTTGAATTTGGGTTTTTTTTTTTTTTTTGAGTAAACTGTAAGATAGGATCAAGTTTCATTTTGTCAGTCTGCGTATCTGATTGACCAGGCACCATTTTTTTGAAAATGCTACCATTTCCCCATGTTTCACAGTGCAACCTTTATCATAGATTAAGTATTTATGTTTCTGGACTCACTGTTCTGTTTTACAGTCTTTTGTCTTGCTTATTCTAATTTTACATTGTAATTTGCTAACTGGAAGAGTTAGTCCTCCAAAATATTTTTCTTCTTCAGGGGTAACTTGGCTATTTTTAGCCCTTTTCATTTCCATATAAACTTTAAATTTCCTTATAAAATTTGCCAAGTTACCAAAAAAGAGTTGGATTTTGATTAGGATTGCAGTGATATGTATCCATCAGTGGTGAGACTTGGCATCCTTATTATATTGAAACTTCTAAGCAATGAACGCATTTTATCACTCTATTTAGGTCTCCTTTAATTTCTCTCTATAAAGTTTTATAATATTCTCTATAAGGGTATTACATGTAATACTTGATGTTTATTCTTCATACATTTTTGTGACAATGTATATGGTCTCATTCTTGAGATATTTTTTCTAATTTTTGACATATAAAATTATTTTTTAATATAGGAAACTTGTGAATTTGCCTAATAATTTTAATAATGCACATGTTGAGTTTTGGGGTCTTTTGCAGACATAATGATAACATGTGAATGAAAATTTTATTTCTTCTTTTCCAATCCATATAACTTTTTTTTTTTTTTTTTTTTTTGTCTTACTGAATGGGGTTGGCCTTCTGGTTCATTCATTGTCAAATAGATATAAATAATACCAGGCATCCTTGCCTTCTTCTTGATCCCACAGAAGAGACTTTAATAATTCATCGTAAAGTACAATATTTGTGATGCTTTTATTTAGATTTCCTTTATAAGATTAATGCAATGTTCATCTATTTCCAATGTGCCTAAAGTTTATATCTTAGATGTTGATTTTATAAATTTATATCTATTGAGATGATCATATGCTTGGAATTGGTTTGCTGATATATTTTGTTTGTGAATTTTATATTTGTGTTTATAAATGATACAGACCTACATTCCATTTCACATTATCCTTTTTGTATATCTCTGTATATTGTGAAAGTTAAAAAAAACCTAGCATGAATATTAAAAAACATATAGTTCAATATATAAATAGGACATGTTTGCTGTGTATGAATGAGACAGATATAGTGGCTTGGTTGTCAATACTTTGATACTAGTTTTATTTTTAGCTTTCTCAAAAAATAGCTGTGTACTATTTTGCAAGTCATTATTTTCCTTGATCTCATACCTTCTTTGTAAAATTAGGCATTTAAAATGTATCATTTTTAAAGCTTCTTCCAGCTCTATATCCAGTGATATGCAAACGGTTAACGCTTGTACATGACTCTAAGTACACATAAACTTGTGAAAAGTCTTTTCTCCTGACTGCATAGCATATTTTCAGCCTATGTGTATGATTTTAAAATCAGTTTCTATCTGATCTGACTTGCCCAGTTCTCAACTAATTTTCACATGACTACTTAGTTCATTATCGATAGTACTTTGTATAGACCCATAGGTAATTGTCAGTGGGGATATGCACTATCCCACAATCATTTTAAGAATATGGACAGCCGAGCCAAATTGACTAGCTTGGAAATCCTAGCTATACTATGTGTTAAGTGAGATATTTCTCTCTTTCCCAGTTTTTTCACCTATAAAAGATGATAGATAAAAGTACACACCTCATAAGAATATGAGGATAAAGTAACATAATGCATTCAAAACACTAAGACCAGTGCCTACTAAACATGTTTGCTCTTTTTATTGGTATAGATGTCTATACCATGACTTGATAATAAGCTATGTTTAGCCTTAAACAAGTATAAAATAATCATTTATCTATAAAATTTAAAAATCTATTTTTCAAGAATTTTTTTAAAAAGAAAAGTAGTTTTGGGACACCTGGGTGGCTCAGTTGGTTAAGTGTCCAACTCTTTATTTTGGCTCGGGTCATGATCTCAGGATCATGAGATGGAACCCTGGCCGGCTCTTGGTTCAGCAGGCAGTCTGCTTGAGATTCTTTCCCTCTTCCTGAGCCCCTCCCCCCACTCCTGTGCGTGCAGGTGTGCACGTGCAGGTGTGCACGTGCATGCTCTCTTTCAAATAAATAATCTTTAAAAAAATAAAAATACTATACATTTTTAAACATGAATAGTATTTATGTGTCTTTCACTCAAAAGATGATAGGCTTCTGACTCAACATGTAGAAAAATTTTAAGCTTTAGGGAAGTTCTCTTTTTAGTGTTAAAAAGACTAACTTTTTAAGACTTTCTTCTTGTGTTTCTTCCATTGAATAAAACAGGCTACTTCTGTATAAATTGACATGGAATTTCCTTTATTACTTATATGAATAGAGTGCGTAGAGGAACATTCATTGAATAAGGATAAATAGGTCCCTAGAATACAGAAATGCTCAGATGATTTCCACTGATAACAGTTGATCTTATTTATTAATTTTTAAGACCAGATTTCATTGAATAAAACAATAAATTGGTGCTATTAAGAGTAAGAATACTTTTGTTAGTCAAGGACATGGACATGTCCTTCCATTTTATACACAGTGTTCTCAAGAGGTACTAGGTTAGGATTTTGGCATCTGATCTAGCTATGGTTCCTAGATTATGAGAGCCATGAGAATTTTCACATTACTTCATGTTTCTGAGAATATTCTTGGTCAGTGAGAAAATAAGCAGAAATAAAATCTACATCTACCACCCATAAGAGTGGGATTGTGACCTGACACATAGGAAGAGAAATAGTAGGAATCATTCATTTAAACAAATTTTATAAAACAGTCCATAATTTTATTTTCTTAGGAATTATCCTTCCGGATTTACTGATAGTTATAATAGCTAATGTTTTTCTCACCACTTTGACCAAGTCTAAATATACTTTGGGAGACAAAAGACATACGTTTCTTGGTTATACAGTGAAAGTAAATCTACTAAAGAATCTACAATTAAAATTACTGAAAATGTACTTAACAGACTGGTTAAGTATGAGTTATTATTTTTGCCTACAGTAATACAAATGCAACTTCAAGTATATTATTTGTGTTTAACACAGTCTAAAGATCCAGTATTTTGGACTATTTTTCTTGAAAATAAACCTAAAATACATATGTGTGTCTTGATTGCCCAGAAGTATTACCTGAGGCAGGGATTCTTGTGCAAGTAATTTGTGAAGGGAGCGCTTTCAAGAGTCACCTGCAAGGGAGTAAGTGAAGCAGGAGAGGGAAGAAAAACTAGCAAGATGTGGCTTCAAGGGAAATCTAGCCTCAGCCTGATCTCATGAAGAGTTTGCACCTAAAGTTTGGTCCTGACTTGAGGCAGAGGAGTGAAGCTTTTGTGCATGAAAGCTCTTCCTGCACCCAGCTGCAGTCAGTCTGGTTACTGACCAGGCTGTTCCAAGTGGAGGGCACAGCTCCCACGTAACTCTAAGCAGGACCACTCCAATTTCCCAAGTGCAGTGCTCCTGAGAAGGTTGCAAATATGAGCAGTTGACAATGGCAAACTCAGGGTCCCTGGGGATCTGCATGGATCACCAAAAGCCTACCACAAGCAAGGCGGGACCTTCACGGTTTCACATGGGAATTGCTGATGGAGTCCATACCATGGTGGTCAGTGGAGGGGAGATGCAGGCACACCAGGGAACAAGGACACACTTTGAGAGGCAGGAATGAGTGTGGAATGCTTGAGGGACATTGTGAGAGGATGATGGGGACAGGGGCCGTCACCAGAGCTCCAGGAGATAGAAGAGGAACAGGGTACCAAGAGCCTTGTGTGCCAAAGGAGTGGAAGGGTTGGTTTAAGCATCATGCAAAGCCAGTGGAGCTAGGTCGTGGCTTGATATGATGGGGAACCATAGAAGGCCCGGGTGGCTGGAAGAGAGTGAACCAGCCAGAAAGTTGAAATGGTAGGAAATGAGGTGAGAGAGTAGGAATTTAGAAAGTGGAAGGACTCCTAGGCCTTTGGAAAGGCTTGCCATGCTTTGGCTTTGGCTTTGGCTTTTTCCCTGAGTGGGATGGGCTGTTGAAGGATTGTGAGGGAGCATTGATGTGGTGAAAGGATCACCGTGGTTGCTGTGTCCAAGCAGACCAGACCAGAAGGCTGTGTGAGCACCATGTCCAAGCAGACCAGAGGGCCGTGTGAGCAGAAAATGGGGAGACCTCAGATTGGTTGAGGAAAGAAGTGATGGTGTTTTTGATGAGGTGGTTGCCCTGGAGATGTGGAGAACTGAGCATAATCTGGCTACATGGCCTGGCTGATGACATTTGCTGGTGCCTTGGAAGGGCAGGGATAGGGAAGTGTGCAAGGAAATACAAGAAGGAGGTCCTCTGTGGCTCTCCTTCTGGCCACTCATCTCTAGAGCCTTCCCCACGTGGCTGAACGCCTTTGCTCTCCCCGCTCCTCTGTGTCTCAGACTTTCCCATGCACTGTCCCTAGAAAGTCGAATTCCTTTATTGAACCCAAGAGCCATTTAGCTCCCTGCTTGGGCTTGTCCCTGGTTCCACCTCTGCATATCCAAAGACTCATCCTTTGTTTGCCCTGCTAAACCAAGCCATTTCAGGCTGAGCCTCACCCTTTAGCGACATAGATGAGTTAGTAGATTTTTTTTTAATTGTCTTTTTCTCTTCACTATAATTATTTTTACATAGGAAGGAACAGGATCAAGATTTATTTTCCCACCAGTATGAAGTACTCTATTACCTTTAGAAATCATAGTATGTTTTGGTTTTGAATAATTTTGCACCCTACTCCACCATCAGTGCTAAGCACTATACTCGTTATATAACTCTTTTAATAGAACAGTCACATGTATCAGGTGGTAATATCCCAAATTCATGGGCGGGGAAGCTGCTTCACAAAGATTAAGTGAATTGCCTAAGATAAAAAGTTCAATAAGGTAAATTTCAAAAGCCTGTCTGAGTGAAACTAAATACATCTGCTTTGGAATGTCTTTAAAGATACAAGGAAACAGGTCTAGTAGAAAGCTCTGTGTAGTCAAGGAACTGTGCTGTTGTATCCATTGGTACACTAACTAGCATGTAGTAGTAAGTTCTCAATAAATAATTGTTGAATTAATGAGTGAATCCATTTATGAGGCATTATCAACGTGACACTGAAACTGTGGAGGAAGGAGAACTTAATTCTAACTGGGAGCTTCTTAGCAGATGTGGTATTCTAAGGGGTCTTTAACATTGAGAAGGATTTCAACAGGTTGACAGTGGGAAACTAGTTTTACTCCAAGCCAAGAAAACACTGAAAAAAAGCTGAGGAATTATGTAAGGCATAGTTTCTCTTCTGTGGAAACATTGAGAATCAAGGCTGGAAAGCTCATTCATGTTGGATCACTTAGGGCTTTGATCTCCGTGAACTTCCATTTCTTTCCACATTGGACAGCCTTTTTCAGGGGGTGGGGGCAGAGGGGGAGTATTAAGGAGTAGGAATCATGCCGGCCTTGGGATTTCTTTATATTATTTGTGGGTTTTAGTTTAAATGATTAAAAGATAAGTGTATGGGTGTTTTTTTTTTTATTTTTATTTATTTATTTATTTATTTATTTTTTTTAAAGATTTTATTTTTATTTATTTGACAGAGAGAGACACAGAGAGAGAGGGAACACAAGCAGGGGGAGTGGGAGAGGGAGAAGCAGGCTCCCCGCTAAGCAAGGAGCCCGACGTGGGGCTCGATCCCAGGACCCTGGGATCATGACCTGAGCCGAAGGCAGATGCTTAACCGACTGAGCCACCCAGGCGCCCCATGGGTGTTTTTTTTTTTAAAGACTTTTAAAAACTATGTATTTTTTATCATAAGTGAGCTTGGTAGAGATACCAATGGACTTCAGACTATGTGTTCTTTTTATCATGGTTACTAATTTACATTATGTGAATAAGTTACTATTTGTATCTTGTTGCATGCGGGAGATATCAGATTTCATTTTTTTTTTTAAGATTTTATTTATTTATTTGACAGAGACACACAGTGAGAGAGGGAACACAAGCAGGGGGAGAGGGAGAGGGAGAAACAGGCTCCCTGCTGAGCAGGGAGCCCGATGCGGGACTTGATCCCAGGACCCTGGGACCATGACCTGAGCCGAAGGCAGATGCTTAACGACTGAGCCACGCAGGCGCCCGAGATATCAGATTTCAAAATCAATTTTACATGTACAGCAGTGAATAACCAATTTAGGAAGCAGATTAGTTTTGCATTTTTCAAACCCAATCTTTGCTTTTCATTCTTATAGGAACTCTATTGATTTGAGTATAATATTATTTTACAGCAAAGTGTAACCTTGATTTATGTCCAGATGTTAAGTATTTATACTAGTTTACCCTGTGTGTGCAGTATTTTATCTCTATAATTACACTAAATGGGCCAGGTTTGCTTTTTAATGACATTTCAAAATACACTTAACAAAATATTCACTAAAAAGCATGTAGGTTCTGTTTTCATGAAACTAATTAATGATCCTGGGAGGTCCTCTATTTTTTCTAAATTTTAGGACTTGCCTCAAATCAGAAGTATTCTGGCTTTCAAATTTATAATATGCATTCAAACCTTAAATGCCCTTGATTAATAAAAATACATGTGACAGCAAAGTATAGCTCTGCTTTTAAGCTGTTAGAGAGAACATAAAATGATTATGGCTTGCAGTAAACGTTATTATGGTCCTAAGATGTTTCCTGAGGGACTCAGCAATCTCTCACACTTTCTTTAAGACTGACCCTCTCTCCTTGAGAAGCAGACAGGAAGGAGAGCTGCAGAGGCAAGACCACTGTCGGGTCACCTGTCATGGCGCTGACAAACCTCTGATAGAAAACCTAATTTACAGTTTAAGAAGCACATCCATTATCCTTCTGATTTTAAAATAGAACATACATCAGCAAAATGATAAAAGAAAGTGCTTAAGAATTATGAAAGTCAAGGACTATTTCATATCATAAAGTCACAACCCTTTTTGAATATTACTTTAAATTACGGCCAAGTCTAATGATATTCATGCGTTCTGCTCTCTGAAAATTAGTATCACAGTATTCCAGCTACTGATAATCTAATAATCATGGATTAACTATTGACTTCCTTTTCCATTTAGGCAGATGATATTGCTGGTATTTAGATAATTCTTTTTGAAATCGATGTGCACTAGAACATTGCTAGGAGAACTTCAATAATGAATGTTTTTCTGTTTACCTACATTAAAAATACAGCATTGTTTTATTTCAAATCAAATGTCAGTTGGCAATGTTCTCATTACTTTCTTTCTCACTTCTTACTCTTGTTTCTCCAGTTATTCCCAAATAATGAATGATATGTGAGAAAATCCTGGTATTTTTTAGAACTACTGTCCTCTTGAAATGCAAATAAACTCTTTTAAAGTGTCCGTACAAGAACCTTAGATTTTCTTTTAAAAAGGGGTATTCCATATTACTATAATCATAAATTTCATTGCAGTAATTGTGTTATAATAATTAGTGGTATGGATTAGATCATTTGAATTTTTCTAGCATACTCTTCCTATGTTCTTATAATGGAAACAGTATGTAAACATTTTTTTACAATAGGCTAACTTATTAGAATACGATTTGAGATTTGACACTTCAAAAGCAGAAAAGTTGAAATATTTGCTTTGTACTCTATGCTAGTGAAATTCAGGGTGATCATTAACTTACCCAGATTTAGAGGCAAAAGACTGAAACAGGTAGTAATTTATCTGCCTCTTACCAGTTTCTCCTATATTAACTATACTGGCTTTAAGATGAATTGTTCTCCCTATCTCTGCTGTATTTTGGTGGACTCTGCTTAGCTTATCTCCTTCCTATCTAATTTTATTTGAAATATGCATTAATATTTAAGATACAAATAAGAACAGAAATAAAAATATTGTTAGACTAAAAACTTAAGAATCCACACTTTTACAATATGTTCACATAAAGTACAGTCTTTCTATCCAACTGTCTACCTACCTACCTACGAACCTACCTAAATCTTAGACTTATTTGGCCGTACAAGGTGAGGTGCCACTTGAATTTGACTACTGGCTTTTTACCAGTCTGCCTATCTCATAATAAATTTTAGGCACCAGTTGTGAGGCCTCCTCATGGGGGTGAGGGGAAACCTTGAAGTCCCTTTCTCCCCACACAGACTCAGTAGCCAGTTACTTTTCCACTCTTAACCCTCCCCTTTATCTTTTCTCCCAGCCCCAGGACCATACAATTTCGGATCCTTTTTTTAGGGTTCCCTCATGAGTGAGATGACCGCCCTCCGTCAGTGCCTGTTCCCTGGGGGAGAATGGAGCAGGGAGAGTTCACACTGTCTCCAGGTTACCCTCATGTTTATTCCATTGCAGTAAGTCATTAAATGCTTAACTCTCATGCTTTTGACTTTTTGTTTTAATCTTCTGGTCCAACACCTAAGAGCTCTTCTCTCCCTCCCCAAATCAGTGGAGCTCCTGATATATTTATATATATATCAACACATTATTATTTTTATATCTATATTCATGAGAGAGATTGGTGTATTATTTTTCTTCGTATTCCAACTTTTTGGTCTGATTTTGGTTTCTAAGTAAGAGTCACCTCAGAGAATTAGTTGCAGTGTATTCCAGGTTTTTCCCTTCTGGAAGAGTTTGTGTGACATTAGAATAATCTTTCCACCCAGAATTTTGCAGAACATTTCAGGAACATTATTGAGATGATTCCTCATATAAACGTTTATAACTAATATCTTATATAACTGTTTAACACTTTAAGTGCTGTGGGAGGATTCCATCTTGGTATTTCGTCTGAGTCGACTTTCTAAGTTATATTTTCTATTTATCTGAGTTTTCAAATTTATTGGCATAAAATTATTTATATTTTTTAATTATTTTTAATCCCTGATATATCTGTGATTATGATGATCTTTTCATTTTTGTTGTAGTTTATTGTGTCTTCTGTTTTTATTCAGTAATCTCAAAATATCAGTTGATTTCATTAACCAACTTTTTGTTAATAACAAATATTTGAATTTGTAGAACCAATTTTTTAACTTAATTCATTTTATTTATCTTACTCTTGTATTCTATTTCATACATTTCTTCCCTTATCTGTATTTCACTTACTTACTTTATTGCTTTTATTATATTCTTTTTAAACTTAAGTTGAGCATTTAACTTACTAATATTTAGTTTTTCCTTTCTCAAAAAATATAAAGTGATAATCTTTTTCTCTAAGTACTGATTCTCAGACATGTTTTTCTACAGTAGTTTCTTTACTTTTCAGTTGTCAGAGTTTTTACATTCCCATTGTTATTATTTCAAAGTGTTAATATTGTATCACTGTCATTACCGTCACTGTTGTCGTCGTTATCTGTGATGATATATTTGCCCACATATCTGAGTTATTATACACTTTTTTATTTGTATATTTTCAGGTGATTTCATTAGGCCCATAATATTCAAAATCATTTTTCTGGTGATTAAAACTTTTATCATTATGCAATAACCCTTTCTTTCCCTAAATATGTTTTTTCTTTTTTTTTTTTAAAGATTCTATTTATTTATTTGACAGAGACACAGCGAGAGAGGGAACACAAGCAGGGGGAGTGGGAGAGGGAGAAGCAGGCTTCCCGCTGAGCAGGGAGCCCGTTGCGGGGCTTGATCCCAGGACCTTGGGACCATGACCTGAGCCGAAGGCAGACACTTAATGACTGAGCCACCCAGGCGCCCCTAAATATGTTTTTTTCTACCTTAAAGTCTACTTTGTCTGATATAAATAACCCACCTTTTTGGTTTAATGTTTTCCTGAAATATATATTCCATCTTTTACTTCACTATTTTTAATTCCTCACTTTGTGTGTTTGTTTGGCAGCTCTCATAGAAACAGTGTATAAGCTGGGTTTTATTTATCTTATCCATTCTGATGGTTTGGGGGAGAATTTAACCATTTATGTCTATTGTAATCATTGATATATTTGGATTTATTTCTACCTTATTAAGCTTTGTTTCTCTTATTCTATGACCATTTATTGTTTATTGTCATTTTAATTGATTATTTTGTTACTGATTCTGTGTGTTATTTTACTTTTTGGAGGATTTTAATACACTATTTCTATTCTTTTAGTTATTTTTTTTTAAAGATTTATTTACTTATTTGACAGAGAGAATGAGATAGAGAGAGAGCATGAGAGGGGGGAGGGTCAGAGGGAGAAGCAGACTCCCCGCTGAGCAGGGAGCCCGATGATGCGGGACTCGATCCCGGGACTCCAGGATCACGACCCGAGCCGAAGGCAGTCGCTTAACCAACTGAGCCACCCAGGCGCCCTCTATTCTTTTAGTTATTACCCTTAAACTTTTACCATTCATGTTTGCCTTAATAAAACCTAAATTTAAACTATTTTCACTTCTCTCTTCAAGACTGTAGGTTATCAGTGCCTGGGTGGCTCAGTTGGTTAAGCATCTGACTCTTGATTTTGGCTCAGGTCATGATCTCAGGATCATGAGATCGAGCTCCATGTCCAGGCTCACTCACTGGGCGTGGAGCCTACTTAGGATTCTCTCTCTCCCTGTCCCTCTACATCACACCCCCAGAAAGACTGTAGGTTATGTTAGAATACTTAAACTATGGTCACCACTCTCAGACTTATGTTCTGTTTTTCTCCAGCCTTTTTTTCTTTTTTTAACCCCATGAATTAGACATTGTTTTTTATTATTTTAAAGATTTTATTTATTTATTTGTCAGAGAGAGAGAGAGAGCACAAGCAGGGGCAGCGGCAGTGGCAGAGGCAGAGGGAGAAGCAGGCTTCCCGCCAAGCAAGGAGCCCGATGCGGGACTTGATCCCAGGATCCTGGGATCATGACCTGAGCCGAAGGCAGATGCTTAACTAACCGAGGCACCCAGGCGTCCCAAGTTTTTATTATTTTAAATAGATAATTTGATATGCATCTATGGTTAGTATTATAGTTGTTCACCATTCCTTTCGCATCTCAGACCATTCTTCTGAAATCATATTTCTTCTTGAAGAACATGCTTTACCACCTCCTTTAATGAAGGTCTCTTGGTAGACTTTACATTCAGGTAAATGTCTTACTGTCATTTTTGAAAGAGTGTTCTAGGAATGTAATTATAGGATAATATTGATTGTCTCACAGCTCTTCAAAGATATTACTCAATGTTGCTCTTACTTCTGTTGTTGAGAAGCCTACTGTTAGTCTAATTATTGTTTGTTTTTTAATTATCTGCCTTTTTTCTCTGGATAATTTTATAATCTTATCAGAGTGTTTTCAGTTAAGCAGTTTTACTTTGAAATTGAAACATAGATTTCTTGTCACTTATTGTGCTTGGGACACACTGAAAATGTTTCTTAAATCTGGATTTAGAAAACCACAACTGTTTTCAAAAATTATTATCTTCTACATTCTTCGGGAATTTAAATATCTGTTGTACTTTCTCATTTTCTATCTCTTTTAATTTTTTAAATATTTCAACCTCATTTCTTTATCTGTATTTGCTATATCAGTGATTCTCTCTTCAGCCTAGAAAGACTAGATTGAGAGAAGGAATATGACCAAAATATTTCTGGATTTTTTTCACTGAATTCTAAAATATCAATATAGAGTGCTTCTTGTCTCTCTGAAATGACTTTGTACCTTTCTTATTTTCTTAGATTCTCTAACTATAACCTGAATGCACACATTTGATTGACATTGCTCACTGTAAGTCAAATTCATTTGGGAATTTTTAACTCAGAAGTGAACTTCAACATTGATTTCTATGGGAAGCCTACCTTGACTACCTTTAATGGCTGTTGTATACCTCCCCTGTCTGTTCTTACAGAATTCTGTACTTGATCAGCAGGGGTTGATTTTGAGGTGATTTCTTACTGCTCCATGACCTAACTTGTCTTGGCTACTACAGTTAAGTGGAGGAGAAACATTATTAATTGCAATTTTACAAGTGAGGAAACATTGTTAGGCTAAATTAAGTGTCTTACCAAAGCCTAATATTCTTAAGCGTAGTTCTCTGCTCTTTGAACCTTACTTTGCAGTTTTTGTGCCTCCTCTGTGAGGAAAGTGGTTTTTGCTCCAAAGGAGGTGCCATAATGATGGAGAGTATATTGACAAGGTGCTTGTAGAAAGAAAGAGCCTATGTAAGTGAAAATCCAAACGTTGATGGATTGTGAATGGTGATCTCCACTTTAGCTCTGAAAGTCTGGGTTTTACTTAGAATTATTTAGCAAAGTAGATATATATGAATCCAACCATTGTTTTAGTATTTCAGGCTTCTGTAACAAAATACCACAGACTGGGTGGCTTTTAAACAACAAGAATTTATTTATCACAATTCTCGAGGCTGCTGTAACAAAAATGCCATAGACTGGGTGACTTAAATAACAGAAACTTACTTCTCACAGTTTGGGAGGCTGAGAAATCCAAGACCAGGGTGCCAGCATGGTTGGGTTCTGGGGAGAACCCTCTCCCTGGTTTGCGGATGGACACCACCTTGTGTCTTCATGTGGTGTCAACAAAGATCGTCCGCCTCTCTTCTCCCTTCTTACAAAGGCACTGAACCCTTATGATCCTCTCCCTATGACCTAATCACCTACCAAAAGCCTCATCTCCAAGTACTATCATGTTGGGGATTAGGGATTTAACATATAAATTTGGGGAAACCCAAACATTCAGTCCATAGCATAGGCTTTTTAAAAATTTAACTTTTTTTTTTCAAATTCCCTGTAGTCTATGATTAGAAACAAACACAACCAGACTTTTAACTTCCTTAAAAGTTTATAACCTAAAATTTATCTGATTAGTTAGTTGGCATTAATTGCCCTTATACAACTCAGGAACCTTGCTTCATTTGTTTCCTTTATTATCAGAGACATCACAGTGCAATATTTTTATTCTATATGACATCTCCCCTATCAGGGTAGAGCTTCTTGGGGATAAGAGCTTTCTCCTTGCCTGTCTTTGTTTGGCTGGATGTCAGCATATGTACTGGGCATGTAGCAGGGGTCAGGATTTACCCAACTATAATCAAGAGTTGATATTTGACCTGTGCTCACCTATTATCAATGAGCAAACCATTTTAGGACTCTGATAAAGAGAATTTTATAAGTGTTAGAGATATATGCTTATCTAATTTTAATTTTTATTAACTTCATATAAGGTATCATATATGTTATAACATAGAATATGTAACATATAATATTAGCATATTATATAATACACAAATCACATATGCTTTTCAAAAGACTTAATGCCCTTGATAGCTATATAATTGAGAACTAAAATCAATTACATAATTTATCTCAAGTGCCTATAACAGAGTGTAGAAGAGGTTTAACCATAAAAAATAACAGGTTGTATAATGCATCTACTTTTCAAATTATGTGCACATCAAATGTTGATATGTAAAATTATGTTTGCCAATGTCTATTATGATATCAGTGATATTTTATCTTCCTTTCATTTTTGGAATCATTTTAAAGCAGACTTATGTATCAGCTTTGTCTTCCTTGCCTATTAAACCTTCTATGATGTAGTTAATTAGTCTAAACTAATACTTCTAATCATATATTTTAACATTGAAAAGGAGCTTAGGAATAATCTGGCCCAACCACAACTGTATTTTTAAATATGAGGAAACAGGTGTGGAGAAATTATAAGACCTGTATAAAATTACTACAAGTTTGGCCTATAATCAAAGCTGGATCTAGGGTTTCGTGAGGCTTGAAGCTTATATAATTTAGGAAGCCCTTGTTAAGTAATGGAATAACCAGTTAGATAAGAAATTAATATTGACTTAAAATGAGAAAAGAACAGGGTGCCTGGGTGGCTCAGTCGTTAAGCGTCTGCCTTCGGCTCAGGTCATGGTCCCAGGGTCCTGGGATCGAGTCCTGCATCAGGCTCCCTGCTCAGAGTGGAGCCTGCTTCTCCCTCTTCCACTCCCCCTGCTTGTGTTCCCTCTCTCTCTGTGTTTCTCTGTCAAATAAATAAATAAAATCCTTAAAAAAAAAGTAACTTTAAAAAAAAATGAGAAAAGAAATTAAGAAACTGACAAATACCACAAGTATAATAAAATCCAGAAATTAACATTTGGTGTTAGGGTATTAAACTGTCTCCTAGACCCCCACAGTACTTTTCTCCCCATATTTGCTAGCTGTGTATTTCTTGATCTTCTTTTCATGACAGCAATTGTATAATGTCATTTTCTATAGAAAACAAAGAAAGCTAATCAGACTCCTCTGTGGCATGGTTTATGAAAACTTGGTTTTTACTCTGAGCTTTAGAAAAATATCTTTAAGCTTCATAACTCCTTGTTGGTATTGCCACATCTCTAACTTGCTCTCCATCTGCATGTCCTTTCTCTGGCCATGGGAGCGCTTGGAGAACCTCTTTTAATGTCTCTCAGCAAGCAAGCTCCTGGACCCTCCACCATCCTCAAGGCCCAAGATAACATCTGGACACAGAGAAGCAGGCTGATTCTGGGACCGCTAGGGACTAGTGCTGCCTCCCCCACCAACCTGCCTCAGGCCAGGGTCAGAGTGCAGAGGTGACTAGCCTCCACCCCTCGCAGGTGACTGACACTGTTTCCAGAAGGACCCCATACAAGTGAAGGGGTCCCAAAGCCTAAACTTCATGAATTCCATTGTGTATCTGCCTTGCCTATGGCAAATCCTTTGCAAAAAGTGAAAAATTGTTTTCCTTTTACTAAGAATTTAGAACATTCTAATTGACCTGCTAAGTACTAAGGTAAAAATCGATGATGACAAATACTAAGTTTAGGAAGAATTTCGTGTTTAACCTGTGTCTCCTCAGGCCACATCTCCTTGAGGTTGTATAGAGTTAGCATTAAATCAATCAAGTATTTCTCTGGTTCAGTGTTCTGCACATTTGAGCAAACCCTGATCCCTCTCTTCTATGGGCAGGTTCTAGGTAAAATTGGCAAAGTAAATCCCTGTGAGTCCTTGGATTTAGCAAGACCCATTAATTTATTAATTAGTGCATGTGATTTGATAAGGAAATATTTTATTTTGTACCTTTATTTGAGAGGTTGATCTAAAGTTTAATATTAGCATATTCTGGAGCATCATGTAGATGACTGTCTTGTAAGTGAATCCTACCACACAATTCAAGTGCATTTTGTTTGAATTATCACATCCCCTGTACTTGCCTTGAACGAATGGAAGAATAAGGAGGTTTCTTATCCTTCCTTCCACCACACATATATAGTTAGTGTATTTTTTGGACCAAACACATTTGGGATCATAAGTATACAGTTGTGAGCCAAACAGCCGCTGTCTCAGGCCTCACAGAGCTCACAGTCTTAATATGTAAACTATGCAATTGTAGGAGAATGGTGTCACAGTTTTCTGTATGCATGAGGGTTTTTCAGGAGCTTTAAGAGAGAAACTGGGTGTGAGAATTGAGTCTTCTTCACACAGTACGTGTGACAAAGCTGTACTGAATCCAAAGAAAGAGCAAGTCAGCACCGTATTCCTGGTGTAAGCTCTCATTCAGCTTCCGTGGGACAGCTTCTGTCCCATTAAAATGTGTCATGGGATGGATAGGGGGATTTGTACTTTTTCTTGTTTAAATACATGATCCTGGAACCTGCTTTGTTATATGGTTACATAAGTGTTATAACCCTAAAGAGCATCTACCTAGTGATCATATGTTTTATTTAGTTTTACTTATTTAGCATATACTCACAAAGCACTTAAAACACAAAGCACTTACTACATTTATACTCACAAAGCACTTATACTTATTTAGCATACACTCACAAAGTCACTGTATTAGGTGATTTATAAATATCAACTCTTTTTTTTTTTTGCATGTATTTTAGGTACATTGTGGTTAAAAAATAATTCAATACAAACTTGGAGGTCCAGGAGAATACATTTTTCGCTGTTATGGAGTCACTAAAACTGGAAATACCCTTCTGAAGATGAGGTACCTGGTGAAAAGATACTCAAGGAAATCTAAGTAGCAAATATTGGAACACAGTGACTCCCCCAAACAAACAAACAAAAAGCATCTTCTTGCCTTTGTCTCTGAACTAAAAGACTGTCAATTCCTTCTCAGGAAGCTCTTTGCTTTCTAATGCAAATCGACACACTGAGCAGGATTCTGTCAGCCTCCCCCAAGCCTGGGCCAGCCTAAACACTCAGAGGGAGTCTGGCTTGGGTTGGCCTCTGAGGCTCTGACACTTCATCTTTAAAAAAAAAAAAGAGAGAGAGAAGAGTTCTACTTCTAAAAGGACATGACTTTATCAACAGTGCTGGGTTGGTCTGGTTACAAGGAATTCTATTGAAAGTATACAGTCATTCTTATTACAATATCGTGTGCCTGTCACACTTCAGTATATGTATTTATGGAGAGAGAGAGAGAACATGTACCCTTCCTCTTCTTTGGACTACCTTTTGCCCCTCTGCTCCTTTCGTAGCTTGTTTTCAGCCAATTTCAAACATTGTAACCTTCATCCAGAATCCAAATTGTAAACCATCTAAAAGAATGCCATAATACACAGGTCTCAGAACTTGGAGGCCAAAGAAAAAATAAAGAGTTGTGAGCCAAATACACACTTTTCCCCTTAAAATAAGTATTGAGAGTATTTATTTTTAAATGCTAATTCAATAATCAATAAGGATGTGATTTCAAAACAATGTGTAGTCCATTTCCAATCAAGAATGAATCACAGGAACTGAATTTTTCCTCCTACTTGAAACAACTCCAGGCAAAATATATAAAGCAATAGCACTCAAGCCCACTGGTCATCAGGAACGAAGGGCAGTGATCCCTGAGAGATGGGAAATGAGGTGTGAACCCTACAACTGCCTCAACTTACTGTCTGGAGAAAGTTTCCATGCCATGACACAGGAGGCTTGCTATAAACTGAATTGTGTCTTTCTGAAATTCATGTGTCAAAGCCCTAACACCTAATACTTAGACATAGAGCCTTTGGGAGATTAAGTTTAGATGAGTTCTGAGGGTAGGGCCCTCATGATGGGATTGGTGCCCTTTTAACAAGAGACACCAGAGACCTTGCTCTCTTTCTCTCTCTTTCTCTCTCTGCCATGTGAAGACACAGCAAGAAGGTGGCCGTCTACAAGCCAGGAAGAGCGATCTCATCAGAACCTGACCATGCTGGCACTCTGATATCAGACTTTCAACCTCCAGAACTGTGAGAAAGAAATTTCTATTGTTTAAGCCACCCAGTCAATGGCATTTTGTTATGGTGGCTCAAGGTGACTAATACAGGGTAGGAGCCTAGTCAGAGCCCAGCTGTCACTTCAAGTTCAGCTTGAAGATGGCCTGGGAATTCAAGGAAGTCAAACCAGCTAAAGTTCACAGGACAGGGTCTGAGAGAGGAATGAGGTGCACAGGGAGAAACCTGAGATCTGCCAAGGTCCCCCTCAAGTGGTTTGCTGAGTACGATCAGTGTATTCTTGAGGAAGTTGGCAGAGGCTTCAAAAGGACCACCTGGAAGACAAAATATGACCAGGGCTTACCAAGGGGGGAGGCAATTCCTGATCCCAACAGACAGAGCAGGAAAACCTAGTAATTCAAGGGGCATTGGTTAGAGTAGTGAGAGGGTCCTCTCATACTAAGGCAGGGGGTGGGAATGAACCCTAGAAAAAATGATTTGGGGCCATCTAGCAAATCTTAAAGGTATCAAAGTGATCCTAAATATCCCAAATAAATTAACCATGTCCAGAGAAATCTCAAGAATATTTATGGAATTTTCAGTATCCAAAATTTTCAGCATCCAAAAAGTTAACATCCAAAATGTCTAGCAAAGAAGCAGAAAAATACAACCCAAAATAAGGAGAAAAATCAATCCATTGAAACTGATCTGGAAATTACATAGAAGATAGAAATAGGACATTAAAATAGTTCTTATAACTATATTCCATATATTTAAAGAGCTAGAGGAAATATCTTACATGTTAGTAGGGACACTGAAGATATAAAAAGATCTGAATCCAACATCAATAGATAGAAGCTATAATGTCTGAGGTGAAAAATACACTGGATGGGATTAAAGGCAGATTAGATGTTGCAGGGAAAAGGATTAGTGAAGGTGTAGATAGCAAGAGAAACTAGCCAAAATGAACCATGAGAAAATAAAAAAAATTAAGAAAGGAATGAAAAGAGGATTAATGAGCTTTGAGACAGCTAGAGGTGGCCTAATAAATGTGTAATTAAAGTAAGTGAAAGGGAGAGGGGTGGCAGACAAAATAATTGTTGAGGAACAATTGTTGAAATTTTCCAAAGTTGGTTAAAACTATAGACGCACAGATCTATGTTCAGTAAAATCCAAGCACAAGAAACATGAAGAAAACTGCACCAAAGCACATTATAATCTAATTGCTTAACACAAGTAATAGGAAAATGTAAGAAGTTATAAGGGGAAAAAGGCACCTTATGGACAGAGGAAAGAAGATAAGTATGACATCAGATTTTTTATGGGGAAAAAAATTCAGGCTATATAAAGGTGGATAAACATCTTTAAAGCACTCAAAAAAGAAAAAAGAAAAAAAAAGTCAACCTATAGTTCTTTACCCTGAGAAAATATTTTCAAAAATGAAAGTGAAATGCACGCTTTTGTCAGACATACATAAACTGAAAAATTTTCTCATCAGCATTCACTAAAAGAAATGTTAAAAGAAATCCCTCAAACAGAGGAAAATGAAACCAGAGGAAAACCTGGATCTATGCAGAGGAATGGAGAAAACAGAAACAGAAGATATGAATATACTTTATTTCTCTAATTATTTTAGATAAAATCTATATTTTTATTATTTAGATCTTTAAAATTAATCTACTGTTTAAATAAAGAGTAACAATGCAGTGTAGGGTTTATAACATAAGTAGAACTGTACTCTGTGACTACAATAGCATAAAGGCCCAAGGGGGAGTAAAGGAAGTACATGTTGGGAAGGCCTTTATATACCACACATAAAGTATAGTATACTATCACTTGAAAGTAGACAGGGATGAATTTAAAATATTTACTCTAAACCCTAAAGCAAACACTAAATAACAATAATTATAGCTAATAAACTAAAAAGAGAATGGAAAACACAATAAAAAAATTCTCAAGTAATCCAAAGGAGAGTGGAAAATGGAAAGAAAAGGAACAAAAGTGAAACAAAAAGAAAAAAAAATAGCAACATGTATATTTAGGCCCAACAATATCAATAATCCTATTAAATACAAATGGCTTAAAAACCCCAATGAAAAAGCAACAATTATTAGATTGGATTTAAAAGCAAGACCCAACTATGTCCTGCCTACAAGAAACTCACTTCAAATATAAAAACATAAATAGAGTTCAATTAAAAGGATGGGGAAAGATATACAAACACTAGCGAAAATAAAGCTACAGTGGCTAATATTAAACAAAGTAAGGATCAGAAAAGAGCATAATGCCAGGAGTAAAGAAGGTCATTTCATAATAATAAAGGGATTAGTTCATCTAGAAGACATGATAATCCTAAACATTAAGCAAAACTTGTTAGAATTGTATGGGGAAATACACAAATCCTCAATGATGGAGATTTCAACACCTCTTTCTCAAAAATAAATAGAAGAGTAGAGAGAAAATTAGTAATGACAAAGATAACTGAACCAACTTGACCTAATTGACATTTATAAAACATTCCACCAAACAGCATGTGGAACACTTATCAAGATAGGCTGTATTCTGGGTCAACCTAACTGTTCATCAACAGATGAATGATAAAGTGTGTAAAGAAACAGTAATATAAGGAGTGGAAAAAGTGATAAACTAAAAATAAAACATAAAGAAATAAAAAAGAGCAAAAACAATCCAGTTACCATAACAAACGTTGACTATTGCAAAAGATTTGGAATATGTGTTGGTTCAAACAGAATTTTTTTCTGAATTGTATTTTCTCTAAGTGGGGAATAAATAATGCCATATTTTGGAGAGCAGAATTTAAGTTATGTGTATCAACCAGCTATTACTTAGAGAATTTAAATTTCAAAGTTTTTCTTTGTAAAACGTAGTGCTTTCTCTAAAAGTCAATTTTCCAATGCCATATGCTTTACAAGGTTAAATTTTAGTAATAATTTAACTGGCGCTGTCTATGCACATTTGTGGTTTATTTATATTATTTGGCTGTGCAACTTTGCTGAATTACCTAGTTAAGGGAAATTTCAAGGAAAAAAAAGTGTTCCGAAAAAATGGGCCATATCAACTAATGCAGACTTTTCTATCCCAAAGTTTTATCCCAAAGTTTGTGTAAATTCAGAAATAATTTTTGCCAAATGCTTTTATGGAAGAAAACTTTTAGGAAAAAGTATTCTAAATATTAATTTAAATGGAAATACTAAGAGTTTTTAAATATTTTATCTAATTCTTACAAGTTTGTGAGATAGGCATTATTTTCTTTAAAGATTTTATTTATTTATTTGACAGAGAGACACAGCGAGAGAAGGAACACAGCAGGGGGAGTGGGAGAGGGAGAAGCAGACTCCCCGCTGAGCAGGGAGCCCAATGCGGGGCTATGACCTGAGCTGAAGACAGACACTTAGCGACTAACCCACTCAGGCTCCCCTGAGATAGGTATTATTATCTCAGTTTTATAGTTGATTAAGCCCAAGCTCATGGTTTAATAACCTACTGGAAGTCGCACAATTACATAGCAGCTGATAGAGATCTTCTAAATCTTTGTTCAATAATTTTCCAGTAACTTCATACTGAAAGTTAACACAAGACAAAAATTACCAAGATTCAGACCCAGAAATAACCACTCTTAACATTTAATACATCCAAGTTCTAGGCAACCATTGACTGGAAAAATGAGTGATCTTTTTAGACTACATAAAAGTTTACTCTCGGTATTATATAAGCATTCTTCCACAAGTTCTCAATTTTTCCTCTCTCCATCTTTCTCTCCCCTCCATACACACACAAATATACCACTAATAAAATAAAATCATACTATATATGCTGTTTTTCATTCATTGCTATGTATTAGCACTTCTTTCTATGTGGATAATTAATTTGTATTATACTTTTTAGTGGTTGTTTAGAATTCCACTTTAAGGGCATAATTTGCATAACCAGTCTCTACTTTAGAGGCATTTCATAATTTTCCTGTATTTTAAAATGTGGCATGATAATAATTCTTATACTTACCTCTGTGAATTTTCCAATTATCTCATTAATATAAATTCCTGGAATTATAATGCTGAATAGTAGGATAATTTTTTAGACCTATTATCAAACTTCCCTCTACAAAAATTGTACTTCATTTGGAGTCCCTCTAAGAGAATATGATTGTAAATAGTTCTTTTATACCCCAGTCAACAATTGATATTATCAGTAATGCATTTGTGACAACTAGTGAAGAGGAAATGGCATTGCCTTATTTTATATTAATTGAACATAAGAGTACTATCTTTTCATATGCCTTGTTGTCATTTTTTAAATAATTTTCCTATAAGTTGTAGATGATTGTATGTTCTTTTATTTGATAAATACTAAATATCTAGCCTTGAGGCTGGCAAACTAAGACCTATAGTTCACTATTTTTTTATCATTTTATTTATCTATTTATCATGATAAGTGTACTCTTTAATCACCATTCCCTATTTCCTGCATGCCCCCACCCACTTTCCTTCTAGGTAACCATCAGTTTGTTCTCTATAGTTAAGATCTTGTTTCTTGGTTTGTCTCTCTCCCTGTTTTCTTTTTTTTTCTTTATTTGTTTGTTTTGTTTCTTAAATTCTACATATGAGTGAGATCATATGGTATTTGTCTTTCTCTAACTTATTTCACTTAGTATTATACTCTCTAGCTCCATCCACATTGTTGAAAATGGCAAGATTTCATTCTTATATATGGCTGAATAATATTCCATTGTGTATGTATACCACATCTTCATTATCCATTTATCTATCAGTGGACATTTTTTAAGATTTATTTATTATTTATTTTTAGAGAGAGAGAGCGCACAAGCAGGAGGGATAGAGGGAGAGAGACTCTCAAGCAGACTCCATAGTGAGCATGGAGCCCTATGTGGGTCTGATCCCACGATCCTGAGATCACGACCTGAGCCATCATGACCCAGTCATCCCTATTGATGGACATTTGGACTGCTTCCATAGTTTGCCTATTGTAAACAATGCTGCTATAAACATAAGGGTGCATGTAACCCTTTGATTTAGTGTTTTTTGTATTTTGTGGGTAAATCAGCAGTAGCAGGATTACTGGATCATAGGGTAGTTCTATTTTTAATTTTCTGAGAAAGTTCCATACTATTTTCCACAATGGCTACACCAGTTTGCAAAAATGGTCCTTTTTCTCCACATCCTCATCAACACTTGTTTCTTGTGTTTTAGATTTTAGCCATTCTGACAGGTGATATCTCATTGTAGTTTTGATTTGCATTTCCCAGATGATGAATGGTGTTGAACATCTTTTCTTGTTTTCTGTTGACCATCTGTATGTCTTCTTTGGAGAAAGGTCTGTTCATATCATCTGCCCATTTTTTAATTGGATTATTTGGTTTTGGGGTATTGAGTTGTATCATTTCTTTATGTATTTTGGATATTAACCCTTTATCAGATACATCACTTACAAATATCTTCTCCCTCAGTAGGTTGCCTTTTAGTTTTGTTGATTATTTCCTTCACTGTGCAGAAACTTTTTATTTTGAGTAGTCCCAATAGTTTTTGTTTGCTTTTGTTTCCCTTGCCTCAGGAGATAGGTCTCCTGTTGCTACGGCCAGTGTCAGAAAGATTACTGCCTGTGCACTCTTCAAGAATTTTTATGGTTTCAGGTCTTACATTTAGATCTTTAATCTATCATATTTTTGTATGGTGAAGAAAGTGATTCAGTTTCATTCTTTTGCATGTGACTGTCCAGTTTTCTCAACAAAATTTTTTTTAAGAGACTGTCTTTTTTTCATTATATATTCATTCCTCCTCTATCAAAGTATAATTGACCATATAATTGTGGTTTTATTTCTGGGTTTTCTGTTCTATTCTCTTGATCTCTTTGTCTATTTTTGTGCCAGTACCATACTGTTTTAATTTAACTTGAAATCTGGAATTATAATACCTCCCTTTTTTTTTTCTGTTTCAAGATTGCTTTGGCTATTCTCAGTCTTTGTGGTTTCATACAAATTTTATGATTGTTCTAGTTCTGTGAAAAATGCTGTTTGTATTTTGATAAGGATTGCATTAAATCTGTAGTTTGCTTTGGGTTCATGCAAAGAGACATTGTAACAATATTTGTTCTTCCAATCCATGAGCATGGAATGTCTTTTCATTTCTTTGCATTGTCTTGAGTTTCTTTCATCAGTATTTTATACTTTTCAAAGTACAAGTCTTTCACCTCTTTGGTTAAGTTTATCCTAGATATTTTAGTATTTTTGGTGCAGTTATAAGAGGGATTGTTTTCTTAATTTCACTTTCTGCTACTTTATTATTAGTGTATAGGAATGGAACAGATTTCTGTACATTGATTTTGTATTCTGTAACTTTACTGAATTCATTTATCAGTCCCAGTAGTTTTTTGGTGAAGTCTTTTAGGTTTTCTATATATAATATCATGTCATCTGCAAATAGTGAGAATTTTACTTCTTCTTTTGTTTTTTTGTTTTTACCAATTTGGATGCCTTTTATTTCTTGATGTTCTCTAATTGCTATGGCTAAGACTTGCAGTATTATGTTGAATAAAAGTGGTTAAGAGTGGATATTCTTGTCTTGTTCCTGACCTTAGGGGAAATGCTCTCAGTTTTCACCATTGAGTATGATGTTGGCTGTGGCTTTTTCATATAAAGCCTTTATTATGTTGATGTATGTTCCCTCTAAGCCTACTTTGCAGAGCATTTTTATCATGAATGGATGTTGTACTTTGTCAAGTGGTTTTTCTGCATCAATTGAAATCATCATATGGTTTTTATCCTTTCTCTTATTGATGTGACATATCATATTGATTGTTTTGTGAACATTGAGCCAGACTTGCATCCTGGGAATAAGTCCCACCTGGTTGTGGTGTATGAGTTTTTGAAAAATAATTTTTGGATTCAGCTTGCTAATATTTTGTTGATTATTTTTGTATCTATATTCACGAGAGTTGTTGACCTGTAATTCTCCTTTTTTTTGTGCTGTCTTTATCTGGTTTTGGTGTCAGGGTGATACTAGCCTCATAAAATTAATTTGGAAGTTTTCTTTCCTCTTGTATTTTTGGTAATTGAGAAGAATGAGTATTAACTCTCTTTAAATGTTTGGTAGAATTCTTTTATGGAGCCATGTGGTCCTGGACTTTTTGTTTTTTGGATTTTTTGATTACTGATTCAGTTTCATTGCTGGTGATTGGTCTTTTCAAATTTTTTATTTCTTCCTGTTTCAGTTTTGTTAGGTCATATGTTGCTAGGAATTTATCCATCTCTCCTAAGTTGTCCAATTTGTTGGCATATAGGTTTTCATAATATTTTGTTAGAATTGTTTGTATTTCTGTGGTGTTGGCTGCGACTTCTCTTTCTTTCCTTTTTTTTTTTAAGATTTTATTTATTTATTTATTTGACAGAGAGAGAGAGAGAGAGAGAGAGAGAGAGAGAGACAGCGAGAGAGGGAACACAAACAGAGGGAGTGGGAGAGGGAGAAGCAGGCTTCCCTCAGAGCAGGGAGCCAGATGTGGGACTTGATCCCAAGACCCTAGGATCATGACCTGAGCTGAAGGCAGATGCTTAATGACTGAGTCACCCAGGCACCCTGCGACTTATAGTAATTTTTACTTGGATCCTCTCTCCCATTTAATGAGTCTTGCTGGAGGTTTATCAATTTTGTTGATCTTTTCAAAGAACCATCTCCTGGTTTCATTAATTTGTTCTATTGTTATTTTGTTTGTCTGTTTTGTTTTTGTTTATAGTTTCTATATCATTTATTTCTGCTCTAATCTTTATTATTTCTTTCCTTTTGCTGGGTTTCCTTCTCTTCCTTGCTCCTTTAGGTTAAGTTTAGGTTTGTTTGTTTTTTTTGAGAATTTTCTTGCCTCTTTACGTAAGCCTATATTGCTGTAAAACTTACCTCTTAGAACCACTTTTGCTGTATCCCAGAGATTTTGGACTATTTTGTTTTTATTTCCATTTATTTTCATGTAATTTCTGATTTCTTTTATTTTTTGGTTGACCCATTCATTGTTTAGTAGCATATTATTTAACCTCCATGTATTTGTGCTCTTTCCAGATTTTTTTTCTTGTGGTTGATTTCCAGTTTCATAGTGTTCTGATTAGAAAAGATGCATGCTATGACTTTGATTCTTTTTTTTTTTTAACTTGTTGAGACTTGTTTTGTGGCCTAATATGTGCTCTATTCTGGAAAATTTTCCATGTGCACTTGAAAAGAATATGTATTCCACTGTTTTAGAATAGAATGTTCTGTATATGTCTGTTGAATCCATTTGGTTCAGTGTGTCATTCAAAGACACTCTTTCCTTGTTGATTTTCTGTTTGGATGATCTCTCCATCAATGTAAGTGGGATGTTAAAGTCCTCTACTATTATTGTATTACTATCGATTATTTCTTTTATGTTTGTTATTAACTGTTCTGGTGTTTGGCTGCTCCCATGTTGGGTGCATAAATGTTTACAGTTCTTATATCCTCTTGCTGGATTATCCCCTTTATTATTATATAGTGTCCTTCTTTGTCTCTTGTTACAATCTTTGTTCTAAAGTCTGTTTTGTCTGATATAAGTATTGCTACCCCAACTTTCTTTTGGCATCCATTTACAAGATAAATATTTCTCCAACCCCTCACTTTCAATCTGCAGGTGCCTTTCTATCTGAAATGAGTCCCTTGTAGATAGCATATAGATGGGTCTTTCACTTTTTTTTCCACCCTGTTTCCCTGTGTCTTTTGATTGGAGCATTTAGTCTATTTACATTCAAAGTAGTTATTGATAGATATGTATTTATTGCCATTTTGTTACTTATTTTGTTGTTGTTTCTATAGATTTTCTTTCGACCTTTCTTCTCTAGCTCTCATGGTTTGTTTGTTTTCTTTAGTGACATATTTGTAACCCTTTTCTCTTTATTCTTTGCATGTCTTTTACTGGTTTTTGGTTTGTGTTTGCCATTAAGTTTGTGTGTAAAATCTTATACATATAGCAATCTATATTAAGTTGATGGTTGCCCAGGTTTAAACCCATTCTTTACCCCTCTCCATGCCACATTTTAGGTATATGGTGTCCTATTTTACATCCTTTTATTTTGTGAATCCCTTGACTGATTTTTACAGAAATGTTTATTTTTACTGCTTTGGGGTTTTTTACTCTTCATACTCTCACTTATGGTCTTCGTTTCCACTCAGAGTCTTCTTTAATATTTCCTACAGGGCTGATTTAGTGGTCATGGACTCCTTTAGTTTTTGTTTGTCTGAAAAAAACCTTTATCTCTCCTATTCTGAACGATAGGCTTGCTGGATAGAATATTCTTGGCTGCGGATTTCTCCTATTCAGCACTTTGAATATATCATGCCACACTCTTTTCTGGCCTGTGAAGTTTCTGCTGAAAAATCTGCTGCAAAGCCTTATGGGGTTTCCTTTGTATGTAACTGTCATTCTCTTGCTGCTTTTAAATTATTATTTTTTTCTTTATTGCTCCTTTTTGCCTTTTAATTACTATGTCTCTTGGTGTGGTCCTCCTTGGGTTGAATTTGGTGGTGGTCGGGGGGATCTCTGTGCCTCCTGGATCTGGATATCTGTTTCCTTCCCCAGATTAGGAAAGTTTTCAGCTATTATTTCTTGAAATAATTTTTCTATCCCCTTATCTCTCTCTTCTTCTTTTGAGATCCTTATAATGCAGATGTTATTACACTTGATGGAGTCATGAGTTTCCTAAGAATATTTTTAATTTGCATAATTTTCTTTCCTCTCCTTTGCTCAGCTTGGTTACTTTCCATTACGCCTGGTTACTTTCCATTACTGTGTCTTCCAGGTCATTAATTTGTTCCTTTGCTTCATCTAGCCTGCTATTTATTCCATCAAGTGTACTTTTATTTCATTTATTGTGCTCATCTTTTATCGGTTCCTTTTTCTCTCCATGTTAAGAGTCTCACTGATGTCCTCCACTCTTTTTTCCAGTCCAGTGAGTATCTTTATGATCATTACTTTAAATTCTCTATCAGGCATATTACTTACATCAATTTCACTTTGGTCTCTTGCTGTGGTTTGATCTTGTTCTTTCATTTGGGAGATGTTTCTCTGTCTCCTCATTTTGCCTGACTTTCTGTGTCTGTTTCTGTGTGTTAGGAAAGTTAGCTACTTCTCTTGCTCTTAATGATAATAGTCTTATGAGGAAGAGGTCCTGTAGTGCCCTGCAGTGCAGTGTCCCCTGTTCCTCAGGGCTTGTCACCTATGTGTTTTGCATATACTCTGCTATTCAGTATTGGCCTCTTTTTCCTTTAATCCAGTTGCTTATTTTGGGTAGCAAGGTGTGCAGTGATATGCTGGTGAAACGAGACCTGCCCCCACTGCCACTAGAACTGTGGTCCCACAAAACACACAGGTCAGGAGATGTGATGTTGGCCGGATTTACACTGGTCTTATGCAGGAGGTGCCCACAGCACTGGGATTCAAGTGCAGGTGACTGGGAAGGGCATAACCCCCAAAGGGGAGGGGGCAGGGCTTGGTATAAGCGAGTTAGGTAACAAATGTCAATATGGTACTGGTTCCCGCAAGTGGCCATTGTTTATGCTAGAGGGTAGGAGAGGGAAATGGAAGCTGCCAGCTTTTTTATTCCTTGAGTGGTTGGTCTCCCCATGATCCCTGTCTCCCCAGGCTGTGCTCTGAGATGAGCAAATCATTCTTCCTCCCATCTGTCCCTAGTGTTTTTCCAACTGCTGGTTCTATAGCTGTATCTGCAGAAGTTTTTTGTCATGATGTCTCGTTAAGGGCAGGGACTCTGCTTTCTAACACCCTTCAGGCCCTCCCAGGGCAGAGCCTGCCGATTTTTAAAATTCCAGGCTTTAAGTCCTGCCAGTGTTAAGAATTCATGAAATTCGTTTCTGTCACTTTCAAAGACAAATATTATGGGGATTCATCCTTTCTGTTTATGGGCTCCTTGGTGTGAATGTCTATTTTTTGACCTTCCCTGAGCCACAGACTCCCTCCCTGCCAAGGATGGCCATAGTTTGTTTTGTTCTCATATCATGTCTTCACCCTTCTTACCTTCTTCAGTGTGGCTCTTCCCTACCTTTAGTTGTGGATTCCATTCTGTCAGTCTTCAAGTCATTTCCTGGGTTGTTATGCGGATGTGGGTATTATTTAGTTGGAACGGTGGGATGAGGTGAGCTAAGGGTCATCCTACTCCACCATGTGCCCAGCTGACCTCACCATTATGGGAACACAAGCAGGGGGAGTGGGAGAGGGAGAAGCAGACTCCCCACGGAGCAGGGAGCCTGATGCAGGGCTCAATCCCAGGACCCTGGGATCATGACCCGACCTGACGGCAGACGCCCAATGACTGAGCCACCCAGGTGCCCCTGACCTCACCATTATTAATACATTTTACTCTTTATTATAAATTTGAAATCATTTAGTTAAGTTCCTTAACCATTTCATTAGCTGGATTATAATTATATTGACTTTACAGATTAATCAGGTGAAAACAGCAAATTTAGAGTATTGAGTCTTCCCACAGAAAAACAAGATTTGAATCTTTATTTTCTCAAGTCTTCATTTCTATGTTTTATTAGAGCTTTGTTGTTTTCTTCATTCAACAATGTGTCAGGAACTCACCAAACCTCTTTCTTTCTGACTGAGGCTAACAAGGCCATGTAACTAAGTCCTAACGAATACTACTTCTAGCCCTTGTTCTAAAAATCCCTATCCATGGTCATCTTATCTCAGTTTCTCCATCTCCTTATCTGGATAACTCCGAGGGTTTGAGGAAGGTAGACCCACAAGATGGGAGGATTACATTAAAGGCTACCCACCAAGTAGGAATGCCTACATTGGACTTTGTGTGCTCAATGAAGTAGATTTCATAGTTTTAGGCCACTGAGATATTTGTTTTGTTCTGTTCTTTGTTTTTGTGTGTGTGTGAGATAGAAGATAGTGTTTCTCTAATGCAGAAATTCAGAAGTTGGTTATAGAGTAGGCAAATATCAAAACAACAACAACTAAAAGTATATGGTAATGACTTAGCAACTGGGCAGCAGAGCTGTGAGAAAAGCTATAGCACACTGAAAGACTGAGCAATATTGGGATTCTGTGAACAAAACATTTAATGTCAATTGTGATAATTTGGAAGGCAGACTTAGCTCCTACTGAGGCTATAGCCTTGGGAAGAAGCTTGGAAAGGCTCAGAATAATAGTTGTGTGGCTATTCTTGGTGCCTTCAGCAAAGTGTTATAAGGAAGAGGTGAGATCAGTCATGAATTGGCTCATTTCCAAGCAGAGTAAAATGGCAATGGAGAAATTTCAGTGATCAAAATTCATACAGGTTTGTAAAATGTAATTGCTTCTTGATACCAAATAGTAATAAATATGCTTGAGAAAGGTCTTAGATACAAAGGCCCAGTTAAACATCTCAATTAAACAAACTGTTGGAGCCCTGAAGCCTAGGTCAAATTATGTGTATGGCTCTCCCAACTGGTTTTTCAAATAGTTTTAGAGTAGCCACAATTATGTGAACATACACACATGTCCATGCATGTGCACATGGAGAATGAGTGTCATGGGGGCAAGAAAGCAAGGAAATAAATCAGGCTAGAAGAGTAGCATGAGGAGAGATCTTTAGCTGTGGTTATTAGCTTAGTAGAAAGAAACTGATTAGAAAGAAACACATAAGTCCACAACGTTTGGGATCATTATATTGCCAAAGAAACTATGAGCTGAGACTAAAAAAGTCTTTGTTAATTCCTGATGTAAACACTTGGATCCTTAAACTTGCAAACCAAGAAGCAATTATAAAAGCTGTGCAGGGATGCCTGGGTGGCTCAGTCAGTTAAGCGTCTGCCTTCGGTCTAGGTCATGGTCCGGGGGTCCTGGGAATGAGTGCTGCGTCAGACTCCCTGCTCGGTGGGGAGTCTGCTTCTCCCTCTGCCTACCACTCCCCCTGCTTGTGTGCACTCTCGCTCTTTGGCAAATAAATAAAATCTTTTAAAAAAATAAATAAGTAAATAAAAGCTGTGCAGCTCCTAACGGCTTCCAATTCTGATGTTGTATATCCAATATCTCATGTAGGATGACAAAGAAGTAGAAAAGTACTGGAGGACAGACCCAGGACCCATGGAGGAGAGTGTAGGAAGGAGGGAGGTCCCTCCACAAAGAGCAGGATTAGGTCCTAAAGAGGGACTTTCTGTCACTACCATGACAGAGAGATTTCACGATGCCTTGGCAGGGACTGCTGTATTTCTATTTTCCCTCTCCTAAATGGAAGTATCCACTGTAGCTACTTTCCTGCTCCACCATTGTATATTGGTGTACTGAGGGGACAGTAAGCTCCCGTTTGAGTTCATGTGTGCCACATTTCTCCAAGATCCTCACCTTTGAGCTTTCTATCATGCTTGGGTGGGACATTGGGTTTGTCTATGGAGCCCATACCTATCAGTGAAAAGAAGAGCGAAAGGGAGATTTGGCAATGAAGCTGATGGATTTTAGCAAAGACTAGTAAGAGTCTTATAAAACCTGGTCTCTCATGTTCCTGAGCACAAAGCTAGACTACCTTTCTCAGACTCCCTTGCAGCTAGAGGTGGTTTCTTACTGAGTTTTAGCCAATGGAATTATGTTAAATAATGTGTGTTATTCCCAGTATGGTCCCTTGAAACCTCGTAGGGTCAGTCATTCGTTCATTCTCTCTCCTTCCCATCAGCTGAATTAATGGAGAGAGCTCCTAGGACCTGAAAAAGGATATAGCCACAATTAAAGGGAGCTGAATCCCAGAATTATCAAATAGAAGGCTGGGATATCTGCTTTGGACTTTGATCAGAAGAAACAAAATTCTAATGGGTTTGATGCAATAAAAGTTGATTGGGGGTTCAATTGTTATAGCAGTAAGCATTTTTTGCACTAATGCAATTTTTGTTAAATTTCTCCCTCTCACTTTTTAATGTTTTGGAGGTAGTCCTTGTGAGTGGTTCAAAGATCCAGTATGAACAAAGTTCATAAAATTTGTCAGTGGCATTGTATCATTTAGGTTAATTTAGACTTCATTAAAAAAGAAATCAAATTAAAAAAGAAATCAAATGCATTGTTAGTGCAGAGTTCTTTTAAGTCAAATATAGTGCACAATGAACTATATATTGGTCATAATTTCCAAATGACGTTTTAAATGACACAAAAGAGTAGCAGTTTTACAAGTAGAAATACTGAAATTTCTGCCATGAGTAATGGTTTATACTAGGAAGAAAAATAAGTATGTGATCTGCTCTTACTTTTGCATGATAGCAGAGAAGAAGTGATTGATACTAGGTTATTCATTTGTGGGTAGCTCATCTGTGTTTTATTCCTTGCCCTGTCAGACTGAGAAGACCTATCAATTTTATTAGGGCTGCTGATGTACTCTGTACTTATAGTTTTATTACCTGGTGGAGAAGCTACAAAATATTGGCAGTCTTTAATAACAAGCACTTTATGTTTCCTTGTATCAGCAAATTTCTTAGATTAATACCCTTTGATTGATGGAGTTGTACTGAGGTGTTTTTTTTTTTTAAGGTTCTAATTTCTCTAAATGCTTGTAAAAAAAAACTAACAGGAGGCCTAACATGTGTATATATGTGGCTACATATATGTGTGTACACACGTGTGTCACATATGTATGTGTGACTACATGTGTGTACATGTGACTACATGTGTGTATATGACATATATATGTATATGCCTCTCTTTGCCTAGGTAAACCTTTGTCTGAAGCTGATATTAAATATTTGTCTATGGTTACAAGTACTCAACATGTTGTTGTCCATGTTATTAGGTTTGTAAAATATTTTTAAAAAACCCAAACCACAAGATTTAGAAAGAAACTACAAACCTCAGTGTTCTGGAGTTTGGAGGCATAAAGATGCTTATTAAAGCTAGTTCAATGTCACTCTTGGACAAGTACTCTGAATTTTTAAAACTTTGAAATGAGAATCTTAAAAAATTAATTAAAGCAAATATTTGATCTTTTGTTGTAAAACTTAAGATATGTTAGTTATCCCTCCCTTTCCCTGTGGTCCTCTGCACTATTCCTTATGTTCCACATGTGAGTGAAACCCTATGATAATTGTCTTTCTCTGCTTGACTTATTTTACTTAGCATAATACCCTCTAGTTCCATCCATGTTGTTACAAATGGCAAGATTTCATATTTTGATGGCTGCGTAATATTCCATCATATATATGTACCACCATATATATGTACCATTCCATCATATATATGTATCTTCTTCATCTGTTGAAGGGCATCTCGACTCCTTCCACAGTTTGGCTATTGTGGACATTGCTGCTATTGAACATTGGGGTGCATTTGCCCTTTCTTTTCACTACATCTGTGTCTTTGGGGTAAATACCTAGTAGTCCAAATCAGAGTGGGAGACAAACCATGAAAGACTCTGGACTCTGGGAAACAAACTGAGGATTACAGAGGGGGGGGGGGGGGGGGATGGGATAACCTGGTGATGGGTATTAAGGAGGCCACATGTGGTGATGAGCACTGGGTGTACGCAACTAATGAATCATTGAACACTACATCAAAAAGTAATGATGTACTATATGCTGGGTAATTGAACATAATAAAAATTTTTTTTTAAAAAGATACGTTCGTTATTTGCAAGGAACTTAAGAGGATGGAAAAGGTATTTTCCCCCTCTTTTGATCCTTGGATGAGACAGACTTTTATTTTACTTATTTATCTTTTTATTTTCATAACTTTTAAAAGCTTAGGACAATTTTCAGAATAACGACCTTTGCTATAATGATTTTGTAGTATTTCTATCAAACAGTTGCTAGTTCCTAGGGCACTAGGTAACAAAGTCTCGAAGAAATACGTAAGTTTTTTAAATGTAGTTTTATAGCATAACTATAGGCATATCAAATATTTGAACATGTCCATTTTTGTAGGGGCCTAGAAACTCACCTTTTGAAGGAAAAAAATCAAAGAAAATCACCACAAAAATCCATAATCATTTTGATTTTCAAGGTATAAGCTTGTTTTTTTTATTTATAGAGATAAAAAGGAATGCCTACTGTCTCAAATTATTCTTAGTTAAATTATAGGATAAGGTTTTGTACATCGAATTATGTTTAACTATTTGAAAATTAAATAGGTTCATTTCAAATCATATGAATATCGTGCATTAATTTACATAAATGACTTTAATTACTTTTCAGTACATCATTAGGTATTAATTTAGGCTGTTCTCGTAAGTCTCTTGGACTTCCTCAACAGAAAATAACTTCCCATGAATTTGCACTAATTATTTCCTCCTATAAACAGGATGAGATAACTATGCCAAAATGATTGCCCAGAGAAAGTGCATGTACATTTATTTTTTTAAAGATTTATTTCTTTATCTTAGAGAGCGAGTGAGCTCATCGGCGAGCGGGGGAAGAGGCAGAGAGGGAAGGGCTGAGGGGGAGGGAGAGGGACAAGCAGACTCCCCACTGAGCATGGGGTCCGATTTGGGGCTCAGTCTCCCAGCCTGGAGATCATGACAGGAGCCAAAACCAAGAGTTGGATGCTCAACCAACTGAGCCACCCAGGCACCCCAAAAGTGCATGTTCATTTAGACACTCTTACAAGTATCAAAGGAGAGCTTGATTATAGTTTAGCACAATTTGAATCATGGCCTACAAACCAGTATTTCTGTCCACACATGGAGTAAAAACTTCACCATAAAATTAGCCTTTAACATTGATGGCCTTCCATTCCCCAATAGTAATATACTGATATTGGAACCAGATCTCACATAGTAGGCAATTCTTCTGTTTTATCTGATTAGAGAGTCTGCTTTTGTATGATTTTTTAAAGTAGCAAAATACATATAAGTGATCTTTAAAAGTTATTGGATGTAACATGATGGGAAGAAGTCTTTGTTCCCTTTGTATAACGTTAGCATGAACTAAATGCTCCTGAATTGGCAATGATGTGTTAGTGCCGGGCCTGGGACTAAAAATGTGTATATTACTGGAGCTTGATAACTCAGATGTGCACACTCATAAATTCTCAGGACCTTGTATAGTTCTCCCTTCTCTAGTCCAGTTTTAAAGATCCTAATGGAGTGTTCTATTGTTTTATAAGTGAAATAATTTTCTTCTTTATATATATGTATATATATTTTTACTTAGTCATTCCATACATAGTTAATTCTTTTAATCTTTCCTCATAAATCAGTGTTTCTGGCTCATTAATCATCTGTACTGCCCTTTTAAATCTTACCATATATTTCCCTTTACTCAATACCTTGTAAACCTGATTTTTCCTCCGCACAAAATTTATTACACATTCTTAAGTAGGCTGAAGATATAAATTGCTTTCTGGAAGAATGACACTTTAACATTAAAATGTCTCTAAGAGTAGTCTTACCTAGATCTGTGTTGATCCTACTACATATCAAAAGACAACTTAAAGCCAGAAGAGATCTGAAAGGGTCTTTTAAATTACTTTGCACTTCTGAACTACTGAGTTACATTTGATTGGATAGCTCTAATAAAATGACAAGATTTATCACTTACAAAACCTTAGTCCTATATTATTGTGTATTGTCCAGGAACTTTTCCTAAAGGAGAAACATACATATTTAAAGATGTAGTTGAATTTTTTTATTAATATAGATGAGCATAATATTTCTTTTTTTTTTTTTTTGAAGATTTTATTTATTCATTCGACAGACAGAGACAGCGAGAGAGGGAACACAAGCAGGGGGAATGGGAGAGGGAGAAGCAGGCTTCCCGCCGAGCAGGGAGCCCGATCCAGGGCTTGATCCCAGGACTCTGGGACCATGACCCAAGCCGAAGGCAGACGCTTAACGACTGAGCTACCCAGGCGCCCCGAGCATAATATTTCTAACCAGTTTTTCTTCCACTGGAATGTATGATAGGTAGAATTAGCATGTTGCTTTCAATTTATATATGTGATCCTTATAAATTTCACATACTTCAGGATATGTTTTATAGTGAGTGTGAGATTTATAGAGAAACAATCATTCTACACATTCGATTATATATGTGTGAACTTGCAAGTATTGAAAGCCAAACTGAAAAGAGTAATTTCAGTGGATACATTTGCTCTTTTTCTCCCATCTGACTCTAGTTTACTGTGTGCTTAACTTTACCATTCCCTTAGACCAGGATCAAGTTTAAGATCTTAGCGTCATCTCTGACTTGTCCCTCTTTCCTCCCCTACCTCACATAGAAATCTTTAAATATCTCAGGACAATGTCTTCTAATATCTACTATTGTCTTGTTTTATTTTTTGTTTTTATTGTTTTTTTTATTTATTTGAGAGGGGGAGAATGAGAGATAGAGAGCACGAGAGGGAAGAGGGTCAGAGGGAGAAGCAGACTCCCTGCCGAGCAGGGAGCCCGATGCGGGACTCGATCCCGGGACTCCAGGATCATGACCTGAGCCGAAGGCAGTCGCTTAACCGACTGAGCCACCCAGGCACCCTACTATTGTCTTATTTTAACATTCATTTATAGATTGCTTGATCCTTCTATAGTAAATTCTGGGAGAGCAGGGATCTTACCTGTCTTGTTCGCTCCTAAATGCCTGGAACCTAGAACAACAAATGCTCCATAAATTAATGAATGTCAGTTGTGTTTGTTTTCCTTTTCTTTCAGGCTAGCCCTGGCCTGGTGCTTTTTACCTCTATTTAAATGATTTAAAATAAATGGCATTCCTTTGATTTAAGTTTCACCATCCAGTTCTCTGTTCTAGAAGGAAGATGAGGGAGTGCAGGGTGTAAGATGCAATTTTAGGCAGGGGCAGTCATGGAAAGCTGTAGTAAAGTGAGCCATGAGAAAGCATGGGTTCTGATGCACACCTGGCAGGAAGGCATGTATGTTTTACAGGTTAAGTGCATAGATGTGGTGGTGGGAGCATATGGAAATTCTCGATGTCTTTTCTATTTTTCAATGAAGAAGAGCAAGATTATTAGCTGTGCATGTGGGTGGGGAAGAGGTGGTAGAGGTTTGAGCAGAGAATAAATGACATGAAACAGTCGTGTAGGGGAGTGGGGAGAAAGATTAGGGGAGTGTATTAAAATACCATCTTTTAGGCACATGGTTGTTAACAAAGAGCTGGCAGAGAGTGTACTTAGGCAGCATTAACCCGAGAGAGTGTTCAGGGAGTTGAGGGGAGTCCGAGGGACGAGTTGTTACACTGATGGAACCATGAAGTGCAGAAAGAGGGAATAAGGGAAGACGAGGCAGATGATTGTTACAGTGAAGGGTTTTAGGGTTAGGGCTTCACAGGTACTGAGCTAGAAAGGGAAGAGATGGTAACCTTCGAATAGGACACTTGACGTATGAAATTCCTAGATTCCTACGAATGCAGTGGCATCTTTATATATGCAACTAGACCAGACAATGCCAAATGCTTTCCAAAGTGACTGTATCATTCTAACCGACAGGAATGAGGGTTAATATTCTCTAATATTTAATATTTAAGTCTTTAAATCACATGGAATTGAATTTGTCTGTGGTGTTAGGTAGAGCTCCAATTTTACTTTTTACATGAACACAGTTGTCTTGTCACCATATATTGAATAGTACAGCCTTTCCACATTCATCAGCAGTATCTCCTCTACTATATAATCAAATTAATTAATGCGTTCATTCAACAAATATTTATTGAACACCTATTGTTTACCAGGCACTATTAATCTAATAAGGAAGAAAACAAACAGTAATCCATTATTAGCATTTAGAATTTAGCTTGGCTAGGAAGGCAATAAACAATAAATGTTATAAATACATTCCGTAGTGTATTAGAAGGGAATGAACACTAAGGAAAAAAGAAAAGCAGAGCTGGATAAGAAGGATGGGGGGCCCAAGCTGGGGAGACTGTTAATATTAAGTAGGATGATCATGGTGGATCTCATTGACAAGATTTGGGCAGGCACTTAAGAGAGTTAAGGGGGTTCATCAAACAAACATATAAAGGGAGAACACTCCAGCCAGAGGGAACAATCAGAGCAAATTTCCGAAGTTAGGAATATAACTGGTGTGTTCAAAGAAGAGCAGGGAAGCCAGTGTGTTAGAGCACAGTTAATTAGAGAGAGTAGTAGGAGGGGAAACCAGAGAAGAAATGGCGGAAGCAGGATGTGTAAGGCTTTGTAGGCCATTGTGTGGATCCTTTTTTTTTTTTTTTAAGGACAGCATTGTTTCTTTTTATTTTTCATTTAAACATTTCATCCATTTGGAACTAATTCTGTTGTAAAGTGTGAAGAATTGATCCAATTTTATTTTTTTCTGGATGTATACCGTTGTCCCAATACCAACTAATGAGTAGGTCCATGTTTTCCCCATTGATTTGAGGTCTACTCAGTGATATAGTGAATGCATGTAATTATTTAGATCTATTGCTAGTTACTGTTCTATTCTTGTAGCTGCACACACTGATTCTTTTTCAAAGATTTCCTACATAATCTTGTTGGTTTATTTTAACATATAAACTTTGGAATCATCTTGTCTATTTCTGAAAAGAGAAACCAGGTTGTATTTTTATTGGGATTGTGTTAAATGTATAAATTGACTTAGTAAAATTGACCATTTCATGATGTGTAATTTTTCTATCATAGAAAATTGTTTTCTGATTTGGCAAGTCTTTCTTTTAGTCATATTTAAAGTGTCTTCATATAGATATTATACATTTTCTATAAATTATTTCCATATATTTAATTTTTCACTATTATAACTAAGGTCTCTTAGCTTACAGCTTCAGTTGGTTGTTTTAAGTATTTCCGCCTATTCTTTTGAATTTCTTTTTTGAGGACTTTGGTTATGCATTCTAGTTCTCCTTGGCCAGACTTTATTTCTCTCACACATTTCCATTTTTCTAATACAATCACTGATATTCTGTGTGTATTTTTTTTTTAAAGATTTTATTTATTTATTTGAGAGAGAGAGCACATGAAGGGGGGGAGGGTCAGAGGGAGAAGCAGAATCCCCGCTGAGCAGGGAGCCCGATGAGGGACTCGAGCCTGGGACTCCAGGATCATGACCTGAGCCAAAGGCAGTTGCTTAACCACCTGAGCCACCTAGGCAACCATCTGTGTGTATTTTTGCAGTGGTTTTTTTTTCCCTTTTGCCTCTTCCAGTTTGACTTGCATATTTTGAATTTTTTTATTCCTACTGTTCTTAGAAGTCTCCCAGCTTAAGTTTCATCTTCTATCACATTGCCATTTCTTCTCTGTCATAATTCTTAATTTCTTACATTTCTACTTTTTGATCTTCTATAGAAGTGGTTGCTTCGAGTTTTTTAAATTCCTGACAAAATATTTGGTTACAGTATTTATCTCTGCATTGTATTTTTCTTTAATTGGTAAGTTTCATGGCTCTTTGACATATTTTTTTTCTTATAGTAACTTTGTTTTGATGCTGTGCTAGGTCGCATTTTACTATTCACAATTGAATGAGTTGGCTTTTCCTAGACTATAATCTGAAGTAGGTTTCTGGGTTGGGCTAGAGGGTAGCATTCTTCTGGGATTTAGAATCCAAACTCCTTCTCCTTCTCTGCTATCAAAAGAATGATGGTTGCCAATGCTATTTGTTTATGTATTTATTTTGGGGACCATTCTCCTCTGCTTCTCTGATCCCAAATGGATTTGAAAGGTCTTCTTCTATGAGCCCTTCTTGCCCCCATTTTTGCAAACAGGAAATAAAGTTTGCCCTCTATGGGATCTTCCTCACCAGAAACATTTTTTTTCTGATGTTTTCTTTTTTTTTTTTTTAAGATTTTATTTATTTATTTGGCAGAGAGAGACACAGCAAGAGAGGGAACACAAACAGGGGGAGTGAGAGGGAGAAACAGGCTTTCCACTGAGAAGGGAGCCCGACGCAGGGCTCGATCCCAAGACCCTGGGATCACGACCTGAGCCGAAGGCAGACACTTAATGACTGGGCCACCCAGGCGCCCCTTTCTGATGTTTTCTTAAATTCTTTAAGTATCTCTCTCATCACACACTATAATTTATCTCTTCCCTTCCTCCCACATGACTTATGCCTTACCTTAGCTAACTTTTTTTTTAATGAAATCCTCAAGGTCCATCCAGATTGTCACAAAAGGCAAGATTTCCTTCTTTTTTATGTCTGAGTAGTATTTCATTCTGTTTATATACAACAGTTTCTTTTTTTTCTTTTTTTTATTATGTTATGTTAATCACCATACATTACATCATTAGTTTTTTATGTAGTGTTCCATGATTCTTTGTTTGCATATAACACCCAGTGCTCCACGCAGAACGTGCCCTCTTTAATACCCATCACCAGGCTAACCCATCCTCCCAGCCCCACCCCTCTAGAACCCTCAGTTTGTTTTTCAGAGTCCATCGTCTCTCATGGTTCGTCTCCCCCTCCGACTTACCCCCCTTCATTCTTCCCCTCCTGCTATCTCCTTCTTTTTTTTTTTAACATATAATGTATTATTTGCTTCAGAAGTACAGATCTGTGATTCAACAGTCTTGCACACTTTGCAGCGCTCACTGTAGCACATACCCTCCCCAATGTCTATCACCCAGCCACCCCATCCCTCCCACCCCCCACCACTCCAGCAACCCTCAGTTTGTTTCCTGAGATTAAGAATTCCTCATATCAGTGAGGTCATATGATACATGTCTTTCTCTGATTGACTTATTTCACTCAGCATAATACCCTCCAGTTCCATCCATGTCATTGCAAATGGCAAGATTTCATTCCTTTTGAAGGCTGCATAATATTCCATTGTATATATATATCACATCTTCTTTATCCATTCATCTGTTGATGGACATCTGGGCTCTTTCCATAGTTTGGCTATTGTGGACACTGCTGCTATAAACATCAGGGTGCATGTACCCCTTCGGATCCCTACATTTGTATCTTTGGGGTAAATACCCACTAGTGCAATTGCTGGATCATATGGTAGCTCTATTTTCAACTTTTTGAAGAACCTCCATACTGTTTTCCAGGGTAGCTGCACCAGCTTGCACTCCCACCAACAGTGTAGGAGGGGTCCCCTTTCTCCGCATCCTCGCTAATATCTGTCATTTCCTGACTTGTTAATTTTAGCCATTCTGACTGGTGTGAGGTGGTATCTCATTGAGGTTTTGATTTGGATTTCCCTGATGCCGAGCAATGTTGAGCACCTTTTCATGTGTCTGTTGGCCATTTGGATGTCTTCTTTGGAAAAATGTCTGTTTACGTCTTCTGCCCATTTCTTGATTGGATCGTTTGTTCTTTGGGTATTGAGTTTAAGAAGTTCTTTATGGATTTTGGATACTAGCCCTTTATCTGATATGTCATTTGCAAATATCTTCTCCCATTCTTTCGGTTGTCTTTTGGTTTTGTTGACTGTTTCTTTTGCTTATACAACAGTTTCTTTGTCCATTCACCCATCGATGGACACTTGTTATTTCTTGTCTTTTTGATATCCATTCTGATATGTGTGAGATGTTAGCTCACTTTTTTTTTTAAGATTTTATTTATTATGACAGAGAGAGACACAGCAAGAGAGGGAACACAAGCAGCAGGAGAGGGAGAAGCAAGCCTCCCGCTGAGCAGGGAGCCCGATGCAGGGCTCTATCCCAGGACCCTGAGATCATTACCTGGGCCAAAGGCAGACACTTAACGACTGAGCCACCCAGGTGCCCCAGATGTTGGCTCACTTTTTTTTTTTTTTTGCTCATTTTTGATGGATCACTTTTTCCCCTAATTTTATAGTAAATAAATTCATATTATGTCTGTATGATTTTAGAATAAAAAGAAAAAAAGAAGTGTTCATGCTAGAAATCATTTTAACTTTTGAGATTTAGTACTTCTTAGTTAGGAAGGAACTAAAGTAGACTAGGAAGGGGAGAGCGTTTTCTGGACTCTTCCTGTACTTCTTCTAAAGGCAAGGTTATCTTATGTTTCATTCTATAGTAAAAACAAAGATCAAGTAACATGTTTCAAAGACAAGACATGAGGAAACTCCTCACTGACTTAGGATGTGTGTGTGTGTGTGTGTGTGTGTGTGTATGAATTACTTCTATAAGCATGAGGAATGTTTGTATAAAATTCTAATATCCAACATATTTCAAATCACGCCTACAAATTCTATTCAAATCATTACTTGCATGCATACATCTGAAGTAAACCATGGCTATGGAAGAATGAAAATTTCTGAATGTAAAGAAAGCTACTGATAAATCTGAGTGGGCGAGCTGTGAATGTATAGTTGGGGTTAGTTAGACAAATGGCCAAGATTGGTTTGTTGTTAATAGAGAAGAGGTTAAGAGTTTATTCTCCATGTGGACGAGTTGGCTTTATTGTGGCCACAAGCTGGCTTAACTTCAGCTGGCATTCACAGATAAAGATCTTGGTTCAGGAAAAATGTACTTTATTTATTAAAAAATAAAATATGAGGTAAATAAAAATTAAAAAAACATATTACATCTGGATAGTGGATGAAGCATTACTAATTTTACTTAAGATAGACTACTTAGGTACACCTGAGATACTGCTTAGGTACTACTTAGGTATATCTTTGCTCCTTCCTCTTCTCCTTTTACATTCTTAACATTTCTTTACTGGTTGAATGAACTGTGGTAGAAATTGTGGTGGAAAAAATCCGGACTGATCAGACTCTAATCTTTTTTTTTTTAATTAACATAATGCATCATTTGTTTCAGAGGTACAGGTCTGTGATTCATCAGTCTCACACAATTCACAGTGCTCGCCATGGCACATACCCTCCCCAATGTCCATCACCCAGCCACCCCATGCCTCCCACCCCCCTCCACTCCAGCAACCCTCAGTTTGTTTCCTGAGATTAAGAGTCTCTTATGGTTTGTCTCCCTCTCCGGTTTCATCTTTCCTGTGCTTCCCCTATGAACCTCTGCCTTGCTTCTCAAATTCCTCAGTGAGATCATATGATACTTGTCTTTCTCTGATTGACTTATTTCACTTAGCATAATATCCTCTAGTTCCATCCACGTTGTTGCAAATGGCAAGATTTCAATTTTTTGATGGCTGCATAATATTCCATTGTGTGTGTGTATATATATATATATATATATATATATATATATATATATGCCACATCTTCTTTATCCTTTCATCTGTTGATGAACATCTAGGTTCTTTCCATAGTTTGGCTATTGTGGACATTGCCGCTATAAACATTGGGGTGCATGTGCCCCTTCGGATCACTACATTTGTATCTTTGGGGTTAATACTCAGTAGTGCAATTGCTGGATCGTAGGGTAGCTCTATCTTCAACTCTTTGAGGAACCTCCATACTGTTTTCCAGAGTGGCTGCACCAGCTTGCATTCCCACCAACAGTGTAGGAGGGTTCCCCTTTGATCAGACTCTAATCTTGTATTTATCATGTTATCTTCCAGTTAAGTTGCAATATGTGTGCTTTGTATGTGTGATGACATACAAAATGTGTGATGACATTTTACACATTCTTTTCTTCCTTTATCTGTCCATTAGAGTTTATAATTTATCAGTGTATTTAACATCTCTATAATTATATGAACTTTCAAAGTACTTTATTTTGGAGGGAGCCAGTAGATTGATGGGAAGGCAGAACTCTGTTTTACCTATATAAACATATCTTATTGTAGACAGTTCCAAAAAAAATTTTTTTTTCTATTAAATAGCTAGTTTTTTTTTTTTTCTGGAGAATATCAGATTGGATCATTAGACACAAGGAATTTCACATTTTCTATTAAAACATTCATGATATGTAAGATGTGAATAGTCACAGTTTCTTCACGTATACAAAAATAACGTTTTTACTCTAATTATTCAGTAAGAAAGAACTCTGTTGCAAGACACAGGAGATGTACATTTAGATACAAACTATTTACCACGCTTTCCAACATTAAAGGTATAGGAGAAATAGAATGTATTTTAAACTCTTACCCATTTATATTCTCCTTTCACATTTAGCTCACTCATTTCTCTGGCCTTCCTGTTGGGTGTGACAGTGTATTAGCCAAGCTGTCTCAGGCATTCAGGCATTTTATCAGTTCTACAAGAGAGATGCTAAACAGCATAGTCTAAATTGAAATCTCTGATGACTCTCTGGAGACAAGTTGATAGCAAGAATCACACTCGAGCACTTAAATATGTGGCCTTTTCCCATATTTAACTGCAAGGAGAGAACAGCTTTTGAGTAAACGTTTTTAGCCTTCAACTGTCAAGATTTCTTTTTTATCATTTGATTATTGCATCTCGTTTTGTTAGGAAAGGCTATCAATCTCCCTTTTTTTCCCCTACAATGGAGAATTTAAAGGACCATCGATGCCTATTACTTTAAACAAAACAATTTACAGAAACTGTGTAGTCCAATATTGCTTTCAGAACTATTTTAGGCTACAGAGACAACATTTTGAAATAAAATCTTAGTGCCAAGTGTGTTCCAGTTTAGTTGTAAATTTAAAATGACATAACCATAATATTCTCAGCAATCTTCGGGACTTCCTTATTTCATACAGTTGTTACAGAGGCATTTTTAAATCATGTTATTGGATCGTAGCCTGAAAGAAGTCTTGCTTGGATTTATGAAACTGAGGTCGTTATAAAGGTGATAGAGCTGAGAAAAATAAGCCTTGAAATGTAAACAGGATGTATTTCCATACCCCCTGTGGATTCCAACAGGGAGTTTTTGTGCTTTTTGAGATTCCACTTAGCTCTACAGTTGGGTGGATTCTCTGATAATATGTTTGTCCTCAATATTTGTTGAATTAATAAATACTCATGTTAGGTTATAAAGGTGGGAGAAAGGATCTTAGAGGTCAGCCAGTGTAATTTTTTATTTTGACCCATGATAAAGCTGAGGCTCCAGATAGTACAATCACTTGCCCACAATGTATGGGAACACGTCATCCGCACCGTGCCCGTGCTTTCTTCTGTACTGCGTGTATCTTCACGAGCTACCTTAGATCCTTTTGAGAACAAGGCAGGGCATGATTTGTTGTCGATAAGAAGAGTTAAGTCTAGTAATAAAGTGTTCAAGATTTTTTTGATTGAAATATTTGTCATTTTATTCCATATTACTATCTTTATTAACACTGTATCTTCATTCTACCTGTCTAAAAAGCTACATTATAAGTTTCTTGGGTTTTTCTTTGGGGGGGATGTAATCATCATATGACAATGCTAATTTAATTATAACTTATTATAATACCCACAATACTAATTTTAGTTTTTATTTATTCTAATCATATTTAAACTAGTCTCTATAAGCACTTTAGTCTAAGTTATCTCATTTTAAGTGTCACACAAGCCTTAGATTTTAATCAAAATTTTCTCATTTATACAAGTGAATTTCAAAAGAGAAAATGTGGGTTTTAATGTGAGAGGTTTTGCATAAAAAAATATGTATTGGTCTCATCATTAATGAATTTGCAGTCATAAAACTGGTAACATTTGATAGTTACTTAGATCTAAGAAATGTACAGAAAATACAAGCAATTGGTTCTGATTTAATCGTTAATAGCTACAAAAGTTGTAAATGCACAAATCTGTGATACAGCAACCGTAATTCTCAGATAATTATATCTAATTGAAATTGTACAGAATTCAAGTTTATAGGAAATTAAAATATATTTCTGCCTGGTTCCAGTGAAAAGTATAGGTATTTTGCAAAACTAAATAACATTTTCTAATGAAAAGAAATAATGTGTTAAAACTGAAATGTTTTATTGTCTGAGTGTGCAGAATTCTATATATCTTTCTGTGGCATTTCTGTGGCATGTCACCTGCTTATTTCTATAGAAGAGTCTGGGAATATTCTCATCTCTTTTCCTAAATGATATATGTCTTGAGGATAATATATTTGACTTACCTCTTTGTCACCAATAATACCAAGCCTAGTGACTTGGAAATATTATGTAGTCAATAGATTTTTCAATGAATGAATGACATAGGCAGGATCTATTTTAGAGACAATTTCTTAACTCTGTCTCTAAGAAATATTTTAGTGTATATGACTATAGATCCTTGAATTCAGATTTATGAGTTTCTAACACTGAAAAACCTATACTTCACAAGTTTCTCTGGCCATTTTAGATAAGTGTATTAGTCATAAATATGTATTTTATTCTAAAATCTATTCCAGTTCCATAAGTGATTAAATAGTTTATGAATTCCAGTATTATAGCCCATTAGTATTTTTTTCTTTCTCCGTTTCCAATCACAGTTAACTTTGCTCAACTTTAACAATTCTTCCTTACTAGCAACTCAGATTTTGACAGTTCATGGGGTAGGGTGGCTCCTAAAGAATACATCTGGTTTTACGTTCCTCATTCATCCCTCAGTGCATTGTAGTCTGTTTTCCATCCCATCATGCCAGTATAACTTTTTAATTTCCAGAGAACTTTTAACCCTCTTCCTAATTGGCCCACTTGTATCATTAAAATATTTGTTCCTCCTGGAGGGTGTTATGCTGAGTGAAATAAGTCAATCAGAGAAAGACATGTATCATATGACCTCACTGATATGAGGAATTCTTAATCTCAGGAAACAAACTGAGGGTTGTTGGAGTGGTGGGGGGTGGGAGGGATGGGGTGGCTGGGTGATAGACATTGGGGAGGGTATGTGCTATGGCGAGCGCTGTGAATTGTGTAAGACTATTGAATCACAGATCTGTACCTCTGAAACAATGCAATATATGTTAAGAAAAAAAAGAAGAAGATAGCAGGAGGGGAAGAATGAAGGGGGGTAAATCGGAGGGGGAGACGAACCATGAGAGACGATGGACTCTGAAAAACAAACTGAGGGTTCTAGAGGGGAGGGGTGTGGGCTGATGGGTTAGCCTGGTGATGGGTATTAAAGAGGGCACATTTTGTGTGGAGCACTGGATGTTATGCACAGACGGTGAATCATGGAACACTACATCAAAAACTAATGATGTAATGTATGGTGATTAACATAACAATAAAAAAATTTAAAGAAAAAATAAAAAAAATAAACTTGTTCCTATCATTCATTGATTTCTATCCCGTCCCTTCCCCATTTTCTTGCTACCATTCTGACCATTCTTCCTATTCTCCTATAGAATCCATTTATTATTAAGTTTCAGGAAATGTTTCAAGTTCTCATCCTTTTTCTCACTGTATACTTACTTTCCCTTTGAAAAAATTTGCCAATTTCTGTAGATTTAACCCACTACTTGACTACAGGCAAACTTTATCTTAAACAGCCTGTATCTCCCTGATAATCTCCGTACAGATTGTTCTGGTGTCTACTGTTAGTTTGTCCTTTAGGCATTCCAGGCCTAATGTGAAGAAGAACTTAATCCCACTCCAAGGTAGGGATATGGCCTGTCAGAAAAGGCTTCTTAGAATTAGTGAGGGGGGCTCCTGGGGGCTCAGTCATTCAGCGTCTGCCTTCGGCTCAGGTCATGATCCCAGGGTCGTGGGATCAAGCCCCACGTCGGGCTCCCTGCTCAGAGGGAAGCCTGCTTCTCCCTCTCCCCCTCCCCCCTGCTTGTGTTCCCTCTCTAGCTGTGTCTCTCTCTGTCAAATAAATAAATAAAAATCTTAAAAAAAAAAAAAGAATTAGTGAGGTTTGTGCTGGGTCATGAAGGTGATTGGTGGTTATTCAAGACAAAAAGAAGGAGGAGTGAAAGGAATGAAGGAATGAGGGAGAGTAAGTGGTTGGTAGAAGAGGAAAATCATGGAGCCCAAAGGGAGCAGGCCATATCTGAGAATGGCCAATATGTGGGCAAAGCTGATGAAGGAGCCTGTGAGAAGTAACCAGAGGCATCACCATCAGCTTCCAAATGTCTGCACAGTGGGAGTAGATGAAGGATATGATTTAATTAGCCAGTATTCATTGTGCACAGCAGTCACAATATCCTGACAGAGGAATGATACAAAGAAGCTCAAAGCCGGAGACAAAAAGAGCGAGTAAAGAAAAAACAAAGACACTTCTCTACAAATAAAAGTAAAATTTTTTCAATGCTAAATAAGTAAAAATGGAAAACAAAGAAGATGAGGAGATATTTACCGTAAATGCAACCAATGCTTAATATCTGTTGATAGAAAAAAATTCATACAAATTGATATTTATATGGAAAAGACATGAACATACTTTCACAAATGTATGCATGTAGCATTTATACTAAAATAAGAAAATATTCAGCCTCATTTGTTAAACCTAGTAATCCAAATTGAACAATAGGAGGATGTCATGGACTGAATGTTTATGTTCTGCAAACTTCTTATGTTGAAGAACTATCCCCCCAGTGTGATGGTGTTTGGATGTGGGGCTTTGGGGATTAGATTTATGAGATGGCCCGCTAAGAGTGTGGCCTCCGTGATGGGATTAGTGTCCTTATAGAGGAGGAAGAGAGACCAGACCTCTTTTGAGCACCCTTTGGCATGTGAGGACACCTTGAAAGGCAACAGTCTGCAAGTTAGGAAAAGGGTTCTCATCAGAACCTGATCACTCTGCCACCCTCATCATGGATATCCAGCTAACAGAAATGTGAGGAAATAAATATCTGTCATTAAATCATCCAGTGTGTGGTATTCTGGTATAGCTGCCTAGGCAGACTAAGACAGAAGACCTGTTCTCCTTAGCAAATAATTTTATCAAGAATCGTAAAGTATAAATTTTGATTTTATTATCCCATATGATGGACTCTGTCTGAAGGGTGTAATATAAAATGGGGAAAAGGTAATATCCCTGAGATGTTTATAATAATGTGATTACAAAAGGCAAAAGAAATCAAATAATATGAATTTCAAATATAGTTTCAAATGGTGGAATATTGCTTAGCCACAAAAAAAATGAAATTCTGTTATCCATAGCAACATCAAAACATATTACACTACATGAAAAAGTACACTAAATGGAATGGACATAAAAATGAAAAATTATGATATTTGTACATATGTTCTAGAAGGAAAAAGCACAAAATTAGTAATAAGTGGTAGAATTCGAAGTGATTTAATAAGATTTCCCTCCATCTCATAGTATATTTTTCATGTAACTTTTCATGTAACAAATTGATTCTTTGCATCTTTATAGTCAGAGGCCTATTTCATCTCTGCCTCTGGATCTCCTCATTCAATCAGTCATGTGCCCTAGATAATTCCCCTCTAGGTTTTTGCCCAAACCCAGCCTGCTAGTATAGTGACTAAGGACATGTCCTGTAGAGCAGAAGCACTGGGGGTCTCTCCTACTACTTACTAACTCTGTGATTTCTGCCAGTTTATTGAAGCTTCAATTTTCTTGTCCATGAGGATCATTTCATGGGGGTTTTGTCAAAAACTGAAACCAATAATTCTTGTAAAACAATGAATAGTTTATTAAGAGATTTTGCTGTTGTTCTTGATGGTGTCCTAATTTAAGGCCTTTGCCACCTTGTGGTTGGACCACTGCAGTAAAGTTCAGACTGATCATCTTGACTCCAGGCCATCCCATTAGATCTCAGCAGAATAAACTTCCTAAAATAGGTTACCCCCATCACTTGGATGTTTCCCCACCAACTGCTTAACCACAGCGCTTTCAATGAATCCAAATTTCAGGTTAAAGCTGATGAAAATAGGAAGGGTTCCTGGTTGGCTCCGTCAGTTAAGCGTCTGCCTTTGGCTCAGATTGTGATTCCAGGGTCCTGGGATTGGGCTCCCTGCTCATTGGGGAGCCTGCTTCTCCCTCTCCCTGTGTCACTCCCGCTGCTCGTGCTCTCTCATGTGCTCTCTCTCTCTCTCTCTCTCAAATAAATAATAAATAAAAATATTTTTTAAAAAGCTGATGGGGGCGCCTGGGTGGCTCAGTTGGTTAGGCGACTGCCTTCGGCTCAGGTCATGATCCTGGAGTCCTGGGATGGAGTCCCGCATCAGGCTCCCTGCTCAGCAGGGAGTCTGCTTCTCCCTCTGACTCTCCTCCCTCTCATGCTCTCTGTCTCTCATTTTCTCTCTCTCAAATAAATAAGTAAATAAATCTTAAAAAATAAATAAATAAATAAAAAGCTGATGAAAATAGGAAATTAATGTTTTTGCATCTTATGTTTCAATGTTCGTAAGCTGGCTAAACAGACTAATTAGAATAACACCATATAGATTTCCCACTTGAAGTAAAGGTCTTTTTTTTTAGCACCTTCAGTTTATGCTAAAAAATAAAACTTTTGAAAAGTAAACTTTCAGGTATATGATGAAGAATTTTAGAGAACCTTAAAATTCTTTCCTACTAATTATTATTAGTTTTTGTGACCATATGACAGAGCCTGTGCTCTATGTCCTAAATCCATTCTAGCATTCAATAAGTGTAGGCATATAAAGTACTGTGTCATTTATAGTCACTTCAAAGTGCATTCAGTATCTTGGTTCCCAAGTGCATTAGATTTTATTAAAAGCATTCTGCTGCAACACCCATTCTTCCTAATTGGTTTATGGACAGCCCCTACCATTCAGGCAAATCCTAATTGCATTTTCCCACAAATCTATTTTGATTTATGGTTCCTTATTTGTTCTATATTATTTATAATGAATTGGGGTAAAATTCTTAAGACATTAAATAAAATTTTCAGTAGTCCTCTTAAGACATTTAATAAAATGTACAGTAGTCCTTTGATAAATATGTGATGTACATAAGGATTATTAACAGTATTTTTGCTTATTTTTAATTTTATTTAGTCAACCTACATCCATCTGTGTGATTTCCAGTAGTAATATCTTTATTACCTTTCCAAAGATTTTTACTTGATTTTTCATGTAGAGATTTTTAGAATTACTTGGAATGTTGGAATGGATTATGTGTAGAATATAAAAAATATTTTAGCCTTCTATTAGGTTAAGTAGGCATATATGTATTGGGAACAGAAAAAATATTATCCAGGGACAGTGACAGAGCATCTGCATACAATTAAGTAATATCCATGTGGCACTAACAGGTTTAACTAGTCAGCTTTCAAATTACAACTTTGAGATGCCAGGAGTTAATTTGGAATGGGTCTATAGAAGAATCCAAAAAAATAGTGTTTTAAAATGAGTAAATGGCAGAAATATAAATACAGAGGATAACAGACACTGAAGAAAGAATTTCCACACTGTTGAGGGATTACATAGCAAACTAAGTGAAGACTTGGCATGGAATTGTAGGCATGGAATCATTTCTGTAGGGAGTCCATGAAGACTTATGGGAAGAAAGAGTAAGTATACATTATCTATCAATAGTTTATAAAAAGCCCCCTAGGCTTCTTAGAGAGAAATATGTTCATTCTTTGAAAAGACGATTAGAATTTTGAATTCAGAATCAGAAAGAATGGAGTATGTTTCAAATAAGAGACAAAAGGAAAAAGAGAGGGGCACCTGGGTGGCCCAGTTGTTAAGCATCTGCCTTCGGCTCAGGTCATGATCCCAGGGTCCTGGGATCGAGCCCCACATCGGGCTCCCTGCTCCTCGGGAAGCCTGCTTCTCCCTCTCCCACTCCCCCTGCTTGTGTTCCCTCTCTGGCTGTCTTCCTCTGTCAAATAAATAAAATCTTTAAAAAAAAAAAAAAAGGAAAAAGAGAAATTGATTTTAAGATAAATACAAAGAAAAGGGACAAAGATGGATACTCTAGCAAAATTTTGGTCAATTAAGCAAATGGGAGGCTTGCTATCAACAGCATAAATGATAACTTGGCATCTAGAAAAATGGGAAGGATGGTTGGCAGATGATAAGCAGACAAAAGATCTACATGATGGTTGTAGCTGAATGTTTTCAGTGAGGAATTGAGCCTTTCATCCCTACTGGAACAGTAAAGAGGTCCTCAGCACCCACAGTGCGGGTAGCTTGGACTCTCACCATAGCCAGCACTAATGAGCGCTTACCCCTTTCTGCTGGGGTGCTGTCAGAGAATGCCTCCTAGTGGGACAGGAATGTCATTCTTCACTGCCCAGCAGTAATGGGGCCACCCCCTTCTGTGGTGTCAGTGTGGGCAGCAAGTCATGGGGCACTCCCACTCCTCCCTGTCCAGGAGGTGTCACTGGAGGCCCAGTGGTGCTGGAGCCCCCACCTTCACCCAGTATCAATGAGAACTGCCCTCTATGGAGTCAACAGCGGCCAGGTGGGCTTCCAGGATTTCCACCCCAACCTGACAGTAATGAGCTAGTAACCCTTCCCCACATCTCTGCCAGAGATATGTTGGAATAAACCAGCTAAAATGGAAGGTTTAAGTTCCAGAGTCTCACAATCACCAATGTCCAGATTTCAATAGAAAATCAGTCGTCACGCCAAGAATCAGGAAGATCAAAAAGCGAATGAAAAAAGACAATCAGTAGATGTCACCGTTAACCTTCTAGACCCTGGCAACCACCAATCTATTCTCTGTTTTTATGAGTCCGATTCTTTTAGATTTCTCATATAAGTGAGATAACACAATATTTGTCTTTTTGTCTGACTTACTGTCTTACTCACTTAGCATGCCCTCAAGCTTCATCCATGTTGTCACAAAAGGCAAGATTTCCTTCTTGTTTTATGGCTGAAAATTTCATTATATGTGTATGTATGTATATACATATCTATACATATATTTATACATATGTATTTTCTTTATGTATTTAATATTTATTTTAAAAAAACAAAAAATGAGGTATCTGCTGACCAGCAATCAGTACTGTACAATAATACAATACACATACATGTACATACATATGCACTATTTTCTGTAACTTTCTATAAATATGCATGATGCTGGTTTAATTTGGCTAAGTTTTCTTTCTTTGGATTATGTATACCACTTTTTGGGGGGTGTTAAAATGGTGACATGATGGTAGATGGTGATCTTTTTTTTTTTTTGTCTATAACTTGTTGGTAAAATAAAAAGTTGTCAATTCTTTATCAATTTCCAAAAATGAGATTCAATATTTACCACTCCATAAATTGCTAAAGTCCTGGAGTGCCATCTCTATAGTTTCTGTTGTACTAATGTAGATTAGTACATTAGTAGAATGTCTGTATAACATCCAGCTCAGAGCTCTGCACAAAGTAGTTGTCATACACATATGGTTACTTAACAATTGAATGAGTTTATCTAAAAATGGTGGCTAATAACTCTAATACCAGAACAAATTTCAAATATTTTTTTAAAGATTTTATTTATTTGGGAGAGAGCAAGTGAGATAGCACACCAGCAGGGTGAAGGGCAGAGGGAGAAGCACATTCCCCACTGAGCAGGGAGCCCAACATGGGACTTGATCCCAGGACTCTGGGATCATGACCTGAGCCGAAGGCAGACACTTAACCCACTGAGCCACCCAGGCACCCCAAATTTCAAATATTTTATAAGTAAGAGGCAATTTTGCTTCCCCACTGCCCCGTGTCACATCAATTACTTACATAATTGTATGCTGGGAATAATGTTCTATGTAGTGAAGGAAATTCTAAACTCTGGGGGTACCTCTGTGGCCCAGTCAGTTAAGCATCCAACTTCTGATTTCACCTCAGGTCATGATCTCAGGTTCCTGAGATGGAGCAGCACATGGACTCCTTGCTCAGTGGGAAATCTGCTTGAGATTCTCTCTCTCCCTCTTCTGACAGCCTTGCATGTATGTGTGGGCACGCACATGCACTCTCTAAAAAAGTAAAAAATTAAAAAATAAACTCTAATAAATACCTTTGCATTACCTCACTCTTCAACTCTAGTTCAGCATTTAATCATCTTAATATTTTAATATCCGACTCAGTTCTTAGTATTAGCCTTTCTGTGTGCATCAGATAAAATGTTATTTGTCATATTTGTTATAGTAGATGTATTTTTACATATTTCTTTATTAAAATTCAAGTTTTTTACATGAATGTTAAAAATTAACATGATATCAAGTAACTTAAAATACTAAGATATTACATAAATTATTTGCTATTTGGTCCATATTAAGAATTAACAAGATAATCTGTTTTTTATTAAACTAGTAAACATCTAGTATTTACTTTTTTTTTCAAAGAAAGATAATCAGTGGTCTGTAATGTTCTAAATAGTTCACTAATCACTTTCAATTTTGTAACCTAATGTATTAATTCATATGTAAATAATGCAGATTTAAAAGATATTCTTCATATGAATAACTCAATATAAAATGCTTTTTCTTTGGGGTGCCTGGGTTTAGTATCTGCCTTTGGCTCAGGTCGTGATCCCAGGGTCCTGGGATTGAGCCCCGTGTCAGGCAGGCTATCTCCTCTGCTTGTGCTCTCTCTCTTTCTTTCTCTCTCTCTCTCTCTCTGAAATAAATAAATAAAATCTTTTAAAACATGAAATGTTTCTTCTTTGAGAAAATTTCAATTTGGGGGTTGAAAGATTCTCATGTAATCTAATGTTACTTTCTCATAAATTCATAATATCAAATGTATGCTATATATGCACACTTTCTTTTTAAATTCTCTTATTTGTTATAATTTTATATAACATTTTTATAGTTGTTAATATTCACAACATGAGAACATGTTTTACATTTTATGTATATAGAAAGATTTAAAGGACATACTGTATTTTTTTAAATTTACTTTAGAGAGAGTGAGTAGGGAGAGGGGCAGAGGGAGAGAGAGAACCCCTAGCAGACTCTGCTGAGCCGAACCTGACATGGGGCTCGATCTCATAACCCTGACATCACGACCTGAGATGCTTAACTGATTGTACCACCCGGGTGCCCCTAAAGGTTGTATTTTAAATGTATTACTTCGGTATTCCACAAAGTATATCAGACCTGAGATTAGAATTAGCAATTATTAAAAATGTTAAAAGTTTTAACATTCTGAATTTAAAGGGCCTCTATTAAAATTTTTACTTAAACAAAAGTATAGACTTTTTTTCCTTATAATGTGATATTTTTTAAATGACTTTTTGTAGGAATGCTTTCTAAAGTAGCTTGAAATAAAGTAAACCCTTAATGATTATAAAATAATTTTCTTCTTTAATTTATTTATTTTTTAAATATTTTATTTTATTTCACAGAAAGACACAGAGAGAGAGGGAACACAAGCGGGGGGGCGGGGAGAGGAAGAAGCAGGCTTCCCGCTGAGCAGGGAGCCCGATGTGGGGCTCGATCCCAGGACCCTGAGATCATGACCTGAGCCGAAGGCAGATGCTTAACTACTGAGCCACGCAGGCGCCCCATAATTTTCTTCTTTAACTGTTGTATTAGTGAAGTTGCTGTTGTCCATCATTAGACAGTTTGGTTTTTATCTTCCAGAATATTTTATATAAACTAAAACTTAAGAAAAGTCTTTTTACTGTGCATTTTTTGCTATTTTTCAAAACCTGATTCCTATTTTTTTTTTCTTTAAAGGTGAGAGGCCCTCCAGCTGCAGGAGCATTTAAAGAAAGACCAACCAAGCCCACAGCATTTCGGAAATTTTATGAACGAGGAGACTTCCCAATTGCCCTTGAGCATGACTCAAAAGGAAACAAAATAGCATGGAAGGTAAGTCAGGGCACAGCTGGGTGACCAGCTGGGCCGCTGGAGTGACATCTCCCAATGCCAAACAAACTTGGCTAAGTAAATAAACTGGAGTGATTTCTCAGTGAACGGAAGATGGTGGGTAAGCTCTTAGAGAAAGCCCCTCTGTGTCAGCTGTCCACCTTGACTAACAATTAAATTATAGCCTGCAAAAAAGAAAATGACAGAGTTGCTTTGCCTCAGAGAATTGTCTGCTGCCCAATTCATCTCTATTTTTATGAGAACCTGGCAGTGGAGCCTGTTTCAGGCAGTCCATCAAGTGATGGAACTGGTGGCTGAATACAGAGAGCAAAAGCCATTTATCTCCCCCAAATTTCACCTTCCTGCAGGACACTTCCAAATGGAAGCTTTAATTACCTAAATGGATAGGTCAAGATTGTCTGCTCCCTGGAAATGCAGAGTGGAATACAAAGGAAGGTTGCTTCTGGTCGCTGCACTCTCTCTCTCTGTTTGCGGCACGTGTCCGCCGCGGTGGCCGTCATACGTGCCCGGTTAGAGGCTGACCTCCACGCTGAAACCATGACGGCACCGACATTTTTCTGACAAAAGGTTAATTGGCTTCAAGATAAATGTATTGCCTAATGACTCCATTCTAATGTGGCCGTGTTTCTTTCTAAAAGGCTTACTGATGTTATTTGTAAAAACTTGCCAATCTCTTAAGGGGAAAAGGCTTTTACATTTAAATTGGTGAAAAACAAATGCTGATCTCTCACCAGCTTCTGCTATTTAATTATTTTTTGTTATCAAGGACCTTGCTTTGGGTGATATTTATCAGCTAAAAGGGCTTCTCCGCCTGAAGACAGAGTGGAACATGTGTGTATCACATCAGGGTGAGGAACGTAAGAGATGTTTGCCAAATACCACCTCACTAAAGCAATTGACCCATTTAACTAAAAAGTCCCACAGTAGTGTCTGAAGGTGAAGGTAGGAATTGTTTGTACTTTGTATAAATTTACATTAAAAATTAAAATGACCAAAGTAAAGAATTCATCAAAGTAAATACTTAAATTCATCAAAATTAACCTTTTCCTTTCTTTATGGAGCAACTAAAAGAATTGTTTACATTATTTCTAGTATGTCTTTAAATGTTTTCATAGAATTATCAAACATTTCTAAATCTGGAGCAGCCATAAGTTATTCAGTTCCTGAACATAGAATTACTACAAACTATTTGGTAATAGAAATCTGAAGGTGTCCCTGTTACTAAATTTTGTCATAATTTTTTTAAGAGCATGAGGGACATCACTATCTTGCTTTTAATCATTTCTATTAAAATGTGAATTTGTTATGTGACAATGTGCATATAATGAGGAAAAACTTACAGTAAGTATAAGTGATTCAGATATTTTAATCTTAGTGTACGTACATATTCCCAAAATCTTACTGTTGTTTTTGGGTTTGTTTATATTTGATTAGGTACATGGATTTTGTGTTTATTTGTCTATATACTGGCTCCCCTGGGCAACACAGTGGAAGTTCTTAAAAAAGACCCATTCCTTTGGAGTAAAAGAATATGCTATAATTCTTAAAAAAAAAAAAAACAGTAGATTTTGGTGTTTTAAGCAATTACAGCCCATAAAAATTAGATCAATAACAAAATTTAAAAATTTAGTTTGACCTGCTCAAATAATCTTATGAGTAACTTTTAGAAATGTCAAGAGACTCGGAAAAATTCATCTTAAAAATAATGAAAATGTAGGATGAATCATTTTGCTTTATCTTTGATAATCCAACAGTCAGAAAGGATATAAACTACTTTTCTTTCTTATAGCTTTATTAATTCTTTTAAGTTACTATTGACGATAGTCCTGATTCAGCAAGCTAAAAAGCCCAAATAAAAAGGAAGCAATTTATTTGCTGCCAGTGGTAAAATAATAGCATACATTTAAAGAAACATCTTATCCTTTAACCTGTAGGCTTCCACCAACCACATCATTTGTACTACTCTAATATTGAAATTAAGATGTTAAAATCATTAAGGATAGGCCTGTAAACAGTCTCTCAATATATTCATATTTATTCCTTGGTGCATGTGCTGTGGGGACAACCTGGTACTTGGTAGGGGGTAGAGGGCTTCTTTAGGACACCATACCTGAGGAAGGGGCCTTGAATGTTGAAGGAAGCAGGGCTATTACCACCCCCCCCCATGCCCCAGGAAACAAAAACAAATTAATGCCTGACCCTGCACTGTACTTCCTTCCTGTGTGTGGACAGAGCACAGGTCTCAGTGTCACAGTTCACCCCCTGGTGAAGGCTCCCGAGTAACTCTGTTTCCCAGGAAAATACTGGTCCCCTCTCCATCCTCCCTGTGACACCACTGGGACTTCAAGAGGGTTGTGAGTGCCTGAAATGGCTTGTGTAATTAAGTAGTAAGAAGTGGTATGTCTTTTATCAGAATTTCCTGTGACGCTGAAATCCTTAGGATCCACTGTCCCGAAGCATGATGAAGGCTGACGCAGCATCTGAGACTCAGCTACTCTGTGGAGTCGCTGATCCTTGCTGCCCATGACCCCAAATTCCCTGTCTACCTGTCCTAGATTAGCGACCCCATCATCACTACATTAGAAGTCACCATATAGTCTTGAAATAACAAAGGCAGTCTATGGTAGCAATTTACAAATGACCAGATAAAGTCAGAAAATAGAAGAGTTAGACGTGGGTAAATGTCTTTGTACATTGAGATTTTTCAACCCACATCCTGAACTGCCACCCTAGTTTAGGGCCCACGAAAATGGTTATTTGTTCCACATGCCAAAACAACAAGGCAGACCAAATGCCATAATCTGTGCAGTTTGGTCTATTCCTTATGGTATTGCTAAAAATCAGAGCACTAATACAACTTCCTGCAATGGTGAAAATGTTCTACATCTGCACTGTCTAATAATTACAACTAGCCATATGTGGCCATTAAGCACTTGAAATGTCCCTAGTGAGACTAAGGAGCTAAATTTTTAATTTTAATTAATTTTAATTTAAATAGCCACATGGTTACCATATTAGACAGCACTGCTCTCCACTAAGGTAGTGGTAGTCAAACATCAATGCCCGAACCTGCTGGCCAGATAGAGGACTAGAGCTCCGTGCAGATTACCGTGAAAATGAAAAAATAGGACTGGTACATGCATTTTCTGTCATGGCTGTCTGTGCTTATCATATGTTCCTTGGCAAACATGATCACACAACTTTGTTTTGCAAAATTTTTGTAGTGAAATTTTTCCACAGACTGATCAGTGGCAAGTTAATTATCTAATAAAAATGAATAGATCTGATCTGGAATATGAAATCTACCAGGCAAGCTCTGGCACACTTTTTTTTTTATTTTTAAATATGCATTTTCTAAATATAGCTAAATAATTATTAATTATTAATGGCTAAAGACATTAAAAAACATAGTAACGAGTTAAGTAAAAATTTTTAAATGTTTCTTTTTTCTGCATTTTCCTCGACTCTACCAACATTCAGGAAACATGACTTGATTCTTTGGCTGGTGTCTTCAATATCCAGAGTGTAGGCAATAGAAGTGAAAGCCAGCTAAACATTCTGGATAAGTTACAAAGCAGATGATTAGCATGAACAAAGGACATTCTACAACTGTGTTTGAGTTTCCACATCTTAAATTTCCACCTGGGAGTAGAAGACTTTACTGTGAACTGTCCTCTCCAGTGCGCCTCCCAGGATCCTCCATCCTCGCTCCCACACCCTTCAGGTTTCCTCAGGGTTGTCCCTCCTCCTCTGCTGCCTCCTCTTGTCTCGTCCTGTCTCCCCTCCTCCCCCTCCTCCCCCTCCCTTCCCTGCTCTCCCTCCTCCCCCTCCTCCCCCTCCTCCCCCTCCTCCCCTCCTCCCTCTCCCTTCCCTGCTCTCCCTCCTCCCCTCCCCCCTCCCTTCCCTGCTCTCCCTCCTCCCCTCCTCCCCCTCCTCCCCCTCCTCCTCCTTCCTTCCCTGCCCTCCTTCCTCCCCTCCTCCCCTCCTCCCCCTCCCTTCCCTGCTCTCCCTCCTCCCCTCCTCCCCCTCCCTTCCCTGCTCTCCCTCCTCCCCTCCTCCCCCTCCCTTCCCTGCTCTCCCTTCTCCCCTCCTCCCCCTCCCTTCCCTGATCTCCCTCCTCCCCTCCTCCCCCTTCCTTCCCTGCTCTCCCTTCTCCCCTCCTCCCCCTCCCTTCCCTGCTCTCCCTCCTCCTCTTCCTCCTCCTACTTCTTCTTCTTCCTCTCCTTTCCCTTCCTCCTCCTCCTCTCTCTTCCTCCTTCCTTTCCTTTTTTCTTTGTTACTTCCTTGAATGTACATTTTTGCCTCTAGTTTTCCCATGGTCAATTTTGGAGAAGGAACAGGAGCCCATTCTAATTCTCTATTTTGGGGCAGGAATCTGAAGTCATCAGTAGTCACCCAAATGAATGTGAAATGGTAATTGTTATTTACACACTTAATGCGGAGCAGAAATATAAATCATAGGTAACACATGAAATTCACTGTCTTATAAATTCTGATTCTAAACCATCATTTTAAAGTAGTAGGGCAATACAAGTTATTTTAAAATAGCCACTTTTATATAGACCTTGGCAGAAGGAGCTGGAGAAAAATGTTGGAATCACATTGGAGTTTTTTAAAATTAACTATATGGTATTATAAGCCATTTATTTATTTTAGAGAGCTATAACTACACTAAGGTGTCTCTAAGTTTTTTGGCATTTTGATTTAGTAGATACTGATAGAAATCACCTTTCTCCACCTGTCCATGGTATGGTTTATGACAGAATATGGCATATACTAAGAGTCTTGTTTTCACTGAATTTCTGATGAACATGCCTAAAGATGTCCCAGGTATTAGATAGGTTTGGATAAGAAATAGATAGCTATAATTGTCGTTGCCAAATCAGGATATAATAGAAACCCTTTTTACAAATGCAACTCAGAGAACAAACATCCAGATTGTCTTAAAAAGGGCAAAGCTCAAAATGGGCTTTGTAAGCAACATATAATCCCTCATTTTGTCAAGATTGTCACAGGCATTGTCCAAAGTGGTATTGCTCTGTGGGGCATTTCTGCATTCTTGTTTTCTCATCCCTTATTGAATACGTATATAAATCATTCTAGTAACCTGTTACTCTGAACTAAAATTAGCAAAGCCAGAAATGATACACATAGGCAGGTGCAGGTGAGAATGGGCTTTAGGTAGCCTCTACTCACCGCCAAGAATGTGATCTTCCTCACGGGTCTTTTGGAGATACATAGGATGTCATCACGAAATCATCCTTCCCCTGAGGTTAATGTATTCATTATACAGTTACTCGTTGGTCAAAACTTGGATCACACAAATTTGTTTTTCTATTAAAAAGTGACTTTGTAAATTAACATTAATTAGGTAACTAAAAACACATTTTTCTAATTTTTTAAACAATGAATTATACATTTATATAAAGAACTATAAAATAGAGAAAGCGTATAATAAGAAAAGTGAAAGAAAATGAAAACCAGATAGGGACCTCCAGTGGAGCCAATATTAGGATTAATAAAAATGACACTTTCTGAAGTCTTCTAAGGTAGGAATCTCTGTATTTCGGGTTCGTTTGCTCATTTATCCCAGCGCCTAGAACAGTATCTGGCACAGAGTTGGTGCCCAGTGATACGTACTGAATGAGTGAAAAGTGGCCTAGAGTATATGATTATCTTCGGGTTTTACTTCTCTAGACACTGTTTCATGATGTGTCTCTTACTCCGGAGCCTTTACTGTCTTCATCTGTAAGTGAAAACCATGTACTAGATGATTGGTATGGCCCCTATTAATTATGGGAGCTCTAAGAAATTTTGTTTCATAATTACAAAAATAACTATAATTTGCAATGTCCATGAAATATTTCAGGGAATGAATATTGACTAGAAATTCCAGTAAATTTGAATGCACGGTCCCCAGAGTTATATGCACTAGTTTTGGTGGTTTGGATTTTTTTCATGAAAATGCTCCTTTGATTATATATAAATGCTTTCCCAGTGAACTGATTTTTTAAATTTCTTAAATTTCAAAATTGCAAGTTTTTACCTTTCTAAATGACTAAATATATATGTCCAGTTTTAACATCCAAGTAAAGAAAATGCTGTGCATAAATGATTCTCAAATTCATTTTTAAAATTTCTGCCAACAGTGGTCGGGCCACACCCTCAATCCTAGGTTGACTCTTTGCTGATACTTGGGCATGACTCTTTATAGTTTCTTCTCAGTATGTTCTTTTTCTCGGTTCTTTTCAGTTCTTAGCAGCACTGGTATTCATGAACTATAAAAAGTTCTGTCAATGTGACTGTTTTCATTGACATAAGTGATAATTTCCTACTAGGAAAAACAGTTATTGAATATAATTATTATTAAAATCATGCACTAATTTTCTTACAATTAAAATCAGCCCCAAACCCTGGTAGCTCATTATCTGTAAATAGTACTGCATTTTAAAGTCACCCTGTGATATGATACCTGATCCATTAGTTCTCATTACATTGTTTCCAAAATTCTATAATTTTGATTAATCATTAGTCCTTTGGTGCCTTCAATTTCCTAATGTTTCAGTTTCTTAAGGACTAAAAAAAAATTGATGTTATATCTATACCGACCCTCTACCCCAGGTAAAACCTATGTTTTTTCACATCTTGTAGGCAAATTTATTTGAGAGTTGCATAATTTGTTTCACATCAAGGAGAATCAATGTTCTCTTGGAATTGTCCTGGGCTTTTGTTTCTTTTGATAACTGCCAAAGCTTGGGTTTGGATAGCAGGCCTTAGTAGAATTTGTAAGGCAAATTTTACAAAAGAAGTGACAATTTACCTGATTTTTGTACAAGAGAGCTGCCACGTTTCCACTATTAATTCCTCTGTGATTAATTAATAGAGCTTATTCTAGAGGTCTTGAAAAAAATAATCCTCTGGCAATTACTGTGCTGTTCTGTGTTTTTTGGAGGAGGGGACTGCATACACAATTAATGCTATTCTTTTATTTTATGTAAATTGCTATGTCTTAAAAGTGTACAGCACAAAAAAACAGCCATGTATCAGAAATAACTTTAATTTAAATTGGTTAGATGACCTCTGAAAGCTAGATGAAAGATTTTCTGCTGAATGGGCTGGTGCTCCCTGCTGCCTATATAATTTATGTGAGAAATTAGTGCAAATGGTTCACTTTTATGGAGCAGTGCTGCTTGTAGCAAGCCTGCAGAAACAATTTTCCCCCAAGCCTCCATCTGTTCTTCAAACTAGGGCATATGCCATCGCATCGAGCTTGAAAGTCAACTGATTTATAACTCCTGGAAAGTGCAGAGATTGAAAAGAAAGGTCGACCGCGGCTCTGTGACAGTGATTTGGTAGGCACCGGCTGAAGACAATTCACATTACCAGGGGCCCAAGGGAAACAAGCCATGTTGTAAGTTTCAGATCTCATCGGACTGACAACTGGAAGAAAAACAAATCACTCCTGCTTTTTATGTTAAACGACCCCCTGTTGAAATGTAGGAGCGGTCTTGGTGGTGTGAGGGTGTCACAGCTGGGACACTGTGGTGTCACTCACCCTCCCGTGAAGAACTGGCTGGCTTCCACCCTCCCGGTGATCCCCGCTGCCTGCCTTTTCAGGGCTATCAGGATGCGAATCTTTAAGCTAACGATGTGTGTTGCTGCTTGTTAGAAAGTTCCATTTGGGGACACAAACCGAACTTTGATGATTTTTATGTATCTGCCTGGAGGGCGAATCTCCAGTTCTGTTCCAATTAGTAATTTAATGAATGGCTCCCACTCTGTCTTATGACTTGTCACATATCCCTTTTCTTTATTGAAGCACTTTTGAAATCAAAAGTTCTTTGACAGATGACAAGTGGAATCAGATTGATGGTACGATAGTAAAACAAAAGAAAAAAATCAATGTTTGTTTGATGCTTTTATTTAGAGTGGTCAAAGTGTCTCTCTACATTTAAGGCTTCCAGATATTGAGTGAATTTTCAGCCCCCTGCAGTTGTATTAAAGTTTCTCCTTTTCTTGTAGGTAAAATCTAAATGAAGTGTTACTGAATACTGATATCAATTTTAATCCATATTGGAGGCAGCAATTTTAGGAAATCACACTTTACCTTTATCAAAAAGGTTGTCCTGACCTTGAAAGTTGTATGCAAAAATCAGTACTGATAGGATAATCAGTTGAATTCATGTAAAAAGAAATCATCCTTATAATTACTTACAGAGTTCTCAGTCTCATAATTACTTACAGAGTTCTATTCTCAATATAAAATATATAGTTATCTTATAAAATAAGAAAATATTAGGAAGTAGATGGAATAAATAAATCACCCACCATTCCACCATTCACTGAATGCAACTGTTAACATTCTTAAAAGTATTTCTGTCTTATCTTTCTTTTTTGCCTAATTGAGGTCATAGTGTATACAGTCCCTTGTAAAAACTATTTGTCATTATATGACATATAACAATGGGATGCACTTATTAGATTTTCCTGATTTTTTTGTTAGATTTTTCTGATTTTTTCATAGTTTAAAAGTAATAGATGATTATTTTAGAAAATTTGGAAACCAGATAAAATGTATGCAGAAGATAGCATTTATTCTGAGATAACTTTTAGTAGCTGATGTTTCAGTTCAGTCTTCTACATGGATGCTTTTAATTTTGTTGAAATTGTATTTCATAGGATGATTTTTAAGGGACTCAGGGGAACGTTCAAGGACCTAATTAGGAGAGGAGATTAATAATGGACGTAACTGCCACAGGAGTATTAATAATTAATCGTTCTTTCCAGCAACAACGAAAAAGACAACCACAGTTTTATATGCATTTTTAAATTCCCAGTGGTCATCTCTTGGGTAGTGACACATGTGGCATCTCCTTTAGCAATTCTTATACCACGGTGACACACAAAAGTGTGTTTGTCTTTTGAATGTGTGTTTAGTGCATTTTTGGAGAAGAGAAACAGATATTAAGAAAAATTTTTATTAACTATGAAACACATTTCTTGCTATTGGGAAAAGCATAAAAATGGACAAAGGCAGTAGACAAAACCATTGTAAAACCATCTCTGCTCCCAATCTAAGACACACCCCTAACAACAACAAAAAATCCTGCAGAATTTCCAAAATTGCGTTCCAGTCTGAACAAGGGAAAACACATAAAACTTTGAAGCCATACATTTCCATTCCTTGAGTTCTTATTTAGATTCATCTTTCTCTGTGTTCATGTATATCTTTAAGCAATTTTATAAAAAGCAGGTACATGGGTTGGGTATTTCCAAATCCTTGAATATCTCGAAAATATAATTTTTCAACTTTCATGCATGCAACACAATTTGCTTCATATTAACATTCTTAAATTACAACTGTTCCTCTCCATGCCTCTGAAGAATGTAACATCATTACATTCTAACATGTGATTGCTAAGAAATTAAGACCAGTCTGATTTTTTATTCCCGTGGTCTGTTTTTGTTTGCTTGTTTATTTTGTTTGGCAGCCTGGGTAATTGCACTATTTTTGTATAATTAAATGTTGCTTCCATGTGTATATTTTGTTTTCAGTGATTCTTTTAAGTTCAGTAAGTTTTTTCTATCTACTTGAAATTTTTTCTCAAGTGAGGAAAGTTTTTTTTTCTGTAGCGTCATTGATTTTTTTGTTACAACTTTTTTCTTTCTTAAAACAAATAAAGAGTGTAAACATATTTTATCCTGTCATTCCTATCACTGCCTCCCTCAATATTTTCATCTCTTTATTCACTTTTTGAAAACTTCTATGAAAGCTTTCTTATATTTTCTATTTTCTTTAATATCAATTTGTCTATCACTGCTTCAAGTTCAAATTTGACTTCCACTGCCAAATTTATTACTACAGATCTTTATATTGCTCGTTTCTTCACTCATATCATTATACATATTTACTTTAAAATCATTGTACAGGCAAGTTTGTCATAAATAAGTTCTGATTTATTCATATTTTATAACCCAGATTAGCAAAAATAAAAAATATGGGCCAACCACAATCCCACAACCCTAAGGTAGCCTCTACTAATTTGTGATTGTGAATTCTTCATACCCTTTTTTGTCTGCATTCGCAAATCTGTGTATGTATGCAAATTTTTAAAAAACATTTTGCTCATACTTCATAACTTTTTTCAATTAATTACAAGTCATAACCATCTTTCCACATCAGTGAAGGTGCACTTTAAAAATCATTTTGGGAATCTCTAGAGTGCTCTACAATTTAACCAATTCCCTATTGTTGGATATTAATGTTTTTCTTAGATAGTAATGCTTTTCTCCAACCTTTTGCTAATATAAGCAATACTATCATCAGTATCATTGTCCATATTGTATACAGTGTGTCTTGAAAACATGTCTGATTATTTCCTAAGGGTAAAATCTCATTTTCTCTTTACCTTGGGCAGTTCTCAACAAATGGATTTCTGCTTTTCTTCTATAAAGAGGTTTTGCGTTGTGAATCTTTGAGCACGCCCATTTATAAAAATCACTGATTTCTGCAGTAGTGAATTTAAACACCATCTATATGTATAAGATGATATTCCATTTCATTTTTTTTGCAAGATTCATATATTACTGTTTATTTATCTTCAATTTTACCTCAGTCTAGAATTTGTGTTTGCTAAAACGTAGAGCATGTGGTTGTCCTTGACCTCACTCCCTCTGCTTAGGGACAGGTGAGCTGTCCTTATCAGCATGACTGCCCAGCTCCTAGCCAGTGCCATGTCTGGTATGAACATGCTTCATCTTGTCCCCTTCTGTTGGCCTTACAGGGACTCTCTGTGACTTCTAACAGTAAAATGGATGGATTAGGTAAACACATATACTCCTGAAAATGCACATGCACCCGGCTGTGTTTTCCTCTGCACTTACCTGCAGCATTTTACTTGTGGGGCACGCTGTTTTCCAGAGTGCAATGCAGTGTGCTACCAGGAGTCTCTGTCCCTCCTTCCTGTTTGCAGGTTTTCTGAGAGTTGGCCGCCAAAGGATGTAGCAGTGGTATTGACAGAGATGAGGATAGAAGTGGATAGCTTTGCCTTTGTCTTTGTCTTAAAAAGCAACTACTTCACAGCCGCAGGATGGTGGCTGACTCCATGCCCACCCCCACTTGAGTTTGTTGCCATCTTGCCTTTCTGAGGGGACAGAAAGTGTAGGAGCGGTGAAAAAACCACCTAGCGACTGGTTGCAAAAGGTAAGTTGACCATGAATTGTGGTTTTTTAGTCCAGTTCCCTTGGCCTCATTATATGTAGAAACTCCTTTTATTTCTGCTATGCATTAATTATTATACTTGGTTTCAGTTGCATGTTGAGTTTTTCTCCTTGTCTGTATCTTCATAGGTAATTTTGTGACATGTTGGGAGACACTATGTCAGATACTCTTGTCCGGATGCTATTTAAAACAGCCAAGTCCAGTTTAGTTCTGTCCTTCATGGGACTGTGGTCCATTACAGAAAAGTAATGTGATCTCACCAACGCTTAGGCAACAGTGACTCATCTACTCATAAAAGAATTGATAGCTGTAATGGGTAAGACTCAGAGGTGAGCTCTGTAGCCCAGCTGATAAGGGTTCTGGTCTTGAGAAGCTTATTGACTAGAGTAGATCACTGTTCGATGAAGAAACTGAAAAGTGCGCAAAGAGCACATGCCAAATCTTAAACCAAATCGCTTCCTCTTTCATAGTTCATAAATTCGTAATCGTGGCAGCAGGATAGTGGCTGACTCCATGCCCGCCCCCACTTGAGTTTGTTGCCATCTTGCTTTTCTGAGGGGACAGAAAGTGTAGGAGCAGTGAAAAAACCACCTAGCGAAATGTTTGCTGCTTTAATGATATGGTTCAAATAATTTCTGTAAACAAATTCTTAAAATTGAGAGACTCTACAGAATTTTTACTAGTTCATAAACTTGTATATATTTCAATGAATGCAGTTTGCTGATGCTTGTTTTTTTCTCCTGCTTCAGTCTATTTATTACTATATAAACAAATAGCAAATTTTACCTTGAAAATGACCATGAGGTGATCAATCCACATTCCTCTGTGTCTACATATTTTGGCAATCCCAGGTATCACTGAGACATCCCAGACTCCAAAATTTTACACTGTATTTCGAAACATAAACTATTTTTCATGTTTTTACCTAGATGTGAATTTTATTTATTTACTTATTTATTTTTAAAGATTTTATTTATTTATTTGACACAGAGAGACATAGCTAGAGAGGGAACACAAGCAGGGGGAGTGGGAGAGGGAGAAGCAGGCTTCCCGCGGAGCAGGGAGCTTGATGCGGGGCTCGATCCCAGGACCCTGGGATCATGACCTGAGCTGAAGGCAGACGCTTAACGACTGAGCCACCCAGGCGCCCCTAGATGTGAATTTAAAGATTTATTCTGTTTGAGATTCAATCTAAAATTGGTGTTTGCTTCAAAATCATTGTATCAAGTTCTAAATTTGAAGACTCTGGAGTCCCTATTAAGTACAAGTTGGACTTTTTCAATGGTTACTTCCATATCTATTAATCTCGTTTTTCTTACTTCCATCTCTTTAATCTACTGGTTTCATCCTAGACTATTTCCTCAAATCTTTCTTCCAATTCAATAATTCGCTTTCTTCAGTTGGGTTTAATGTGCTGCTTAACCTGTGTGTTGAATTTTATTTTTTAATTAGGTTTCAATGAATATCAATTCTAGAATTTTTTTTTCTTTCCTTAGAAGATCTGCCTCTTTTGTTCTTTCATTATGTCTTTTTCTTGCTTTATGGTTTCTCTTATTGTCTTTATCAGATTATATGTTTTAAATATATTCATTTAAAGTTTCTTTTGCATTAATCTATTATCTGTAGTTCCCAGGATGTGAGTTTGAATCTGCCACTTTCTCTTACTCTCAACTGTTTTGTTTTCTTGCATGCTTTAGGATATTTTACTGGGAGCTTCCCTTTTGTGCAACACACTTTCCTTGGTACTCCCTCATGCCTTGAGATGTGGAGGCATCCCTGTGGTGTGCTCTCAAGTGTGTTTCTCCCTAGGCACAGGTTCTGACTTAACTTTTATGTGAACCAGGTTCCTGGTTTCTTCACCAGGCTCCTACTCACCACGAGAGATTTGAGTTTTCTCTTCATTTCTAGGAACTTGGTATTCACCTTTCTTACTTTTGAGAATGGCTGTGTATTTTGTAACTTTTCATCCAGTATTAGCTTTTTCAGTCATATTAGCCAGAGGCCTTATAATAGGGTTGCTTTCCCAGTCAGCTTACTATCTTGCCTTCCTTACAGAGAAAGTACTGTCTTGAGATGCAATCTTTCTTTATTGTAAGACCAAATCTAAAATTTTTTCATGTAAAGAAATGGGTGAAATAAAATACTCTTTATATTTCTCATGGAAGCCCTTGTATTTAAATGTTAGCAGCTAATGTGTATTGCATGATTTTACGTGTGTGTGTGTATGTGTGTAAAATCACACACAGATATCTATTAAATCTGTTTTGAAGGTATTAAAACTTGGGCTTGGAAAAATTACAGGGAAAAGAGTTGCAAAGATTTTGTGCCAACCCACGATGCTCATGCTTGTATATAATGGGCGTGTGTGTACATGTGTATGCATCTGTCTATAGTCATCTTGTCCTATTTCAGTACTGGAGTTAAGATTTCAGTTTTCACTTTGTAAAATTTAACGAGCAAATTAAGGTGAGTGGAATGACCCTAAGAAGATCTTTACCTTTTCACTGTTCCTATCTAGTAATAGTGAATTTCTTGAGAAGCATTAACCCACCAATTGGAAAAGATTTTTTAAATGATTTCCATGTAAGCAGTAAGTTGTATAAAATTTTACTAAACATAATTAAGCATTTTTTTAAAAATCAGCAAAGTATAATGTATTGAAGAGAATTTGGTTTTTTATAAATCATTCTTCACAGACATAATCACTTTATGATTTATTATTACTTTCTGTTTTTGAAGAGTTGCTTGAGTAAGGAAGTATTTGTATATGCACAGAAGAGATTGCTCTTTAGCGTACATTTTTCTTTTCTCTTTATATTTTTTAAAATGCAGTACAAGAAGTGCTAGTGTATTAGACCGGCAATATTAAAACCACAAGTCAAAAAAATACAAGTTAAGACTTTTATAATTCTATTTGGGAATCTCTAGCTTACTCTGCCTGTGTGGGTTATAATTTTAACACTTAATTATTGTAACTTATTACATTTAATAAAGTAACAATTGGGACTAGGTTCAAATCTCAAGCAGCAATTTAGCAGATGGTTCGTTTCATGAAGAAGAAATGTAGACTCCTGGTTGAGACCATACAACTGGGGAGATGGAAGGAAGACTGAAGGTAAATGCATCGGTCAGTTGCAACATCCCCAGTAATATTTTTGTCTAGTCAAAAATACTGGAATTTAGGTCGCTTGGCAGAAAGAATGAACTTTAAATCTAATTGAATACATCCTCCACAGAATATGCTAGTATTGTGGAAAGTGTTTTTTGGTAAGACATTTTGCCTGTTATTAATTTAAAGTGTCACTATTTGGCTTTTTTTTTTTTAAGATTTTATTTGAGAGAGAGAGCATGAGCAGGGAGTAGGGGGAGAGGGAGAGGGAGAAACAGGCTCCCCACTGAGCAGGGAGCCTGAGGCAGGGCTTGATCCCAGGACCCTGGGATCATGACCTGAGCCAAAGGCAGCTGCTTAACCCACTGAGCCATCCAGGCACCCCACTATTTGGCTTCTTAAACAGTCACTTCGGTTTTTCTCATCGGTTGCTGTCTTGTACTTTATAAATCAGAAACCTTTGCATGGGTGGATTCCCAAACATGCCATCTTATTTCTCGCCTCTTAATCTTTGCTCATGGTTTAGTACCCGTCCTGGGAAAGCCAGCACACCCCATTGCTAGTCTCAATGCTGAGTAGGGTAGACATCTGTCTTCATGTCTCCCCCCTTGTGATGGTGGATCCTGGAAGGACTGGGGCAGGGTGTTATTTAACTTTCACTTACCATAGCCCTGATGTATCATGAATAAATACTTTAAAACTGATGTTTCAAGTACTTTATTAAAATATTATATTTTCACATTTTAGACATTTCATTTGTTTAACACAATAGCCATTTGAATTGTCATCTATTCCAGAGCCAAGAGTAAGGATGGTTATCTTAAACATATTTTTGATTTTGTTTTTAAGCTCCATAGATATTTTGGTAGCTGTTTATTTTTATGATTCCTTGTAGAATATTGTCTGTAGTACTTTGAGGACCTTTGTAGGATCAGCTCACTGAGTACTACTTATTGCTGATAAATAGAAATCGTTTATTTAAACTGTAGTGGTCTGATCAAATTGTAACTGTATCCTGATGAATGTGTTGTTTTTAACTGCATATCATCTATTCGATGTCCATGCAACTTAGTAAGCATCCAGTTATTCAACAGACATCACCTGAATTCCTACCATGTGCCAGGCACTGTTCTAGATTCTGGAAATAGAGCAATGAATGAAACAAATTCCTTGTCCTCATGGTGTTTCCTTTATAGAGGAAGAAAACAAGCAATCAAATAAGTAAATATAGAGACTGTTAAATTGTGATATTACCAAAGAAAAATAAAACGGTGATGTAGTCATGGGAAGATAGGGTACAGTTTTATGGGGTAATCAGAGGAGACTCCTTTATTTTAATAAAGTGACATTTAATATTGTCTAAATTCTTAAAAAAAACTTGATGCTTTCACATTTTTAAAATGTGGTGATATTAAAAAGAAGAAAGTGTTAAAGAAAAAATACAGTGAAAACAACCAAATAAATTGTGTTCTTTCAGGACCCATTAATTACTGAAAATCAGTGTCAAAATTATAACCCAACAATAATGAATTAACAAATTATATTTTAATTAAGTTCTTATTCTACTTAAAGACTAATTAAGGGATCATGAATGACTGTGTTTTGTATATTTCAACATAAATATTTTATGAGCATATGCAAATATATATTTCCTTCGTGAAAAGTAGTTTTCATATTTCAAATGTAAGGAGGCCTAGATAACCAAGCAAATCGTATGTCCCCTTTCTTCTTTTGAAAATAAAATCATCACAAGTAAGCAGACTTAGAAAAAGACAAAAGAAATGATGAGATGCACATGAGCAGACACCGCTGGGTACAGAAATGTCATATCTGTGTTATGTTTACATGGGTCACACAAAATAGGAGCTTCCAATTCAGGCAAAGCCTGGCCTACAGGGAAGACTGGTTTATATGCTTTAGAGACACAATCTGATAAATTTATAGCATAATATCCTTTTTTTGTATAAACATATCAGATATCTACTATGACAGTCACATTATATAGTGTTATATCTCAGAAATTAATAGAATTAAATGAAAGGAGATTAAGTTGAGTATTACATACATGCGCTCTCCATTTGTTCTGAGCATTCTTTCTCTATCACACACTGGATGATTGCAATGTATTAGGTGCAGCGGAAGTCATTGATGATAGAGGTCTTTGTACAGTGTGTACAATTAGTCATAAGTAAAATGAAATAAAAAGTAACTTAAAATAGTGTAAAATTAGCTGTATTTTAGAAACCATAAATCTAAGTGCCTGCCCCACTCTGAGCCACAAAATTAATAGAGAAAATGTGCTTGAGAAACCAATTGGATATCAAAATTATTATAACAAAAATACAAGTTCTGTGTAATTAATAAATATACATATTTTATAATTTATTTTGCTTTATAAAATTATTTTACCAGCATGAAAGTGTTCATCTATTTTTTTTTAAGATTTTATTCATTTATTTGACAGAGAGAGACACAGCAAGAGAGGGAACACAAGCAGGGGGAGTGGGAGAGGGAGAAGCAGGCTTCCCACTGAGCAGGGAGCTTGATGTGGGGCTCAATCCCAGGACCCTGGGATCATGACCTGAGCTGAAGGCAGACGCTTAACGACTGAGCCACCCAGGCACCCCTCATCTATTTCTTAATATAAATCTGATGAGAGTTGTATAGCAGATGGAGTATCAGTATATTTAAACTATTTTTTATTGTTAGAGTAACAGAATATTTAAAGGATATTTAAATAAGTAACTTCATATTTTTTTATTTTTTTTCAGCATATTTTTTAAAGAAAATATAACCATGTCTGGATTCTGACTAATAGAAAGCCACCATTGTCACCTAAGCCATATTTTGGACCTTAGATTCTCCTGTACTTTTTTTTTTCATTTTTATTTATTCAAACAGATCTTTAATACAAAATCAGTATAGTATGGAATGCTAAAAAAAGGGGGTGCGTGCTCATGTAATTTCTGTGACAACAGGAAACAGAATGAAATCTGCTTTCAGAATGCTGTCGTGGTTCATAGCTGATTGATTTAACGTCAATGAACTGCTTTATTCTCTCCTCCCACCTCCTTGGCCCCAGTCCCTACTACATAGGAACACCAATACCTTTTTCTGGTTTGACTGGACTACTTTTGATGAATTAAGCCAAAAACAAAATTAAAAGAGAAGAGACCAAGTTTGTGTGCCTGGATGATCCAGGATTAAAATTTTGCATGTCCGTAGGTCCATGGAGATTTCATTGAGATCCAGGTGGCCAGACAGATGGAGTCACCGGCAGGTTTAAAGCTTTTTATTTCACCATGACTCTCACTGCCTGTGACCCTGGCTTGTCCTTATCCATCCACCCACCTGGCTCCAACGACACTGGCTTCCTCAGGTTTCCAAGGACTTAAGCCCAGAGCCACCCCTGGCCTTCACCAGGAATGCTTTTTCCCAGCTCTTGGCCAAGTTCCGTCCTTCGGGTCTGCAGTCTAGCACCTCAAAGCAGCCATCGTTGGCCATTCTCTATAAAATGGCACCCATCCCTGCCCTCATGCCCCAGGAACATGGTGTTTCTGCAGAGCTCAATACCATGCCCATCCCAGGCAAAAGAGTGAACCAAGAAAGGCATTCTTCTTTGTGGATCTCAATACCATCCAGTAGAAGCTCCACATTTCTTTAGATGAGAGGGATTAAAGAATGGTAATCTGGATGAAAGTGTGAGAGCAGGGCAGAGGGTAGGTTTTTCTGGTGGCTTCGGTGGAGCAGGGCAGCTCAGAAGATAAGGCTGGGGAGAGAGAATCAAACCACTAAAAATATCTCTTCTAGTTTCCGCTTGGCATCTTCTTACTGTCTGTTATTTCTGAGATACCCATTATCACCTCTCCTTTATTTATTCATCAATTTACTTGTTTATTCAAGAAATATTCATTGAGCATCTTTGTTACTGTCACTGCTTCCCAGGAACCCTTCTGTCTTATTTTTAATCAGTTTTATTTTGTCTTACTCAGCTGGCTACTAAAACTCACCTGTTCTGTATTAATCACATTAGAGGGCTGCTTGTTTTTCCAAAGTAAATACTGTTCATTGCTTGAGCCTAAAAGAGCATGACTTTAGTGATGGTATTTGGGGCACAGTGGCAGGCCAAAGGGGTTTAGAGAATAAGAGAAAAGTAGGGTAAGAGGGTCTGTAAATTACACTCCTTAAGGCTGACACATACGCAGCTACTTACTCCATCTAAGGTAGGTCCTCATGATCAAGAGTTAATGGAGTTCGTGTATACTTGTGGATCTTCATTGGTTTATTATATTTCATTCAACAACACTCAACTTACGGAGTATCTGTGGTGTGCCAAGCACTGATTAGGTGCTAGACATAATAGCATCTAAATCCTTGCCATCTTGGTACTTGAGTCACCGAATATGATAAAATCACATTTCTAAAAAAATTGACATCCTAGTTGTTTGAGATTTTAACTCAGAACACCATATAATGATATTTTGGGACATTAGAAAAACCTGAAAGATTCATTTTCTGCTTCTTTGATTAAACTTCCTTTCTTCCCTATTAAAATGGGGATTTTAGAGGAAAGTAAAGCTATATAAGAAAATATATTTTTTTATCAATCATTGTAATGACCACAAAATCTAAATATGTCTTATCAGTATTCTGACTGACATGGGCTGGTTGCTTCTAAATTTCCTTTTATAATAGTTGAATGAAATTAAACAAAATTCTTGCTATATTTGGTTTAAAATGATTTTGATGATCAGCATGTGTTAGCAGCATTTACAAATTCTAAACAACTTTCACCACATCTATAATATTCTTTAGTTCCTTCTGGGATTTGCTGCTTAAAGGAAAGTGGAACAATGAGGCTCACATTATTCTGATAATTAACATCTGTGAAGGACAAGCTTCTGCATAAATTTTTCTCATAATAGGAGGAAATACACAGAAACAGAATGATGCATCATGTCCTATGGTTTTAATATTTAAACATTTTTCTCTTAGAAAACCTCTAGCTTCTGCACATAAAAGCAATCTTTCATTTTTTTATTTTTAATTTTTTGCTCAAATAAATGAGAAGATAATTTCAAATAAAGTATTTTGTTTGGTTATAGTCTTTTTTTCTACACATGAAAATCAGAGATTTGTAATTCTAATAGCTTTTCAAATAATTTCTCCAAGTATTTCTTTTTAAAATCATTTTTGTATAATTTATAAAGTGAAGATTTAATCAACATTTGAAAGAAACAGTGTTTCATTTTGATATTTATCTAATTCCTCTTACTAAGCTCTCTCAACATATTACTAGAGCTTTCTCAATATATTAAGGCCGAGGTGCAGAGTTTTACCTTCCCTCCCCCCACGGATGCGTGATAATGTGTTGATTGAGAATCTCATGATTCTCCTAGAACGAGCGCTCAGCCTTCCTGTCACTAGTTTCAAGACTAATTAGCTGTGTTTTGTTGCCTAACCGGAAGCATGTTGCCCACCTCTTCAGCAGTCTTGGAAAATGCTCCTACTTCAAGATGTGAAAACATTACTTGCAATTAGCGACATGATTTCTAGTATGGTTAATTATCCTAGTAGCTTGAGAAGATAGCACCAACACATATTTCCACTTCTGATATCTGGAGCTCTTCTATTCCCCTTGCCTGGAGAACTTGTTGGGGAAGTTTTTCTGGAATTGGAGCTCTCTTTTTCTCTTCCTTTAAAAAAACATATATCTTTTTAATTTTAGGAAATAATAGGACTTTTTCCTTATAACAATTTTATTTTTACTAACGACATTTTGTCAGTATTGTTACAATCTTTTTGCTGTTCTTTTAAGAAATTATGGTAAAATACACATAAAATTTACCATTTATGTTTAAGTGTACAGTTAAGTAGTGTAGGGGAGACAGGTTTTTCTCTTGCCTCTGTTAGGGGTTTTCATCTGGTCCTGAGGATTACATTGGCATAAGACAGCTCAACAGGAGAGTATTTAAGTTTTATGTAACATGGCAAACCTCATAAGGATTGAAATGGCAGAACCTACATGCTTAGTAGGAGGAACAAAGACAGGCAGTTATGGAAAAGTAAGTAAATTATGTGAGGGGGTTAAGGAAGACACGAATTATTTTAACAAGTTCTGTTTGTGTAGAATTCTCTCAGCCTTAACTTCTTGCCTTTGATGATAAGAATGTTACTTTCCTTCTCATACAGAAAGGCCTTCTTTCACATGGAAACTTCATCTCCTGCTTTTAACAAAAAGAAAGGCCAGAGTGTTTTTCTTGCATTTGCTATTCTCAAGTGCCTTTAACTCAAAATAACCCTTTTGCCAAAGTGGCATATTTTGGGGTGGCATCTCCTGCCACCCTTCAAATGTTAAGTACATTCACGTTGTTGTGCAGCCAATCTGCAGCATCCTTTCATCTTGCAGAACTAAAATTCGGTACCCACATGATAAGCTCTTATTCCTCCAGCTCTGTAGCCACGGGCAGCCGCCATTCTAACTTCTGTTTCTAGGAAAAGAACAGAATGCATTTTAAAAGAGATTTAATAGATATGTTAAGCATATAGTTAAGGGGTTATTTTGTTAGTTATATAGGTATAAGGGAGGAAAAATACATTTTCTCTACCCTGTTATATTTAGTGACTTAGGAATGTGAATTAAACTCACAAAAGACAGATTAACAGGTGAAAAAGTTTATTGTGTGCGCACATAGGGACTCACAGAACAGAAACTATTAGAAACGGGCTTACAATTTTTACAAAGGGTGATGAAGTATGGAAAAGAAATTAAACCCAAGGTAAAAGGATTGGGCTTCTGGGGAGGAGGGAACCAAGTTGTGGAAAAGAGACTAGGAAAGGTATGGCAGATAAGAGTTGTTTAGTAAGGTTTGTTATGCAGACTCTTTCCTTTACAAAGGAGAAATTTATGCCCTGCTTTTATGCAGAAAGGGAAAGCAAAGAGCTCCTCCCATGTTTACTGTTTCTTAATTGACTTCAACTCAAAATAATCTTTATGCCAAAGTTGCATATTTTGCGGTAGCATATTCTGAGTCCTTTCATAAGTTATTGGTATCTTGGACTCTAAATGTTAAAAAAAAAAAAATAGAAGAACCATTAAGTCAGTTGTACTATGTCTACTTGAAATGTTTAGTAGCCAGTGAAAAGAGTAGAAAACTGTGCCTGCCTTACAGAAGTCACACGATTTAGTTAGAAAATAAAATGTCAGGATAAAAAGATTTTTTTTTCTTTTTAACCCAGTGTAAAACATAACAAATACATAAAAGTTTATAAAAGCTTTAAAAATGATATAAATTGTTTTAGGCCAGTTGAAGTATGTATATGCCATTTTCCAAATATTTTGTGTAGTGTCTCTCATACCTGTGCACATGTGTATGTGTGTTTGTATCAGTTTTCAGTTCTACTTGCAAAGATCTTGCTTTTCATAGCCTTACTAAAACTTGGAATTATTTGATTTGAAAAAAAAATAATAATAACGTGAAACGTATCTAGGTAGGCCTCAAGTGTCTTTGGCCCTGTTATCGGCTCTTGCCAAAAATGCTTTAAAGCACGGAAACCTATCACGGTGGATATTCTATTTCCATGGAAGCCTTTTGCCTGTATCATTTGTGTGTTACTCTGTGACAGCTTGCAACCTAGAAGCTGAGATTTCATGTTAAGGAGTACTATTAAGGTTTAGCCTACCCTAATGCTAATCCAAAATTTAATTCTAATGTAATACTTAGTAATAGATTTCAAACCAAAAGGAGTTTACTTGGTTTACATAAAAGATTAAATCCCCTTTATCTTGGTAAATTAAATTAAAATAAGCTTAAAGAATAATGGGAATCTGTATACTTATTTATATTTTTACCATATTTCTTTGTATCATTCAGCAGGCTTTGTTTTGAGGACTTTTGCCCGATGTGTATTTGGTTTCTTTTTTCATTTTCCCCATTTCCTTACATTGTTTGAGGTTTAGAATAAATTATACAAGCTAAACTTTACTGTTTTTCATTATTCAAGTATATTTTTCTGATGATGAATATACTTTAGAAATGACTTGTTTAATAGAACAATGTTTCATCAGTCATTCCTGTATGATTTGCTATGCAAAGTATACATGAGCATTACAGAAAAGAATGTTTATGTTAAATTTTATTCTGTTCACCATTTGTTACCCTTTCATAATTGTTTATAAAGCAAATCTCATTTCTAAACTGAAGATACAATATAGTTTTCTGCCTATATACAGAAAGTCTTTTTTTTCTGCCTATATTCTTTTTATTGTTATCTGTAATTTATTAATAGAGGACAAAGCACTATCCTGAGTCATTAGACCGTACTAGGGAGTCATTCTTTCATATATACCTTACAATGTATGAAGATAAACAAATCACAAAATGGTAAAATGAACACCAAGTTATAACATTTGCAAATAATTTATTAATCATAAATGTATTTTATAAATATTTAATTGTATATCTTAAATATGATTGATCATAACCCTGATGATCAAGAACACCAAGGATTTATGAAACTCTATTCTAAGCGGAGAAAATCTGGGTGTTTTTTGCTTTGTGGTTTTAGGTATTACACTCTGTAGCATGTGCTTTTCAATCTCTGCTACCACTTATGTTAGATCTTCAAGTACAGATGCTTGCCATTGAGGAAAAGAAAATTAGCATGGGTCTTGCAATCTTCCACTGGACAAATTTTAACAAAAACCAATAATTCATTGCCTCTTTTAAATTCTTTTAAGGTCTGCTGTTACAAATTTTAATGAAAAGCATCATAGGGGCGCCTGGGTGGCTCAGTTAAGTGTCTGCCTTCAGCTCAGGTCATGATCCCAGGGTCCTGGGATCGAGCCCCGCATCGGGCTCCCTGCTCCATGGGGAGTCTGCTTCTCCCTCTCCCACTCCCCCTGCTTGTGTTCCCCTCTCTCACTGTGTCTGTCTCTGTCAAATAAATAAAATCTTAAAAAAAAAGGCATCATAATATTTGTTTGAGTTTTTTTAGTAAAATTCCTCTTTCCAATAGGAAAAAAGTGATTCAAAATAACATTTTTTCTTCCTCTCTTCTCCTCTATTTTGCTCAATTGTGTGTCCTGCATTCTGTTCTGTTTTTTGCTTTTTTAATGTTAATTTCCTCTTCTGAATCTTAAATTCTGACTTATTTTTGCATTGTTTTAAGCTTATAGTCCTTTGTTGTCTGTTGTTCATCTTAAAACAGTTATTTCTTTCATTTTGTGCCGTTTTATAGTTATCTATAATGTGAAGCCTGGTTCAGTACCAATGAGTCCATTGGGGCTTCATGCCATTAGTATGATTTTTGTATACAGGTTTCCTCTTCCCTGTATAAGCAGTTTCTTCTATCAATCTAACCTGAGAGTCTTTGCTTGTTATTATAGAGTCATAGGCTCCTATGCTCTCTGATCAAATAAGTCCACTTCTTGGCCTCAATAGGAAATGATACAATGAAGGTAAACTGTATGGGAAGATGTTCATTTTTATAATGAACACTTGAAAGCAGCCTAAGTATCCATAATTGGATAACTAAATCATAATACATTCACCTGATGAGATATGATAATTTTTTGGACTAGCAATGTGGTAAAAATAGTTATGATATAGTGCTAAATTTAAAAAAATGAAAACTCTGTATATAAAATGGCATATTCCAGAATTAAAACTATGTGAAACACAGGTCAAAACAGTGGACAAGAATATCCCAGTTTGCAAGATCCATTGTGTCAGGTTAATAGGAATATCATCTTTTTTGTAGGGGGAGGGGTTTCCATACTCCTAGGTAAAGTTCATTATTTACATAATTAAAAATATTTTTTACTGTAAAGATAAATATATACTAAAATTTTTCAAACATAAATGTTTAGATACTAGACGTATATACTGATCTGTAAAACCTACTATGATGAACATCCGCTTAACTAAGCTTAGCTTTTCTTTTGTTATCTCAAGAAAATGCCTTTTGCTGTCACCTTTAATATTTCAAACATCAGATCGCTGCAGACTTCATGCCAGTACTCTCTCAGAGGCTTGGGACTTTAACCTGTATGATCTGCTTAGCTTCATTCAAATTATTTTCTTGAATTACATGTTTACAGTTTAATAGAAAGGTGTTAATTTGCCTCCAGCTGCTAAAATTAATTGCCAGTTTGCTTCTTTCAAATTTTGCATTTTAATTTACATGTTATCATATACTACCTAATGTTCTGTATCCTGTTTTTTACTAAATATCACATTATGATTATATTCCAGTAACAATAATGATAGAGTACCTGTGTTAACATCTGTGTCCTCACAATAGCAGGTGTCAAAACAAGGACAGACATGCAGGAGATAGATGAGCAAAGGAGGAAGCCCTGCAAGGGTGGGAGAGCCAGCGGACCATGATGTGGGTCTGACCCCAGTGGAGGAGAGAGAAGGAAGGACGTTGGGTAGGAGCCCTCAGACTGCACTGCAGCTCTAAGGAGCGCTGGGTGGGGCGGTCAGCAGTCTTTGTGTCTTAGTGGCCTGTTGGAGGATCCTGTGTCCCCAGGAACAGCCTGCCTCAGTTAGCATCCTGCCATGCCCCAGACGCCTGGGAACAGCCTGTGGGAAGCATGGCCTTTGCTGGAATGCGGTGATGGAGTTCAGAGCGCCACAGCTGGGACCATGATAATCAAATTCCCTGGCAATCAGAGATCTTAGAAGCATCATGCCCTGCATACTTTGCAGAAATAAATCCCAATACTGCATAATATTCATCTGAAAGCTATACCATATTAAACAATTCCTTTGAGCAAGCCAGAAATCTAGGAATCCTCAACAACTTTCCCTCTTTCACTTCCACAGCCAAGCCGTCACCAAACCATATTACTTTTGTACCTGAAATATCTCGTAACTCTGACCTTTTGTCTTTTCCTTCAGTGCCAAGACTCTAATAACAACTCCACCCTCTTCTTGTGTCTTACTTTTGGAACGACCCATGTCCACTCTATCCCTCGGCAATCACCATGGCACCATGTCACCAGAGTAACTTTGGACAAAAAGAACCATGTTTTCCCAACCATCTTTGAGTGATGCAAATTGACCTCGCTATTTCCTGTAGTGTTACTAGTTCATGCTACACTCCCCATTGTTCTCTGTGCCCCCTTCCACTGACCCCCATCCCTCCTCCACTGACTACCTTTCACTTTATACCTGAGACACATGTCCTCACAGCCTAGGCTTGTGCTTGCTCTTTCTTCTCCTGGAACGTTCTCTCCCTCTCCTTATCAACAACTTACGCATAGCTCAGACCAAAGCTCAAGTATCAGGGGTCCCTTCCTTGACACTCCTGATGAAGTCAAAGCCCCTGACAACGAACTCAATAGCACACCACCTTCCTCATCTTTATAGCATTTATTATAGCTTCAATTTCCCATTTGCTTTTATAATTACTGACCACTACACTTTGTAATACTCCGCAGTACCCCACTATATTCTGTGCTATGAAGGCAGGTCCACAATTTTTTTTTTTTTTTGGCTCACCAGCAATTTATAGCACTTTGTGCTATAGAAAAAAGTAAATAGCAGAATTAGGCTTACTGTAAAGTTGTAAGCTAAAACACAGATATGGGAACAGTTGTAGCTGTGAGAATATATGTGGTCTCCAAGGTAAAAAGGGAAAGGAAAAGCCATCCAAGGAGAACATCTATATCCTGTATCATTTGGGGATGTTAAAACATCTTTGGAGGCATAAAGATGCCAACATCAGTACGCATTCTTGTGATTATTTGGAGAATCAAAAGCACTTCAGAATAACTTGAGCAAAAGAGGTAATTTGGGAAGAGGCTGAAAATGAGGATAGACGTAAAGAGACACCTGACCATAAAGTATTTTATGTGCAAGTTGAGTAATTTGGACTCTACGTGGCAAGCTATTGAGAAGCATGAAACAGTCTGAAAGAGACACCTGAGCAGATTTGCTTTCTAGAAAGATTTGTCAGGAGTGGGGAGGAGAAATTGGAAGGAGCCAGCTGGAGCCAAGAAGTCCCATCAGTCTGCTTTTCAGTAATTCAGTGGACAAGAGAAGAGTTTGAACTAGAACATTAGCAACAGTGACATTGGAAGGGAAGGGAGGGCCAGACAGACGAAAGAGCTATTAAGGAGTTAGAATGTGCAGCACCCAGTCAATTACGGCGTGAGGCAGGGAAGCTGCTCATGCTGCTATGAGGTCAGAGAGGAGGAAGTCTGGGAACCGGCTTTTAAATTTGGCAAGCAGTCAAATCACAACCTTCTCTGTGAGCCACAAATGAACTTCTGCCTTCCCCAAAATAGCACTCGCAGGGAAATACAATTACTTCTTAACCTTTTACGAAAACCCGTCCTCTAGCTGTGAGAGGGACATAGAGTCAGGCGGCGGAAAGAGAACATACATGTGTCCAGATGGGCAGTAGAACTGAAGCCTGAGATCAGTGATCTCATGGTGAGCACAGGGGAGCACAGACTTACGTTCAGAACATCACAAAATGCCTGGTGCACTCCCTTGGGATGAATAAATCACATCTAGAAATCTACCAAGAATACTTCTATTCATTCCTTTGCCTTATAGCGGGATATCAAGAGAAGCTTTGGAAAAGTACTTAAAATACTCTCTTTACAGCTTTCAAATCAAGGTAGGTACCTTTATTTTTTCAAAGGCTTCCCTTAGGCCAATTTTTATGACAAAGAGGGGCAGTCTTGAAAGCACTGTATTTCCATTCTTTGTGAATTTATTTAAGATTTGCAGATGGTATCTATGTTGTGTTAGTGTAATTTAAGGCTTATTTTATGTCAAATCCATTGAATGATAATTATTTACTGAATGAGCTGAATAGATGTACTATGTGCCAGGAACTGTACTAGTGCTAGAAATTCAGGTCCTTAACACAAAGTGATGTTTGCCCTCTGAAGTTATAAGTCACTTGGGGAAAAAAATCCCACATGTGCAAAAAGAAAGGAAAGTAAAAGAAAAAATAATCCATATTTGTAACAGAGATATAAAAATCTAAGTGCACAGAGGAAAAAGCAGCCTTAGGGAAATCAAGTTAATGTCAAGTGGGAACTGAATTTTGCCAAAAGAAAAACAAGAGAAGGATTTAGGGGAAGAAATCTAGGCAAAAGAAGGTGTTTACAGAGATACCAAAATAGCCAAGAAATTGACATTATTAGAGAATAAGTAAGCACCTTAATGCATTGACCTTGGGAAAAGAACGAAAAGGTTAAGAAAGTTGTTAAGTTGTGAAAGTATTTTAACATGTATGCACGTGTGCACACACACACAGGCACACACAGGAATGGGGATATCACACAGACGTGTTATGTTGTACACCGACAGTAAGGCATGGGGACAGGGGAGAGAAAACAACAGGAAAGGTTAAATCATCTCAAAGTTCACTTGGACGTTCTATAACTATAGTCAATCCCCAGTTCCACCCATGTGTGTTAAGAACATGTTTCCATCTTCTCCTGTCCTGCTGCCAGAAAATCCCGTAGAGCCTGAGGGACAGGGCCATTCCCATTGGCAGGGTGCATGACCGCCAAATGGTGCATGCCCCACCCAACAGTGTGAGAGACCCAAGTGATTATCAGTTCATTGAGGTGGTCGTTCAGCCTCTTTCTGCCCTCCTGAGATCAGGAGGATGGATAACATACTACTGCCCGTCTTTATCAATGTGTGGCTTACTCTCTTGAACTGCTCTGCATATTCACTTTTGTCATCTTTCTAAAACTGTGGAGATTATTGAAAATGACAACTTGGTATTTGCAATGATTAAGAGGACACTAGAAGTTTACACTTAAAACTTGTAACTTTTAGATCATTAAAATATCTAAATAATTAAGGTAGATTTAAAATATATCTTTCTGTTTAGGCATGCTTTCTGTTTACTATATAATAGTAAAAAAGTAACTGATCGTAGTCTCAGTAAAAAAGAAACATGGATGCCTGGCTGGCTCGGTCGGTAGAGCGTGTGACTCTTGATCTTGGGGTTGTGAGTTCAAGCCCCACATTGGGTGAAGAGTTCACTTAAAATGGGGCACCTGGGTGGCTCAGTCAATAAGCTGCTGCCTTCGGCTCAGGTCATGGTCCCAGGGTCCTGGGATCGAGCCCCGCATCGGGCTCCCTGCTCGGTGGGAAGCCTGCTTCTCCCTCTCCCACTCCCCCTGCTTGTGTTCCCTTTCTCTCTGTGTCTCTCTCTGTCAAACAAATAAATAAAATCTTAAAAAAAAAAAAAAAAAGAAAGAAACAATAAAGCTTTGGCACCAGGTATGAAATTTTGGGCAAGTTACTTACCCTTCCTCTTTGCCTCAGTTTCCTTATCTGTATACACATGCCCGCCTCACAGAGTTGTCCTTTGCTATAAGGATTAAATAAGAAATACATCTTGAACTCAGAACGGTGTTTGATCTGTGGTCTGCTGTAGGTATGAAAACAGTTGTTTTTATTGCCATTAGTAGTATATATGTTTAAATTAAGTAGCCTATTCTGTGATCAAATAGAAGGAAATATTAATATACATCTACTAATTTTATCTCCTGTGTATTTTTCCTTAAACTATAGTTATTTATTTTGTATTTGCATTATGTGTTTAGTTCTCACTAATTTGGGAATTCCTGGGGTTAGGAGATCATTTCTTTTCTGATTAAAAAAATTTGGATGATCTTTACTGTATTCTTATTTGTTTACTTTCTTGACTTTATATAGTGCCTTGCACACAATAAGCATTCAATAGGTGTTTGTGGAATTGAATTATGTCAAAGCTCACCTTTTCTTATCTGTGAAAACCCATGGGTGGTTAATAGTCTATTAAGTTGGTAACAGAAACTTCTACCTGCATTGTTCCACAAAAGAATAACATCTGTAATGTTTGTTTAACCAGTAGAATTTAAAGATGCTTTGACTTTGCTCCAAGAATTAGAGGTTTATGTGACCCCAGATAAATGCTGTCTGACACATAATGAGACATCCCAGCAAAGGGATTAAAAAACAAACAACAGGAGTGCCTGGGCAGCTCAGCTGGTTAAGCATCCGATTCTTGGTTTCAGCTCAGGTCATGATCTCAGGGTGGTTAGATCAAGCCCCACATCAGGCTCTGCCCTCTGCATGCAGCCTGTTTAAGATTCTCCCTCTCACTCCCCCTCAGTTCCTCTCCCCGCTCTCAAAAAAAAAAAAAAAAATCAAATAGTATAGATCCGACATTAATATATATATATTTTTTGGTTTGAGACTGACACTGTTTTTCACCAGAGAAAAATGAAAGCAAATGGGTTTTTTTATTAATTTATTTTTTTATTAACATATGTTAATATGTTATATGTTAATGTTATATGTTATATGTTAATAATAATGTTAATGTATTATTTGTTTCAGAGGTACAGGTCTGTGATTCATCAGTCTTACACAATTCATGGTGCTCCCCATAGCACATGCCCTCCCCAATGTCCATCACCCAGCCACCCCATGCCTCCCACCCCCCCTCCACTCCAGCAGCCCTCAGTTTGTTTCCTGAGATTAAGAGTCTCTTATGGTTTGTCTCTAATGGTTTGTCTCCCTCCCTGGTTTCGTCTTGTTTCATTTTTCCCTCCCTACCCCTATGATCCTCTGTCTTGTTTCTCAAATTCCTCATATCAGTGAGATCATATGACAATAGTCTTTCTCTGATTGACTTATTTTGCTTAGCATAGTACCCTCTAGTTCCATCCATGTCTTAGCAAATGGCAAGATTTCGGTTTTCTTGATGGCTGCATAATATTCCATTGTATATATATACCACATCTTCTTTATCCATTCATCTGTTGATGGACATCTAGGCTCTTTCCCTAGTTTGGCTATTGTGGACATTGCTGCTATAAACATTGGGGTGCAGATGACCCTTCGGATTGCAGTGCAGGTGCCCCTTGTATCTTTGGGGTAAATACCCAGTAGTGCAATTGCTGGGTCATAGAGTAGCTCTATTTTCAACTGTTTGAGGAACCTCCATACTGTTTTCCAGAGTGGCTGCACCAGCTTGCATTCCCACCAACAGTGTAGGAGGGTTCCCCTTTCTCCACATCCCCGCCAACATCTGTCATTTCCTGACTTGTTAATTTTAGCCATTCTGACGGGTGTGAGGTGGTATCTCATTGAGGTTTTGATTTGGATTTCCCTGATGCCGAGCGATGTTGAGCACTTTTTCATGTGTCTGTTGGCCATGTGGATGTCTTCTTTGGAAAGATGTCTGTTCATGTCTTCTGCCCATTTCTTGATTGGATTATTTGTTCTTTGGGTATTGAGTTTCATAAGTTCTTTATAGATTTTGGATACTAGCCCTTTATCTGATATGTCATTTGCAAATATCTTCTCCCATTTTGTCGGTTGTCTTTTGGTTTTGTTTCCTTTGCACAGCAAAGGAAAGCAAATGTTCTTTGTGCATGTAGTTTTATAACTTACGTTTACTTCGATAGATAGTGTCACTAACATTAATTGGCATGTCCACCTGAAAGCATTACTAAAAGGGCCACCATGCCCCTAATTACATCTAAAATCGTTTAGTTTTGAGTGGGCCTATCCTGAGCCCAGTATCAAATGTATTTGACTCTGACTCTGACCTAAATGAGCCTGATGATATGATCCAAAGGCTCCACTTTATGGCTGGTTGTAGTATGACCACTTCTTCAGTCCACCATTATGACTTGCCATCAAATTCTATATTGGTTGGCCCTTTGGAGGTCATTTGTTGTCTAAAAAGCCTAATTCTCCTGGAAGGTCAGCCAGTCCAGTGTCGTCACTCTGTGGCTGGGTCCCGGGTATTGGAGGTGGGCTGGAGTCAGCTGGCCTTGGCTGGTGTTGGACGGGCTGAATCCCAGGAGCAGAGGATTCCTGACTCAATGCTGTGAGTGTTGACCATTAAGGATTCATTCATTCCCAACCCTGCAGTTTATTTGCTATGCGATCTTGGGCAAGTTAGTGAAACTTCTTCAGTCTCAGTTTACTCCTTTGTAAAGTAGAGACAATTATGCCAAAGTGCCCACACTTCTGGGCCTTGGTGAGGATTAAGTGAAACAATGCAGGTAAAACACTTGGCCCCCTGCCTGGCTCACAGTAAGAACCATGACATGTTGATCGTGCTGTGATCGTCATTGATCGGCCTGAGGTCCTTCAGTTTAGGCCAAGTCCTAATGTTATAGAGGCTCTTTTTGCCTCTTAAAGATATGCAACATGATAAATATGTTTTTAATAACATATTACTCCATGAAGGAGAAACTATTATAGTCGTCTGTTTTAAATTGTTGCTATTCTCACTAGCAAAAAATTGAAAAAGAAGAGAAACGGGTTAAGGGATTTGACTTGCCAACTATTAAAAGGGGTTTTAAAATAAAATAACCCCAAAATATGGTATGAGAATCAGTAGAGAGATCTGCGAAGCAAATGAGCAAGAAAAAGTCCATATAACAACAGGACTGTAACGCAGGATAAGGGAGCTCGGGGGAGAGCACACAATTATTCTGGAAGAAGGTAGAAGCAGGCTCCAGCATGCTGCCACTGGGACTTCCTTGTTACAGCGAACCCTGTAGTGTCTTTTTCCACTTGAGATGCCTCAGTAGTACTTAGCACAGTTCCTTACATTTGGTGAGAGCTCGATTATTTCACTGGACTTCCTTGGACACCAGTGATGGACACTACTAGTCAGCCCTGCCTTCTTTCTCATGGAGTCTGAGTTCTGCCACAGAGTCTGTTTTCCACAGCGTTCCCGACCACCTCTACCAAAATGTAACCTTGCGTGTGCCTGACCTGGGGGGCCCCTTGGCCTTATTCAGTTCAAAACCTGTGGTTCCCATATCACAGTCAGAAAGCCGAATTGCACCACCATCCAGTACTTGACTTGTGATACATTAAATTGGCTTATGTGATTTTAGCAAAGTCACTTCAATATGATGATGAAGGATTTAAACCCATGAGATTACCAGAGAATTATCAGGTGTCACACGGTAGCCCCTGAGCATCTTGTGAATGTGTCATGTATCAAAAAAAAATTCTACACAAAAACGGCAAAGGCTTTGAAGAACTTACAGATTTCTTGCATGTGCCATACCACACTTTCAATATCTTATTCATTTAGTTTAAGCAATTATTTGATTGAGCTTCATAAGTAAAATGATCATTCCTTTTAAGTAATTTAAATCATCTTATAATTTTGCTACAGAACATTTAGCATTTTAAATGACAATTATTTGTATCTGATGTTTCACCATAGTTCAATACAAAGGATTGAATTTTGTATTAAAGGCTTAGTACTACTCTGGAAGCTTTTCTCCCTCTGAATTTTATTTTTCCCATTTTAGGCTGACAGGGCATTTGAAGTGACTCCAGCCTGTTTACCTAGGTCTTCCCCTAAAGAGGTTAGGCGAAGAAACAGTGAAGAGAGGAAGTGCTGTTGCCAGTAGGTGGCTCACTATGAATGTGCTTAGGACAGGATCAGAAATGTCACCCCTCCTCCATTTGGCCTTTGTTTCCAATTCCTGCTTCTTTGAGGCTTTTTCTATAATGTCTGAGTCATTTCCAGAGGGGAAGACAGAGGGGTTAAAAAGAAGCAGGCGAGCAGCACCAGCCTTTGAGACCTAGAAGAGCAAAGACCCCCATCTTAACTCTGAGCGTTCACAAAGTATAGCCTAGCCCCAGTTCTCTTTCCACACACAATTGCTTGTTCTTTTGTTTCTTGTGTCCTTGGCAAAGACTGAAAGAACCCAGCCTGTAATACTTGGGCCTCCTGTGTCATTTAAGAAATAATAAGCCATTGTCTTCATTAAGCCACCCTTGTTTTAGCCAATAGAATCCAAATACTGGAGAGGGGACATTTTGAAGGGGGGAGAATTAGAGCAGAGATGCTTTACAAAATTCCCTAGAGAAACTGCTTTGTTTCTCCTATTTTATTGCTCCTTACTGAGAAGATTCATATTCAAATGGGTTGAGGTTGTGAATAGTTGCTAGCACATTCTCATGCACCCAGGAAGGCTATGATTATGGCTAATTACAATGAAGAATGAAGTCCTAACAAGAGTGCTCAATCAGATTGTTGTTCGCGCATGAAGTAACTAAGGCCAGCCAAGGGAGGTGTGATTTTGGTAATTGCAAACAATGTGGCTATTTGAAAAATGCTTAGTAAATCTGTTCAAGACAAAATAAGGTCTAATTAATCACTTTAGGCTCTGAATCCCCCAGATGATCCGTTTGCTCTGTTTTTGTTGTTGTTTTCCTTTTTAGGTCCCTTTAATAAACTACTTCTAAGGTATAAAATATGTTCCTGTTGCCCACACTTCTGTTTGTTGGAGGAAGCAACTGTGGCCCCTATTAGGTAGCTTCCTTCTGCCAATCATGTTGCAGCCTACTTTTAATGCAACTTGACAAAAGATTTTTTTAAAAAACAAATGTGTACGTATTCTTGTTACTATCCAATAGGAAAATGCATTATGAAAAATTACTGTAAGACATTGACTATTAATTAAATAAGCATATTGGTGCCACCATTGTGCTGTTGTATGTTAACTTGGATATTCTGTGTATGTTGGGTCTGGTCCTTGGAGTAATGTTTAACTATATATATTAACTACATAACCTTTAAATATCCAGAGGCCTCCATGAAAGCACAATTATGATATAGGACCTTGTACGCACTCCCCCGATATATTTTTTTCAAAAAATACTTGAACTGAAATTGACTTGAGCTTGACTCTTTTTCTGTTTACCATTTTGTATCTTTGTTTCCTCATCTAAAAATAGTCTAATAAAATGGCCAAAATTACTGCAAGAAATGTGGAGGGATAAAAATTACCCAATTAAAGATTTTAAAAACATCAATCTTCAATTTCATTTAAGTGCCTAGTAGAATAAACTCTCCATAACTATTTGAGAAGATTCATTATTTTTGCCTTATTTTTTTTCTATACATGAACAAAAGGAACTTCCTTTTCTTAATTGAATTAACATGACTAGAAATTACACTCAGCACTGATTTTGACCTAAGGAGCAGTGGATGTTTATCTTAGAACCTTGGCTACTGTTCTTTCTAAATGAGGGAAGGGAGGAGGGGAGAAGGGAACGAGATTTTAAAAAAAAGGCTAATTTTTATGTAGATATCTTATTTTAACTAATTTACATCTGTCATCTATAAAAGGAAGTAAATACTGAAATTACTAGTCTCCTCATGAAGATACGTGAAAAAAGCATTCTTGTAACAGAGAAGAAATAATTCTACACGTACATATCTATAAATCTTTGTTTAATTTATCTGAAACTATTAATTTATAATTAGAAGTCTTCTTCTAGTAGTTTTCACCAAATGAATTTTATAAATAATGAAGGCAGATAAAATAACATTGTAGGAAAAAATGAATTTTAGAGCCTTTGTCCCATTCTTTTAAAGATGTACTCTCTATACAATGCAAATTGCCAGATTTGCTGCCCAGTAACAATACAAAATTGAGTTCTATTTACCATTACCATTGTTTTATTTTAGCTAATTATTTGGAATCTTCAATGTGAGTTAAAATAACTGTAGCTGTTATTTTATCTACCAAAAATATGGATTTTCTGTGACTTGATGGTATAAAGCATTTGTCTTAATAATTTGGGATTTTATATTTAATGACATCTCAAATTCCTGATTGACCAATATTTTGTTGCCAATTTTAAAATTTTAATCAATCAATATAAAGTTGAAATGCTTCCTTGTATATCATACAAGAGAAAGCCATGATTATGTTCTCCAAGTCACTATTCTAACCTTGTTCAGGTGCTGCTGCCCTTGAAAAATTTACATTTTGAGTAAAAGAGAAGGTGGTTAAAAAATCTGAATTCAAGTAGTTGCTTGAGAGAATGAGTAAAGTCCATTTTTTTCCTGATTAATATTGAATCTGTTACTCTCCTTCCTGCTCACCAAACACATCAATACAGATGCAAATAAGGTGAGGCCACTTCCTGTAAATCAGCTGTCAACATGTATCAGGGAGAAAAACAATGAACAAGGAGGACTGCTTCCCATAAAGGCTGCGCCTTTCTTCTGTTTGCAAGAAGAATATTTATGGCCTTTATAGCTGGCAGCAAAGAACATTTAAAAATATAACTTCATAACATCCAAAGCATTTTGTGAATTAAATCAATCCAAAGTGCAGAATTTGAGAGGGTTAATAGAATTTCTTGGTAACTGTTTAATAAAATTAATAGGCTGTTGGTCTGATATATTATTCAGTTGGCTACTATATATTCCCAGTTTTCACTCACAGATGTTAGGAAAAGTTAATAAAGATTGTTTTAAAATCACCAATTTTCTAAGAATGTGAATACAATAAAACAATTTATCAAAATATTATTTAATCTTTGATTTAGGGTCTATTAGGATAGCAATAATATTGTGCACATATATAGTGCCTTCTATATTCCTCAAAATGTGTATTATTTCATTTAATTTATAAATTAAAAACAAAAAACAAAACCTCAAATAAAGTAGGACAGGTATCCATAGCCACCTATCAAAGGAAAAGCCACCAAGGCTTTGAATGAAGTGATTAACCCAAGGAGCACTCAGAAGTGAGGGAAGACTAGCCCAAACACATGTCCCCCTCCGTCACCACATGACCTCTCATTAAAAATACCAGTTTCTGGGGTGCCTGCGGGGCTCAGTTGGTTAAGCATCCCACTCGGGGTCCTGGGATCAGCCCAGCATAGGGCTCTGCACTCAGCCGGGAATCTGCTTGAGATTCTATTTTCACCCTCTCCTTCTGCCCTTCTCTCTCTTTCTTTCTCTAAAATAAATAAGTACTTAAGGCTTAAAAAACAAAAAAACAGTTTCCTTCACTCCATGGATAAGCAGAAGTGCTGGGGGAAAGTTCTGGGTAGTTAGATGTTAGATAAATCAGCTTTTACTCAATGTTTTTAAAGTAGGCTGCTTCCAGTTGTTGGAAGCACTTTACATTTCTGTTGCAGAACCCTAAAACATGCCATTTATATCAATGTTCACAAATTATGATCTGTAGAGCTGAAATGCTGTAGAGGTAGTGTGAAATAGAAAGATATTATCAATTAGGATCTTCGTTTTTAGGCAAGAGAGCACAACTGTGCCTAACTTGGGCACGTGTTGGTTGAAAAGAAATTGGGCACTCGTGAACTGAGGAGGAAGCTCAAGAGACAAGTTTGGAAGATCTTTCGCATGAACTCCATTTCCTCCCTTGTACTACTTTGTATATGATTCAGAGTTAGAGGAGAGAGATGTGCAAAGCTTCAGTCATGGAGTTATGCCAGGAAATGAGAGGACAGAGCTGGCAGAATGAGTTTCTGGGACCCTGTCTTAGACAGCTCCAGCTACTATAACAAAAATACCATGTAGCAGAAATTTATTTCTCACAGTTCTGGAAGCTGGGAGCCCCGAATCAGGGTGCCAGTGGGCTTGTTCCAGTGAGCTTGTTCTAGTGAGGGCTCTCTTCCAAGCTGCAGACTGCCCACTTCTCCTTGTATCCTCACATGGCAGAGAGCAGAGAGAGGAAGCAAGCTCTCTGGTGGCTCTTAAAAGGCAAGAATACGGCTCACGAGGGCCCCACCCTCATGTCCTCATCTAATCCTGATAACCTTCTGAAGTTCGCACCTGCTAACACCATCACATAGGGTGGGGGGGGGTAGGGGTTCAACATACAGATCTTAGAGGGACACATACAACCCATAACAGACCTCCCTTGTCCTCTGTGATCTTTGGGGGAGCACCTTTATTTACTCCCTCATCAGTACTAAACACAGCAGAGGAAAGGAGGTTCCCCAAAAGGGAATGATGCTAGGAAGGGGCAGCTGACACTGGGCACATGAAAAATGATGCAAGTCTCCTACAGTCTCCAAACTGTGAGCTGTGGGGGAGGAAAACTTTTTCTTGACCCACTGAAGGTTTCTGGCTGGGTCAAAAAATTAAACTGACAAAGAAGATTACTGGGAGAAAAGCATACACATATATTTAACACTAATTTTACCTGACACGGGGCCTTCATAAGGAGATAAAGACCTGACGAAAAGGTGAAGCTTCCATTATTTTTATGTCAAGTTTGATGAAGAGTGGAAAGTCATGAGAAAATGTGATAGAACAGAAGGGTCTGAATTAAGGGTGGTTAACTGGGGAGAACTTAGCAAAGCCTATTCCTTCAGATTCCTCTCAGAGTCCCTCCACCCTCAGAGATAACAATGCTCCGTTCCTCCGCGTGCAGGGAGGATGCCTCTTCCATGAGGGTCTATCAACTGCTTCAGAAAAAGGGCAGAGAGTCCTTCCCGCACCTACTGTTTCTCAACTTCCTTCAGCTTAAGATACTCAGTATGCCAAGGTATGCCATATTTTAGGGTAGCATTCCTGAGCCCCATCAACTGAAAGCAGAATTTCTCTCTACCGTTCCATGTGTAATGACTAAGGGACCATCTTTATAAATTAGGAATATTTACATATTCCAGATTCAGATAACAAAGATCTAAGCCTCCACATCATTGAAAAAGCATAACTGTCTACTTCAATGCATGTTTCTCAACCTTCCTTAATACTTTTCTGTACACATAAATGAGATTGTAGGATCTAGAGAAAGACACAGATACAGCAGGAGCTAGAATGCAGACAGCCTCGTTCAGTGGGGCATCACATCCTTGCAGGTATTTCTCTCTGACCCTTATACTCACTATTTTCCACCCTTTACCTGCCTGATCCGTGTCAACACTGGAACTCAGGCCATCTCAAAGGCAGACTCTAATGAGGCCCCGTGCCCTTCTGCCTGGCTCAGATTTAGGGTAAAAACTAATTTGAGGGGCACCTGGGGGTAGAGTCGGTTACACGCCTGACTCTTCGTTTTGGCTCAGGTCATGCTCTCCAGGTCATGAGATCCAGCCTCACTTCGGGCTCCATGCTCAGCGTGGAGTCTGCTTGAGATTCTCTCTCTTCCTCTCGCTCTGCTCCTCCCCCTGTTCTTTCTCTCTCAAATAAGTAAATAAATCTTAAAAAAAAAAAAACTAATTTGAAATATTTTTTACTTGCTATTCTCAACAGGTTTAATCAACTGGAAGTTTAGTGTTACATGTCTGTCCTGTTTTTTTCCAAGCCCATATCATGATTAAAACAGCCTGAAGCAGGTCAGAATACTCAGTGTAGTGGAAGGCCTGGGCTGGGAATTCTACCTGAGCCCCTCACTGGTTACTTGACCCTGGGTAAGGCACCAAGCCCTCATGCCCATGAAGGCAGGCCCTGGCTTTGGCCACTGCATACTCTCTTGACGGCATGTGCTCAACTAACTTTAGTTGAGTGAATAATCAGATGCCTGCCTGAATAAGTATGACTTTGCTGGGCCTCAGTTTCCCCCAGTTGTAAAATCAGAGAGCTGGACTAGACAACTTTCCAATCCCTTCTAGTGCAAGGAGCTATGTATAACATAGTCTACAATATTGAAGTTTGAAGAAAATGCAAGCTTTAGGTTGTCACTGATGTATTTTAAAACTCCTTATTACCATTTTAAAAGGTGTTAGAATATTGAGCAGGTACATCTTTTTTTCTTCCCTAAAAATTAAACTTGTCTCCTTTACAACCAGGGAGGATGATACTGAGTAGAAGGGCCTGAGCTACAGGCTGGGTACCTGTTGAGAAATAGATTAATCCACATTTTAACTTGCAACCACATTTGTTCAGTGAGCAAAACCTTAACATTTATAGAGCATCTGCACTGTGGCATGGTGCACTATTTTCACATATGTTATTTTATGAAACCCTGAAGAATGTGGTGCAGTATATAATATTATTTAATAAATAAAGAAATACAGGCTCTGAGAGGTGACTCAACTTGCCCAAATATAGCTAGAGACTAAATGGATGGAGCTAGTATTGGAATGTAAGTCTGGATACATTGTTCATGCTTTTCTACCTCCCTATTTAATGTTTCATTTCAAAGATTTCCACCCTTTTGCTCTCATTTTCTTTTATGTCTTTTTACTCTGCACATTCCTTATCTTGAGGCCTTTTGTTACTTTTTTCTCCTCCTCAATTCTTCCATTATTTGGATTTTTCCATTCCGTCCTTTGATGTGTCTGTTTTCCCCAGGGAGCCAAGTTGTTTTCCCTCCTCCCAGTTTCTCCTGAGGATACAGAAATCCGCTACATCTTGAGTTCCAGTGCCAAGATACTTATTTCTTAAATCTCACCTTTGAATAATTATCTTCTTTAGTTTTGTGTTCCTCTTCCTTTAAACTGTTTACTGGGTTCCCTATTGATATTTTATTAAGTCATTTTTACATGCTACTTGAATAAAAAATTATACTTAAAATATCTAACTACCAATTATCAATATTTTACTGCTTGATTTTCATAATGAAATCATAGTGTGACATAAAAGATAATATTCTAAAAGGAAATTTCACTGAAGCAACAGAGTAGAGCTGGGCAGAAAAAACTCTAGGATAGACAAATATGTATTCATTCCTTATCTGTTTGTTGGTTGCCTACTATGTATCAGACATTCTTCTAGGTGATAATACATAACACCTACCATCTTACTGATTTTCAGAGGTTAAGGATAGATATAAAGATATAAAATGAAACAGATAGATATATTCTTTCTGCCTGTCTATCTGCCTATTTGTCTGCCTTCATATAAGGACTCAAGTAAAAAAAAAATTCTGAAATGCTTGCTTTTGTTCAAGTTCTTGTTTTAAAGTTTAAATTGACTCATCTCTTTATTTTAGAAAATTTAATTTTTGCTAAAGTAAACTTTCAGTTTCTACAAATGTTACTCCAAACGTTAACTGAAAAGTGCTTTAGTTGGTTGGGAAACCATTATCTGATAATGTCTGTACTGCAGGGGAGGAGACTTCTCTTTCTTCATCACCACTACACTTTTATTGAGTACTGACTGCATATACTAGACATTTGTTATAAGCAGTCCCATGTATGATTTTGTTATATTCCCACATCTGATCTGTAAAACATTTGCTGTTATATATATTTTTTCTTATCACGTCCAAAGAATTTCTTAGCCAAAAGATTGGACAGAAATGCACTTAGACTTCCATGGTGATTGGTAAGGGAATGATCTACGGCGGCCCTGAGTTTTCTGAGCCTAGAGTGAATCCCTTACCAATTACTGAATGTTAACTGAACATTTATGAACATGTGTCATATGATCCCTCTAGGATAGTATAGAACCTCAAGAAATCTAGGAAAATGGCCAGATTCTTGCTCTGGATTGTGGCTTTCAACAATAATTGACATGCAGGCTATTGAAGAGCTTGTGGCTGCTTCCGTCAGAAAACTGATATATAAATTTGTGGAGTACCTATCTGATCTACCATGGCTCTTACAAAATTAAAGTTTGTTAAATTACATAAGTATATTGTGAAAATGATATATTCCTGCTGAATATGCTAGTTTTACTCTTTTACCTACTGTTTTAGAATATGATAGTAGGGACACAGCATTTTAATAAACTTTACATTAAAACTTCTCCTATAAATTAATCTGGGTGTTTCACACTGAAACAGAATATTTTTTAAGTATTTATCAAGTTTCAACTCTACTGATTCATTTTTAACTTCCTAAAGAAGATTTTTAAAAGCTTAGACTGTAGCTATCAAGATTTGTAATTCCACTAAAGCCTATTACATAATCCTGAAAATGTTTAAGTACATCACATGTCATTTAAATTATTGAAAAGTTTATTTTACACTTCTTGAAGACTCAGAACTCCTTAAATTTATTTCACAAAAGGCCCATCTTCTCCAGAATAAATTTAACTTGCTTCATGCCTTTAGTATTTAGAAAGAGTCAAATTAAGTGGAACGTAGCTAAATTGAACCTTTAATTAACTAGATTTTTTTTTTCTTTTTGCTCTACTTTTAAAGAGAGAGCATAAAATTACTGGAAAACAAACAAGATAGCAAGGATTTGTTTTTAAAAACTGCCTTCAAGTTGGTGCTGGGGGTCAGTAAATAGCTAGCCCAGTTTGCATATTACAAAACTATAAAGTTATGATCCATACCAATATTCTCTGGTTCATGAAAGAAATATTACATTTTGTTTGATATACTTTTATTTGCTAAAGCAGAAAAGTGAGCTAATAGATGTTCAGAATACTTCCAGCAATGAAAGACTGAATCAGAATTGGTTTCCTCGTTATCACTCTGAAAACCAAGAAATTACATTACCTAAACTCATTTTCACCTGAGCATTCTAATTAATCAAATGGGTTAACAAATGGTTGGGTAAGAGATGAAAAATACTTATGGGAGAAAAGCAGAGGCAATACTTTGGGTGAGAGAAATTGCTCACTTAAAACAGCAATAATGCAGACTATACATTTACTGAGGGCCGCAGAGTCCTGTTCTTCTCATCTTTGCCAACTAACTTCCCTTCAGCCTGGTGTCACCCACAACTTTTCCAGAAATCTTCCAAAGACTATTCCCATCAGACAGATTCTAACCAACTCCACTCTGCTGCAGTTACTCTTTATTGTAACATCTTTAATAAATACATACAGTCTGCCGTGTCTGTGCAAGGTATTATCCTCAGTACCATAGAAACCCACTCTCCTATAGGCTTGGCCCTTTTGCTATACCTTATACTTCTCTGCCTCTGAGGATTTGCAAGTTAGGATACTTCATGTGTCCATTTTCTTCAAGAAATGCTTACCAAACACAGAGGAAAAAAAAGTCTCTAAACTGATTCCCAATCACCACCTTCATTTACTTACTGACCTTCCTACTTCCACAAAGAATTTGAGGGAAACTAAAAGGTGCCATTATAAGGAGATCTTCCATAGAAAAGGGACAGAGGTGGAGAGGGAGAATTCTATCAGAAATAGTATTTAAGGGAGGCAGTTTGACCTGAACCAAAAGATATCACTGATATTCACAGTAGGACAGAAAAAAACCAGGAAACTTGACGAGTTCCCCAGTTCCTGTTTGATTAAAGGCAGTAAGTCAATGCATCAGGAAAACCAAACATCATCTCTGAGCTGAACTGAAGAGGTGTTTCCACTGTGGTGATTTGTCTCAGGACTTGTCACATGACCAGCATTTGGGAAATATTTGTTGAATGCTGAGTGGTGACTGTAGTTGGGATGTAGCTGATGAACGGGACCTGCTGGGGAGACAGCTCCTAGCTGTCCTGGTCCTCCTCCCACTGGAAAGTTCCCTTTGCAGGTGGCTCAGCGTTACATACTCCCTGTGCATCTGAGATGTGTCTCCTGAGTGCTCCCCAGGCCTGCAGCCCACCTGGGAGCCCAGTTTGGGCCTTCATCTCCTGCACTTTGAGAAGCCTCAGGGCCCAGCCCAGTGTTCTCTTGTTTGGACTTTCCTTTTCTTTGTTTGTTGGGTTTTGTTCTGTTTATATTTCTTGGTTATCCCTCCATCGCTGTTGCCATTTGTCCCCCAATTCTCTAGTAACAGAAATCAGTGGTAGCAGGTTTTTTTTTTAACTGAAGTCTTGGGAGTAGCAGTTGGGGAACTATGGTACAGAATGGGTAAACAGTTACTATCTCTCTAGAGATCACTGTGGTGAAGACAAGCCTTCTGTTTTGGCTGTGGCATCGCCTAGAGCTGGTGGCTCCCACCTGAGAGCTGCCTCAGAATTCCCTAGTTTTCAGAGTGGCTAGAGTCTCTGCCTCCCTCCTCCCTTTGAGAAAGCTCAAAGGCCCATCTTTCCATAACCAAAAATGTATCTGAGGTATTTTCCAAACAAAAAGAGGAGCCATCGCTAAGAGAAATGTTGTCTTCCTGGAACAACTGGCCCAAATTGGAATCCGATTTTAGAATAATACAAGTTTCCTTCCTGCTGCACACACATAGCTCCATGAATGGGGTCCTGAGAATCAGGTGGTGACCCTCCAGTGTCCTGGGAACTTTGACCAATCAGAATACTCCCATTTCCTCCTGCAGGAAAGGAGGTCTCTAGGGACCCCTGGTCCTAGAAGGCAGCCTCATGGAGGAAAAAGCTCTCGCCCTCCAGCCTGACTGACCTTGATTTAACTCTTTTCTCAACAGTCATTACCTTGCCGTTTGCTCTTGGGCAATTGTCAGAACCTTTCTGAGTCTTACTTTTCTTTCTCATCAGTAAAATGGAGAGAAGAAATCTTAACCTTGTGTTGTTACGTTCCATTTTCCCTTCAAGGTGACTTTTCATTTTTCTAGAAAATTTTTATTTTAAGCTTTCTCTCTCATCCTATCAGGAGAGGCGTTACTTCAAAGGATTTTCAGACACCCTTGAACCACTAGCAGATACCTTTGCACGTGCCTCTGTGAGCCAGATGTTCTACCATGTTGCTCATAGAGCCAGTATTCAAGCCTGCTTGAATCTTAGCTCGATGGGAAGGCAACACACACGCTGGAAGGCCAATGGGCATGCAAGCCATACAGTCTGGTTTTAAATCCAGCTTCCCACTTAGTAGAGTGACCATAAGCAAGGCGTTTATCTTTTTTGACCTCAGTTTCTTCTTTCTAAAATAGAATAATGCTATATCTCAGGGTTTTTGTGAGGAAGGTACTTAGTGCTTGGCATATAGTAAGTGCTCACTAAGAGCTATAGAGGGCCAGGTGCTGAAGCACAGTGGTTCAATAAGTGATGCAGTCTTTCTCCCTGGGGTATTGTGCTCCTCTGAGGAATAAAGGATAGAGACAGCCTGTCTCTCACTGTTTGGAGAGGAGAACTTTCTCTGGCACCACCAGTCTATCTTGCACCCCAGGATCTCCTGACAGAGTACATCCTTACTTTCTGGCTTTCACTTTCTCCTTCTTCCATGTTTGACGACCATGTAACCCCCTCCCCAACCACATGCACACAGGATCTGCAAGGGAAACACCCTTTTCCCCTATGGATAGGGGATTATTGGGGATCTTTACACAATCACAAACCAACACTCTGAATCCACTAGTGAATACAGAGACAGGCTCTTCCAACTTTGCGCTAAAACTTGACATCAAATTCCTTTTATACCTCTTGAGACTGAATCAACCCCTATAGCTGCTGAGAACCCACAGCATACACATAAGGGACCTAAATTAAACTGCCTGGCACCTTTACTTACTCTTCATTTTTAGGTACCATTTATACAGAGAAGCGTGATGGAATGAGTACCCTCTGGCTAGTATTGTTTCGGTGCTGCTGGGTACTGATGCCTTATGGATCTTCATGGAATGCAGAGAGAACAGCCAAGAGTTGTTGGAGTTTGCCACCGAATGGCAGCAAGGGCAAATCCCAAAATAATTGTGAACATACTTTGTTATCAGTAAAATGAAGGGGTTGGGCTCGATTGGCTTCAAGATCCCTTCTGGCTCAGAACATTCTTTGATACTGTGATTCAATCAATCTAACACATTCTTAAAGTCTTAGAGCACGTTTTCTGAGTATATCCCAATATAATACCTTGTCTGCCAAAGGCTGAAAGTTATTATTTGGGAATAATAAATCAGAGCAAAAAAGATGTAGAGTTCATGGTATATTATTAGTTTCAAGTTTGCTAATCCTTATTTTATGAGATTTAATTTTCATGATGTTTACTTTCCCATTCAGCCTATTGTCAGAAAAAAGAATGCTTTTTGTGTTCAATGAAGAGATAGGCCAGAGACTAATAAATGTGTGCTTTGCCCTTGCTTAGATAAATGCGATAGTTAAAAGAAGCCATGGCAGGGTATTGGGGCCCTTATGTTTACCTTGGTAAAATTAATACCTTACAAGTTTTCTAAGGAGTTTGTAAGATGTCACGGATTTATTTTTAAAATAATTTCAAAGTTGGAGAGCTAAGAAATATGAACCTTGATTCTTGACAAATTCATTATCAATAATACCATATGCAGAACAAAATTACATGTTCAGCAAAAAAATAATCTGTCGTAAGACTAAACAAATTTGCAAGTAATTAAAAATTTACCTGAAAATATAATATGAGTTCCCTTGAGAGTATATGGAACATTTTTGTGGTTGTTTAATATTCTCTATTTTTTTCTTGATCACTCTATTGGGGCACTATAGTCTATATGGTTTTATAAAAAATAAGGTGAATCTTAGAGTAAGATACATTGAAAAATCATCTGTCTGTAGGAGAGATGGGAGTCCTCTTTTTGAAGTCTCTGGGGATAGAATGGAGACATCCTTGGGAGCCTCTGCTGGATTTTATTACTGTGGACATCCAGGTGACTGCCACTGTGTCACTGTGTTCACTCTCATATGTCACTGCATGACTTCAGGGCATTTTCACTTATTTACTTCTGCATACGGAGAATGCTTACAAAGCAATTAGCATACCGCTCCGTAACGATTATGCGCTCAGATATTAATATTTTTCTCTCTGTACATGAATTTTTGAGGGGTTAACTAAAATCTGGGGCAAATATTGGTCAATTAATAAATGTATTATTAAATCATGTCGTTCTGTAAATATAGATTTATAATTCTAAGTAAATATTCTTTCCAATAATTGAAAGCTAGGATACTATTGCTATTACAACCACATACTAACAGAAATCATGTTGGATTGAGAATCAAGATGGAAGAAGATATCTAAATCTGTCAGTCTCCACTTACTTCTGTCTATGAAGTTGCCCTTTTCCAGACCTTCCTTTCCTGCCCAACTGGCCTTCATGCTTTAAAAAAAATAATATATACACAATTTGATTGAGTTATAATTTAACATTTTGTATCTACCAATTTTTTGGAACATATTTAGAAAAAAAAAACCCAGCAAGCAGAACATGATTACCTTGAGAAAATTTTATATGTATACTCACATGCCTCAATGCATATGTACATTAGGAAGTTAGAAACTCCTCTTAAAAAAGTATAATGAAAGTTGTACAAAGTATAGGAAACCTTCATAGGAAAGAAGAAGAAGTAGTTTATTTTTGTAGTTGGATTATTTTGGTAAAACCTTATGAAGAAAAGGTGCAGATACAATCCAAATTTTCCTACCAAACAATTTTGGTTCCACTCACTACCAATCCCACTAAATGTACCTCACCTTTATATAGAACTAAGTGTCTTCCAAGGGCAGTTTGCCTACAGAGAAGTTTATAGAGATTCAGGGAATAAGTGTTCAAATGTAGTGCAGTACCTTACTATCTCTCATTATTATTCAGATTTTGGCCTCCAGGCCTGAATATCACTAGGTCAGAAGCTCAATTTTATTAGTACATTCGAAAAGATAATTAGTCAATTAGGAAATGAAAGTACAAAAACTAGTTTAATGTGCAAAAAGCCATTTACAGGATAGTGTAAACCTGACTCTGATTCCAATTCTAGAAATTAATGCTAAGCCTGCCTTCTACCTGATATGTTTTCCCCCGATCTAAATATATTATTTATGAGATATGGTTATTAAGAAATAAAAAAATATTGAATCCCAAGAGCAGTTGTTTTTAGGTAACAGATGGAATAAATTAAAGCTGCCCTATGAACAATTAAATAGCTGGACATGTGCCCTATGAGGGCACATGTCTATTCCCACTCGTTCCTTGGTACCTAGGACAGTGCCCAGCATATAAGAGATACTTAACTGACTCACTCACTAAAGATGGGCCACTCATGGGCACCTGGGTGGCTCAGTCGTTAAGCATCTGCCTTCGGCTCAGGTCATGATCTCAGGGTCTGGGATTGAGTCCCACGTCGGGCTCCCTGCTCGGCGGGAAGCCTGCTTCTCCCTCTCCCACTCCCCCTGCTTGTGTTCCCTCTCTCGCTGTGTCTCTCTCTGTCAAATAAATAAAATCTTTAAAAAGAAAAAAAAAAGATGGGCCACTCATTATTATTTTCTGAATTTTAGTGGTAGAAACTTATTAGATTTCTTATTAGACCCTCACTTTCATTCACTCAGCAAATATGTTCAAGTCTTAGCTGAGAATGCTGTAGCTCAGCAAGAAATTGTATAATTGTTCTTGATATAATGCTAAGCAGTTATGTAATCTGGTCAGTTGCAGGAAACATTAAATAGTCAAAATGTCTAAAGCAAAGACTATTTAGAGATCACTAGGGGATCATTACTAGACGTCATTGGTGATTGTTTAGGCAGAAAGCCATCAGTGATGCAAACTAGGACAACCTTCTTAGATGATTAGATGCTAAATGCTATTAAATGCCCTAAAGCATAATAAATACATTTCATTTTATTCTAATCAACCTGGAAAGAGTTAACACTACTTATAAAATATGCTAACTCTTCTTCTAGATACTAGCTGGCTTAAAACCCAATTTGGCACCAAAACTGTCAGTGATTCACCTCTTATGAACAGGACATCTTTAAAAAAATTTGATAGGGTGATCCAACAGTAGGTCAGAAAAAATAGTAAGGTAGCCAGGGTCTTGGTGCCTACCATTCAGCAGCAAATGAAAGTGCTAAATAACTGCACGATCTCTCTTAGATTTCTTATAATTCAAGTTATCTTCTTTTCAATAAATATTAAACCAAAGCCAGAAACAAATTTTATTGCTTATAAGTAGGTGGTGCTTCTGCTCGTGCACTTTTCATGTCAGACCTCATATTAACAATATTGATTATTGTAGGGATTTGTATAAACCCAATATTAGAATGCACTATTTTACACTCGCTTTGTATTCTAAATCAGACAGGTCAGTCAAAAACATGAGGGAGGAAAAAAAAAAATGCCCAACTGAAGGATAGGTTGTCAAATAATTCAGAGTTTTTTTTTTTTTTTTTACACTTTGCTTCCCACCCAACCCAATGCTCAGATGTCTTAAAGAAGTTTTATTAATAAGACAGACTGCTCTAATCTTTCCTCTCAAGCTTTATCTCCCAGTTTTCCTGTCACTTTGTGACTGTTGGAATATAATTTCTTATTTCTTTATGTCAATTAGGGCTTTGGGCCAGGGTTTGGGAGCATGAATCTTCCTTCTTAGGGTTTTCACGCAAAGGCTCTGTACACAAGATGACAATAGAAAAATAGTAAATAAAGTGCCAGCTAATTAATTAGACTGGGAAAGTGCCCTGATAATCTTCAAATGCAGGACTTTTGTGAAAAATCATATGGCACCATGGCTCCTAGGCCAAAAAACTCGTTATTTCTTTACCTGAATCTCTGCCTAATGAACCTCCAAACATGGAGATTAGATTAGCTTAATTCTGTATAGAGAAAGGCCAATCAGAATCCCACAAGCACCTGGCAACAGAGGGAGGAATAGGGTGTGGCATGTACATGGGTGGACACACGCATGTACACACGGCCCCTTCAACTATAACTCTTGTGCAGTATGGTGTTTGTGTATCTCCCATCCTTTCTCACTGAAGATTTTTTGAATCGCTAGTCAAAAGTGCCTGGAGGAACACAAGTTCTTCATTAGCTACCTGTCTTCTTCTTTATACAATATAGGGTCTATCATGTTCAAAGCTGGTCTTCCCTGCAAAGTTCTGCTCTATAGTTGAGTCCTTCACTCAGAGTGCTTAATACTAAATGCAAAGAATGATCAGTTTTGGTATCCGTTAATGCTCCAAGTTTTATTTTTAAATAGTTGTCAGTGATTGTACTTCCAGGGAGATTTTCTTCCTTCAATAAGATCTTCTCTGTGCTTACCAGCTATTTGGTCTTAGAAATTTTTTTTTTCCATTTCCCTGGAGCTTGAGCTCCTGGGTCTGTCTCTAATTACTCTATCTCTAAAGTGAACTGCAGTGTTGAGAAGGCACATCTCTATGCATTTCCTTCCCTAAATAGCCCTAGCTTAGAAACGGTCTCCTAGCTATTTGCCCCTTCACCACCCACCTCCCTTCCTGGCAAAAGCTGTGATGTCACAGTGCCTCCTGGGTATCACTATAACCATGTGGGATGCAGCCATGGGGAGGGGTTTAAATATCCATGACCACCATTGTAGGGGCTGATCACGAAAGAAAACAGTTTCAGGTGGAACCTCATGGCAATGACAAGAGACTTTAAACCACACTTGAATTTTCTTCTGATAAGGGGGAAGCCAAGAATGAGAAGGGCAACTCCACTGGGAATCATTCTCTTCTGTTTTCTTTCCCTCTGCTAACGCGGAGAAGGACATGGTGACCACAGCTGCCAGCAGGTAAACTTATCCACAACCAACAGAACAGAATCTTGTGAGTTTTCACTCTTTCTTGTGTGTGTCAGATTCACTCTAATACTCAGGAGTCCTCAATCACACATGGACCGATTGGGACCAAATACCCAACAAATGTGGTTATATTTTATAGAAACGTTTTAAGGAAAATGTGATGCAAAGTCTTTTGGCCCAAAATGGCCTCCCCACCTCTTGTCTAGCACAGGAGAATTGATATGTCATAAAATCCCAGAAGAGGGGGGTTTTTTGGCTGATTTTTAAAAAGATAAAATTGGGGATCTTTTTTCTTTATGGAATTATAGTTACTGATGACCAATTTCCGATCTCTAAATTATTAGATAGCAGTGGTCACCACGGTAACTAAGTTGAGGGCTTTAAATTATTTCTTATAACATTATTTTTGGAACTTTACCTAAGGTGAGAGGTAGGTTCACTTAACTATTTAAATACTAAATTTAGAATGTACTTGGGGGCGCCTGGTTGGCTCAGTTAGCTGAGTGTCCAGCTCTTGGTTCAGCTGAGGTCATGATCTCACGGGTTGTGAGATTGGGCCCCGCATCATGCTCCATGCTCAGCACAGAGTCTGCTTGGAATTCTCTCTCTCCTCTCCCTCTGCCTCTCCTTTGCTTGCTCTCTCCCCCACTCTCTCTCAAATAAATAAATAAATCTTAAGAAAAAGAATGTACTTGGGAGATATAAATATTGTGAACAAAAGCATAGTATTACTTTAAAATTCTGAGACTTTTTTTATGTAAGGGAAATTGTAAACTTAACTTTTAGATGCTTGTAACCTTTTAGTGTGGGTGAGATACAATATCACAATTCATATTTTTATAATAAAACTAATAATTAATGTTATAACATTGAAATCGATAACAGTAGTTTTTAAAAGTCATGTATGTGAATAATAATGAGAAGAAAATTATTATAAGCTTAATTTCTAGTGTTTTTCCTTAAATAAAAATCCACTAATAAAATAGCTTAATGATTAGGTCTCTTTTGAATAAAATAATAAGAAACATTTTAATAAATAAGGGCTAAATATTTTACTTTTGTGGAGTGTTTGATGCTTTTAGAAATATTGGGTAGGATGATGGATTTCTGGTGATTTTTAAGGGGAAAGATAGTATCTATATCTATTTGTCTACAAAATTGTAACTATCTGTCTATAAAATTAGTCATATTGTACATTGATATCATTAATACTATTAGGAAAATTTGGAAGTTTTTTGGTCTTTGAGTTTGGACATAGAGCTAATACATATGGACAAATTAAAAATTAATCCTCTAGCTTCACGCAGTATATTGCTTTTAGCTTGTAGTTTACCATGATTCATACCATGTTAAGATTAATATATGTATACATAAGCCCTACATCATTCTAAATCTTAGTGGAGTGAATGTTATGGTGACAAGCTTAACTAAAGATGTCTTGCTTTTCTTAGTTTTGTGTTTCAGAAAAATTACTGCTATTATAGAATGGTTCTTTGTATTTAATATTAAAATTTTAGTACTACTTAAATTTTTATCCACTGAATATTACATTTCCTGTGATACGTAATTGCATACAAAGGAACTTCAGACTGTTTTGACACAACCTCCCTTACCTTAAAAATTTAAAAAAGCCTCTTAGTTTGCACAATATTCTTCATAAATTAAGCCCTGATGTGATTATCCATCATTTCACCAAAGAACATATTAAGTGCCATGTAAAATGTATATTATAAAATAAACGCTTTATTGCTAGTTGTACCTGAAGAGGCATAGCCTATTATTAACATTAATTAAAAGCCTTAAGTCCTCTATTCCATAGAAATTATCCTTTGCTGGGCGCCTGGGTGGCTCAGTCAGGTCACCGACTCTTGATTTCAGCTCAGGTCATGATCTCAGGGTTGTGCTCAGTGGGGAGTTTCTCTCTCTCTCTTTCTCCTTCTCCCTCTGCCCCTCCCCCCACTGTGTTCTCTCTTTCTAAAATAAATAAATAAATCTTAAAAAAAAAAATTCGGGATGCCTGGGTGGCTTAGTTGGTTAAGCATCTGCCTTCGGCTCGGGTCATGATCCTGGAGTCCTGGGATCGAGTCCCGCATCGGGCTCCTTGCTCAGCAGGAAGCCTGCTTCTACCTCTGCTGGTGCTCTCTCTCTCTCTGACAAATTAATAAATAAAAAAATCTTTAAAAAAAATTGTCCTTTGCGGAGGGAAAAGATAACACAAAAGATGTGGTAAAACTATGCATTTACCTCCCCCTTCATGCTCAGTAAGTTTAAAGTATTAAAAGTTTTGTACCTATTGGCCAAAAAGTAACAATGGCATGATTTTTAGCCTGACTGGCCTGTTATCCAGTCTCTGTCTAGGCATCCCGCTTCCATACTTAGCAATCATTGGTGGTAGTGCAGAGCTGATGCTGAAAATGATCTGTTCTGTTCATTTGGACTGATTCAATACAGTTGCAGTATACAGAAATTAGATGAATTCAATGAAGAACATAGTTAATCTAGTAAAGGTAAATAGGAGACTTCACTCATTCAACAAATATTTATTGAGAATCTGCTTTGTGCCAGGCCTTGGACTAGTTGATGCAGAGAGGACAGTGAGTGGGGTAAACAGAGACAGATGTAGCTTTTAATCAACTGGGAGGTGAGAAGGAACAGTGGTCCATCAGCTTACAGAGCTGTGTAGGTCAGTGGGAAGAGCACTGAACTTGAATGAGTTAATTCTCTGAGAGTCAGTTTCTGGATGTATGTATAAAATGCCTCTGTCATAAAGTGTCTGTAGGGATGTGTGCGGGAGTATCTTTTAAAGCACTTAGCAGGGCACTGGCATATGGTAGGTACTAGGTACTTGGTAGCCCCCTCCCTCTGTGTCAAGGTCAGACCAGGCCATTGGAAAAGACAAAAGTCAATTCTTTGTTGCTACCTCTGCCATTATGGAACCTGTTGTGTCCTCCACAGTGGGCTACTGTTTTGTTTTGAAACAGGAAAGACACCAGGGGGAAGAGAACAGGTGGAAATGGACTTGTATGGGGAATGGTTGCCTCTAACGTGCCCTTGTGTGGGAATGAATTTTCAGCCGGCAAGCATGGTCTGGGAGAGGGAAGGTCTGATCCTCTGACCTCTGATGGCAGCTTGTTTTCTTGTTCCTGCATAAAAGATAACTATGCTGGGAACTGTTGGATTTTTAATTCAATTCAGCAAACACTTATTTAACACCTGCCACATGAAAGGCTGAGTAACTTGCTTGGAAATTTGTGGGTGATATGGCCCCTTACTGGAATCTACTGGAAAGAATTATCCTGTAGGTGATGTTGGTTTTTGATAGATTTACTTAGGACCTTTGTTAGATATAATGATTACCAGTATATATTTCATCTATTATAGAAAAAGCAAAGGAAGAGAAAGGCAGAAAGTCTCTCATATAATCTACTGCAGAAGAATGATTGCCTTGTAGTGTTTGGAATATCTGTTGGGGACGGTGGCATGCAGCCAAAGGTTCTGTGTGTTTATGGAAAAAAATGGTGAAATATGTATATTTTTTTATTTTTCAGGTAACTCTAGATTATGTGGAGTAAGGTCAGCCCTGATTATTAAACAAGAATATCTTTTACAAGATAAAATAAAGATTATATTCCTTTTAGAATAAAACTTATCCTAAATTTTTATAAATTTATAGAATTATATAATTATAAGAAATCTATAAAATTCTATAAATTTTTATAAATTTATATTCCTTTTAGAATAAAAGGAATCTTGGGGCGCCTGGGTGGTGTAGTCGTTAAGCGTCTGCCTTCAGCTCAGGTCATGATCCCAGGGTCCTGGGATTGAGTCCCACGTCAGGCTCCCTGCTTGGCGGGAAGCCTGCTTCTCCCTCTCCCACTCTCCCTGCTTGTGTTCCCTCTCTCACTGTGTCTCTTTCTGTCAAATAAATAAATAAAATCTTAAAAAAAAAAGAATTACAGAATAAAAGGAATCTTAAATTTCTATAAATTTATATTCCTTTTAGAATAAAAGGAATCTTAAATTTCTATAAATTATTATGCCTCAGGGCACCTGAGTGGCTCAGTTGGTTAAGCGACTGCCTTCGGCTCAGGTCATGATCCGGGAGTCCTGGGATCGAGTCCCACATCAGGCTCCCGACTCAGCGGGGAGCCTGCTTTTCCCTCTGACCTTCTCCCCTCATGCTGTTTCTCTCTCTCTCTCTCTCAAATAAATAAATAAAATCTTTAAAAAAATAAATAAATAAAAACAAAATAAATTATTATGCTTCATACATAACTATGCAGTAAAAAATATATTGCACTTATCTGAATTCTTCCTCCTAGGTACCCTAAAACGACAAGTCACTTTAATACTAATGGGGCTCCATGTAAGCTAGACCACGTTCCATGGCAGCCAGATCTGAGATGTACAGTAAAGCACGCATCAGAAATGCACCCTCAGTCCATGCCAGCAATATCGTCTTAGAGGGGGTTAGGTGTACATAACACAGTACATCTGTGTCCACAGAGAGATGAATATTCTAGATATTATTTAGATATGGATATCATTTTCCTGGCCTTTCCATTATGGTAATGGCTAATGGTGATGCTGACAAGGGTTATGTAAGTATGACATTGGCTTAAATACCCAGTATATGGACCATGGTCTTGGCCAGCTTCAGTGCATATACTTTATTCTGTGGATTGTGCCTATTCAGAGTATATTAAAACTTAAAACCTGGATTTTTGGCTTGGGGCCTTACTTCAAGGTTTGCCTGATGAGTGGCTTCAAAAAGAACAAATTTACAATGATTGCTGCTTCTTAATGACCCTATTTTCCTTTGGGGCTACAACGGAGGTCTAGTTTTCATGTCTAAGCCACACATACACCTACACTGAAGATAAGTGCTTGGGAAAAAAAATAGTATTAATGGCCCTAATTCCATGGGAAATTTAAATTAGGAGGCAGCGAGTTGAGTATCAGTGCTCCAACAACTGCTTGTGGCTAAGGTATAAACAAAGTGGTATCTTCAGTAATAATGTTCAAGAGGTTTGCAAAGGTGTGTACCTATTGATCTTCACCTGGGCCAAAGAAAGGGAATCCAAAGGGTGCTCTCCAGCACAATAGACCTGTTGTCTCTTGCAAAGAACTCCTGCGGGGCGCGTGACTCCTGAGGAGTGGACCCACTCACTTCTGATGAGGCTCATCCCTGGGAACACTACCTCTGGGGAACACGGTTTTCTCCCAAGTCCAGGCCTTTGCCAGCCTCTTCTTCTGCACTTCCTCAGGTTTCAAACTCCCCCACTCTTGTTGGGAAGCCTTTTCTGACCTACCCGTGAACTACCCCCACATCTCCTGCATGGCGCCATCTCAGCACTCCCCACCCTGAATACTTATTTCCTAAACCCCCCATTGACTGAATCCGTCCGGGGTGGGGCCCAAGCATCGTTGTGGACGTTGGCCAAGGCCAGGCTTGAGATGAACTGTCTGAGCTCAGAGTCTGGGCGGGGCCATGTTCCTTTCTTCAGCTCGATAACCCCGCCCTCTGAAGAGTGGGCATCCGAGTACTATTTACTAAATGTAACTGATTTTTAAATAGTTGAAACAATAGTAAAGTCCTATGCTTCATTATGTCACTACCAGATTTTTTTAGCTGACCACCGATTTATTAGACTTTTTAAAACATGTTTTCACCTAATTTGCTGATACTATATTAGACATATTTGCTGATATTATAGCAACTGCACATAGGAAGTGTCTGATAAACAAATTTTCCCTGTCATTCCTTTCGTGACATAAATCATCAGGGTCTGCTGCCTCTTTTGCTGGCAATTATTTAAATTGTTAGATTTTTTTTTTTTAAGTGTTGTTGCTCATAATTACAAAGACAAGTTTTCTGATAGTTATAAACTGTCTGGCACATTACACATGTCTTCCCATGTCCTAGATTCTTTGGGTTCTCTGCTTATGTACTTTGCTTTCACAGTGTTACCCAGTTTAAAGATTGATTTTATATTTCACAATTTCTTTTAATTATATCTCTGATTTCAGCAGTTCCTTAATATTTTGCAGTCTTCGGGCAAGTGCAGTACACTTGATCTTTATTCAGCAAGGGTAAACACCAAATGGTTCAGAATGCATCAAATGATTTTCTTTGAAGTATATATATATATATATATACACACACACACACACACACACACACACACCCATGCAGAGATAAATGAGAGATGACAACAAATTATAAAGCAAACAGGAAAAATGTTAAAAGGAGGTGAATCTGGGTAAAAGGCACGTGGGTGTTATTTCCACTATTTTTGTTTCTGCAACATTTTGTAAATTTGAAATTATTTCTTAACAGCAAACAAACAAAAAACCAACAAGCAAACTTCCAATTACTTCATAAGCCTAGTATGTGGTAAAAGTTCTTTGCACTTAATTAGGAATACAGTAGTGTTTGTGGGGCACCTGGGTGGCTCAGTCTGTTAACCATCTGACTCTTGAGATCATCTCAGGTCATGATCTCAGGGTCATGGGATCCAGCCCTGCTTCAGGCTCTGTGCTCAGCAGGGAGTGTGCTTGAGATTCTCTCCCTCCCTCTGCCCCTCCCCCCACCCGTGCTCACGCTCTCTTTCTTTAAAATAAAAATAAATAAATCTTTAAAATAGTGTTTGTGATGAGCCTAAAATACAAAATAACAGTGTCTATATGTCACCCTCCCTCATGTAGCTATGTGTGCATGAGGGCGCGTGTATGACCGTGTGCGGTGGTTGGTTTTGGTGTACATATCATCAGCTCCACTAAGGACTAGTTTGTCTTAGCAGTAAAGATTCAGTGGGGCCAAAGATTTCAGGGACCCAGGCTTATATGTTAGCATAGCGTGAGCCCAGCCCATGCAAATGTGTGGAAACTGTGGCACGTAATCCCCAATTCCTGTGACGGAGATGCTCTCTTCTCTTGTCCAGTCACGATAAACATTATGGAGTACTTGCGCAGCTCAGAGGTGGAGTAGAGGCTGAGTGTTAGCCATGTCACCGTAACCATTAGAGATGCCACCATCACCTTAATACCATTTTCTGAGTTACACTTTGGCCTTGTTGAGGTTTTTTACACATAGCGTTGCAATAAACACTACAGGGATCATAAACTGTGACCAAGAAATGTTTTTCTCCAGTCATCTGTAGCGTTTAGCATTTTACCAACCCCCCCCCCCTTCTGGATGCTGTCTTTTCCCTTGCCTGTCTTGGTAACTCTGTCTCCTGGTTCCCTCTGGGCCTCTCCGGCCAGTCCTTGTCAGGCTGAGACCTGGCTGGCCCTCATCTGCCTTCCCGTTATCTGCATCTTTCCTCCTGGGCCACTATGCTGTCTGCGTTTATTCCGAGTTGTTCTTTTCCAAAAGCCTGTTTTATTCATATGTATCCTGTGACCTGTTGGTGCCTTGTATGACTTAACATCAACATACGGCACAGCGTCTCCAAGCGAGTTCAGAGGTCTGTGCCTTCAGTCCTTGAAGTGCAATGATCGTTTCTGTGGCAGCAAAAGACAGAAGACACTTCCCATAGCTCTTCAGCTCATTTTGTTTATGTAATTATTTTAGTTTTCAAGTGTTTGCTCATTGCTAAAGTTTTGGCTATTGTTATGTCACAGAGAGGAAACTTATTTTCTTTCTTTCTTTTTTTAAAGATTTTATTTATTTATTCATGAGAGACAGACAGAGAGAGAGAGAGAGAGAGAGAGAGAGAGAGGCAGAGGGAGAAGCAGGCTCCCAAGGAGCAGGGAGCCCGATGCGGGACTCGATCCCAGGACCCTGGGATCATGACCTGAGCTGAAGGCAGACACTTAACCATCTGAGTCACCCAGGCGCCCGAGAGGAGACTTATTTTCATGTTTTATTTTTGTTACATGAATCTGGGGGAAAGTGTCCACTCCTTTGTAATTATTAGTCACATCCCTTTGCTTTTTCCTCGAGACAAGCATGCAGGGGTGAGAACTATAAATACTAGATAGTATTAACTTTTTTGTAATTTAAATAATTTCTAAGGGAAAAGGAAGAAGAAATGTTATTTGTAAAATAACTGTGCAACCTCAATTATATTTGAATTCTTGCTTTGGTTTCGGGGAAGTGTTCTTTATCAGCTACCAGACTGAGACAAGTTCCTCGTGGATGGTCTTTGTCCAATTAAGTGAAAGACGGCTTGAGTACATAATGGGTGTGTGACTTCCTATGTGTTCTTTGGAATCTCTGAAAAAACTAATGGCAGGTGTTATTCTAAACACGTGCCCCCAACCCCCGGTGCACGTGACCACAAATGTTTTGGGGCTAGTACTGCATGGGACCTCTGCAATTGTCAAGGTATTCCCAGGGAATCACTCTTCACTGTCAAACTTCCTACAAATATTCAGAGGGAAAGAACTAAAGATATTTATGAGACTTCTCTCAGGACGTCATATGATATGTTAAGAAACGTAGCTATTTTTACCATCAAAATCTAAGTTGAATCTTGAGATAATCCCAGAAGTCCTGTCCTCGCCCAACCACCATCCTCGACCGTGTTCCGCAGGGTCAGGTTTGACCACTGGTCTTGGTTGACAGTGTGCTCCATCCCTGAGCACGGGGCGAGGTACTGATCTTTTGTGAGCTGTCTGTACTAGGGCTCACGGAGACAAATACTTGGCTCTGGATCTGTGGCCACATCCCTCACACCCAGACAAAAGTCCTTTGGGCCCATGGATTCTTCTTGCATGCTGTGTCAGCCACAGTCGGGATGTGTTTTGCTGGAGCCTCTGAAAATTCTGTCTGCACTCCTCTGCCATCCATGGAATCATTCTGCTGCTTCTGGGTCTAAGGGAAGCAGAGCTATTTCTACTCTGACTGCTGCCAAGCCCTTCTGGCCTACAGAGGAAACAGGGATTTTGCTCCCTTCCTGGGGTTTTTCCAGGAGAGAGGTTACAGATCATTTCTGCTCTTAGGCTTATGTCATCTCCATTCCAAGATCTCAGCCTTTGGGAAATGCGAAGAGAAAAGAGGGTCAGAGGAGGTCTCCTAGGCTCACCGTGGCTCTCTCCTGCCTCAGCCTAGAGAATACCCTTTGGCCTTGGGGGACAGGGGGACTAGGGTATGTCCTTAAGCAGACATTTCCATATAGAGCTCTGGGTTCCCATCAACATTCTTCAGCTTTGGAAAAACCAATGCCCAGGAATTTAAAAGACAAAAATCTTTTCTCTAATTTTCTGCTATAACAACCCTCCCCTAAGGCAACAAGACCTATTTGCTGCCCCAATAGGAAAGAGGGTCAGAATTTATAAAAATTAACAAGGAAAGAGGGCATAGGAAAAATTTCAAAATAATATTCTTCCATGGTATCATTACTATGACCATGGTTATCCGATTAGAAACTTTCTTACTAGGCTAATTTTGGCAATTTAGACTCAATTCTCCTGTGATAGAGAAGTATAAAATTGTCATAAACATGAGCATTATAATAGCAACATAATAGGGGCACCTGGGTGGCTCAGATGGTTAAGCATCTGCCTTCGGCTCAGGTCATGATCCCGGGGTCCTGGGATCGAGTCCCGCATCGGGCTCCCTGCTCCTTGGGAGCCTGCTTCTCCCTCTGCTTCTCTCTCTCTCTCTCTCTCTCTCTCTCCCTCTGTTTCTCATGAATAAATAAATAAAATCTTTAAAAAAAAATAGCAACATAATAATGACACTATAGGAATGTCAAACTGGATTAGATGAAAAAGTCATCTCACTTGATAAGCCATTATGACCCTCAAGCTTTTGATGTACATTTTCAGCTGTTATTCGTCAAGGTGGTTATAGTAATGAAGAACTCTATATTGATCTATAATATACACTCTATTTTAAGTCTGTTCAGATGATACCAAATTTTCTACACCATTGATCCATTAAAAAAAAAATCTTTCCTTGAATTCTGCTTGCCACTGATCAGGCTATTATATTCAGTTTTTTAGATAGGTTGACAAATTGAAAATCCAGCTTTAAATGTTGCAGTAGTTTAAAAATAGAAGTCTTTTACTTCAAACTATTCTGAGTTGATGCTTTAAGCAATAAAATGTACTTTATAGCTTGTTAACCTAGATCTCATGGATATCCTTTCTACAATAATATAAGTAGATCATTGTTTACTGTCTAAATCAGACTTGTCAGAGCAATGTTCTCTAGTGATTTTTTAAAGTCAGAGTAAACTGATACATTCTGTCTTCTGTGATTATCCAGCCTGGCATGGTGTTCTCCTTGTATACTTGTATTTTGAATATGAATAACAATCTTTAGCTGACTTTAGCATTTTATAGAAATGTTTATATGTAACTTCTTTTATATGTAACTTGTATGTAACTTCTACTTACATCAGCATCTACCAAATATGTTAACTGAGCTTTATAACCTGGTTATTTTCTGTTTCAGTTGCTTTTAAGACCCTTGAATATGCACTCACCTACTTTATACTCATTAAATCAGAATATTGGAAGCTACCTTATTTTGAGGTACAATGTAAAGCTCTAGAAGAATTCAGTTAGTCCATATTTTAACATAATCTACTCAAGGTTAGAGCATGCTGCAAAAAAGCAGAACGTGTCAGGAGACAAGGTAAAGGTGACATGGAATTTTATGACCCAAAATAAAGTATAGCAAACTGATTAGGAAGGTCTAAATACATCTTGAAAATTGACAGGTATTTTAGGAAGAAACGATGAGTCATTAGATCTGAGGCCAGTTAAATTAGGAGATTAAAATATATTATTCTGAGGGACTGTTGTCATAACTTGCAGTTTGGTATTGAACACAAAATCCAGTTTAGTTTTAAAACTTAAATAATTAACCATTATGTTGGATCCTTACCATCTTTTTTATCAGTCCCAATATACATATATTTGATCTAACAGGACAATATGTAGTACAGAAATCATTCTCTCTGGGTTCTATTGTGAAATCCTGACCAGCTGTGTTCTTAATTGATTTTCTGCTTTTTCGCTCCAGGATCTTCAAACTCTCCTTTTGTGTGTGCGTGTGTGTGTGTTAATTTTTTGTTTTGTTTTCCTAGCTTTTTACCATCATCAGTTAAATACTCTAGTATTTACATTTACCACAATAAAAATTGTTTCCTTGACCCTAATTTTCTCTCTGGATACTGTCGCAGGGCTCTCCCTTCTTCAGAGCCAACCCCTGCTAAGGGTTTTGCTTCTACTCAGTGCCTTCACTTTCTCTCTTCAAGATCACTCGGATAAGGGGAAACTTCTGCCTCTTTGTCCCCAACACCAAAAAGGAGGCCTAGGGCCTGATTTACTTTATCAGTATTGGAGAGAGTATGTGCCCCGCGTGGACATTCTCCTTGGTCTTCATATCGCATACCCCACAAATCGGCTTTCTGAGGTAGAACCCAAACCAACAGGTTATGTTGGAAGCCCTCCAGCAAGCTAATGCTCACACTCAACCCTGAGGACCCCACAACCTCTGTGACCCTTTGGACCACAAGCCTTGGTGACTGATGGTTTTGGTGACTGGAGCCTGGAAAGGGAGCCTGGGAAGCCACCTCCTGGAAGTGCCCCATAGAGTTTAGGTCTTGGACCTCTTTAATCAGCTGCCAGAAACACCTCTTTTGCAAATAAGCTGTTAGCTTACAACCGGGCTCTTGTCAGAACTGGGTGCCTGATCCAAGGAGGACTTGCAATTCTCTGGCCTAATACTCATATTTTGCCCTGAGTCAACTTAGACACAAGGACCAAGAGGTAGGAAGGGCCCAAGCAGCCTCACTTGTCAAGTGGAAATGGTATTTTCAGGAATACATCCAGCCTGACCCAGTAGCATTACAGCTTTACGTGAGAAACTGACAGCCATCCACTGAGAGAAATGTATCTCCCACCCTGCCACCTGAAGCAAAGCTGGTAGCTTCGTGGGGCTCCCAGTGTACTAACTGCCTGGGCTCAGGTCACTGAAGACTGGGAGAAGCTTAGACCCACTCGGCTACTACAGCAGTTCAACTCCAGCTCCAGCTCAGCAGAACTAAAACTGGATGTGGTTGCTTTGTTTGATGGACAGAACTTAAGGCCTTTCTCAGCTCTAGCCTGTACTCCTCTTAATAAGCCTTCTTATATGTTTTCCTGATTCTTTGGATGTTGTCAGTGGCTAGCTTTTTGGTCTGTCACTAGAAAAATGACAACTGGCAGATAAAACACACCTATTTGGGGAGGACAGACCAAGCGAACAAATCACACTGCTGATCACATCTTCTGGGTCACTCCTATAGAGGCCCATAGTGTGGATCTGTTCTCTCATAAAACTAACTGGAATCAAGCTACTGATAGAGCCTGTACTGCCCGGATAGCCCCCATGACTGCCTGGACCCATCGTCATGCTGGATGTGGCAGCATGGCACAGAGTGAAGAAGTGAAGAACTGTTTCTGACACAAAGCTACCACTGCCTAGAGACTTGTGACCCATTTGTATCATAGGGGTATTTTTGCATGGGGCATAGTCCCACCTGCTCCTGGAAGACTGACCATATTGGACCTTTGGTTTCCTCCTGGGGCTGCTGGTGGGTGGTGCCTCATCACTGCCAACATTTTTTCAGGTTATAGTGTTGCTTTTTCAGTCTGATCAGCTCACTTCAGCCACGCCATTGGGCCCTCAAAACAAATTTGTTAATACTTCTGGTTCATGTATGTCTGACAAAGGTATACCTTTTCATCAAAAAAACCACTCAAGAATGGGCTGATGGACCTTCTGCACTGCCTACAATCCACAAGCAACAGGCATTGTTAAGCACTGGGACAACTGCTTCAAAAATTAACTCAAAAAAATTCTGACTTTATCTCTTCTTGGTCCACACACTTTAGTAAGACCTGTTGGTCACTGAATGCATTTATCCCCAGAAAGGGATCATCTTCTCTTATCCAGTTTCTGGGTAATGATCAGAATTATAGGGGTGAGGAGTCATACAAACCTATTTTGAAAATTTGATAACCCACCCTGATTATTCCTGGACATGATGCTTCTTTCTTTACCCCCACAGCAAAATTAGTAATACAAAAATTCAGGAAAGAGATTGCAATCTCTAGAGACTGGAAGGGTCAGTAAGGTTTTGAGGAAGAGATCCATTGGAGTGCATGCCAAGCTAAGTTGGCTATCTGCCCATCTATGAAAATTAGACCACTATCTGTGGTCTGCAGGGCTCTTCGGTGTGCTCAGATGACACGGATTGCATAGTCTTCATGACTTTTCTAAAGAGTAAAATCTTCATATAAGTCATAGGTAAATGGTTCCTTTTGTTGATTTGGAATTTTTTTTCTATTCATTGTCATATGAAACAAGCTTTGTAGAAGAAATCATGCCAACTCTGCAAAGAGCGTATTTTTAGAGAGAACATTTTCATTGAAACAATAAAAAAATTATTTATTTATTTATTTATTTTTAAAGATTTTATTTATTCATTTCAGACACAGAGATACAGAGAGAGAGAGAGAGAGAGAGCATGAGCAGGGGGAGAGGCAGAAGGAGAGGGAGAAGCGGGCTCCACACCGAGCCAGGAGCCCGATGTGGGGCTCGATCCCAGGACCCCAGGATCACGACCCTAGCCAAAGGCAGATGCTCAACCATCTGAGCCAATCATTTGGTAGAAATTGTGATTCTTGTTGGGCTTTATTATTATTATTATTATTATATATTATAAAGACATTTACTAAACATAATAAAAGTGTCCATTAAGTACACCAAAAGATACCACCGACAAAAAGACATCAAAAAATATCTTTTTGGAAAGACATTTGAAGACTAAAATTAGACAATATACACCATCAAACAAAATAAACTATCTTCTAGGTGATTATAGAACATAATTTCAAGTGAACCTGTACTGTATTTGAAGTGATAATTCATGATAATGAAAGGAAAACATTGCAACTATCCAGTGTAGCTCTCACTGATGTTTCACCCAAAGTTCATGGCCATGGAGCTCTATGATTGTCAGTTACCCGTATCTGAGGAGCATGAACTCCATGGCCTTACATCTCTTCATCTTTACCCGGCATCAGATGAAATTATTACTTACTTCTCTATATACTTTAAGGCTTTCTTATGAAAACACACTCTTTCATCTAGCCTAATCTTGACAGTAATGCCTCCCGCTAAGCCAGTCAGTATTTGGATTGGTTTGCTTAATCTTTCCACATATGATGGCTTAAGACCTGTATAATCTGAAGATAAAATCTGCAATGTGTTTTATATATGAATATCAATCTTAACTTCTCTCTGAAACCTTAGAAAAATCTGCACAAACAAATGGACTTCATACCATGCATCCAGCAGTCTTGACCAGAGCTATCTGACTGTCACTTACAGGATACAACAAGCACCAGCGCAGGAACTGTATACAGCAAGGGTGGGTTTTGGTTGCCTCCTCAGTGAATTTGCTGCTGCCTTCGCCCAAGGCAGACATCTATGTCTTTGTAATATTTTATGGTGAGGACAGTTGAATGTTTTAGCCAGGCCTTTTCTTTCTCTTACAAGATAATATTGTTAGCAATTAGCTGGGAGAGATTATCCAGAGCGCATTACAAAGTGCTAACACAGCACCCGACTGATCCCAGTAGCTTTGCTTGCGTCTATGCAGAGATGGGTTTGCCGTGAGGTTCAAAGGGCCAATCAGGCATGAGTGCTTTTCTCAACCCTGGGAGAGCGTAGGCAGGGCGTTCACATGGCCCTGTGCTTTTATAAAATTTGCGACAGTGAGACATTTTAACTGCAGGCCGTTATTGCTGCCCTTTCTCCTCTGACTCCCCCCTGCATTTCCCCTGCTGTGTTGTGGAATTGGAGTGGCGAGGGGCCATTCAGGGATCTGGCTAAGGGAATACTGATGTGGACATACACTGATTGTTACCTGAAGGTCCAGCAATTGTGTCTCAATAGGGACATGTCCTGTGGTGCTGGCAGCAGACCCACGTGGAAAACAAGTTAGGAGAAACAAGCTTAGGAATGTCTGGAGCCAGAGCAAGTCTCTGGTAAATTCTCAGATATGGAAGAATTACATGACTCGTGGTTGTGTAAGAACATTGTCAGAGAAAGGTTGTGTTCTCATCAGTAATGTGATACATGCTATTATAAAGGTATCCTATGTTGATTTTTTTCATGTGAATTATGTAAAATAAAATTGATCACAATCCCTTCCTTTGTAGGACAGCCGTCTGTGGTAGCACTTCAATAAGCAAGTAGTCTGTGTGCAAAGTTGAATATTCTATGCCTTCCAACATATTCAACCATGTCCTTTTTTAAAAAAGATTTTATTTATTTATTTGACAGAGAGAGAGAGAGAGAGTACAAGTAAGGGGAGTGGAAGAGGGAGAGGAAGAAGCAGGCTCCCTGCTGAGCAAGGAGCCCGATGTGGGACTTGATCCTAGGACCCTAGGATCATGACCCCAGCTGAAGGCAGACACTTAACCGATTGAGCCACCCAGGTGCCCTTTATTCAACCATGTCTTAACAAGACTGATGGTCTTGTCCCAAAGCATTCTGGCACTTCCCAAATGGCACATTTTTTACCAAAACCAGTAGTTCATTAAGAAGAAGAGAGAAATTCTAAATAGGAATAATGAATAAGCTCTCAGATTGTTTGATTACCCAATTAATGAAGAGAAGTGATGCATATGAACCCATCAGGAATAGATTTGAATCTGCTGTTTTGACATGAAGTTCTGACATCACAAAAGATAATCTCCCATGTTGTAGAGATGTGCCAGTGAGCCACGGCCACGGGAGCCTGGTGACAAGCCAGTTGATGAGCGTCGTCAATCAGAGTGTGTAAGACTAGTTTCCATACAAGGAAAGTTGAAAAACCCTGAAGTCGTGTAGCTCTCATGTGAGAGAAATTTTGGATTTCCCTAATTTGACAATTCTAAAAATGTGCATGCTATAACCCATAATGAGTTGTGAAGATGAAAAGAAATTTTCAAAGTATAAGTAATAAAAAAGATACTTAGATCAGTTGTCATTATTATTATTATTGGTGCCTGAAGAAAGTTTGAACTAGAAATCAGGTTGTAGGGGTGCCTGGGTGGCTCAGTCAGTTAGGTGTCTGCCTTCAGCTTGAGTCATGATCTTGGAGTCCTGGGATTGAGCCCCACACTGGGCTCCCTGCTTAGCAGGGAGTCTTCGTCTCCCTCTCCCTCCGCCCCTCCCCTGCTTATGCTGTCCCTCTCTCTCTCTCAAATGGATAAATAAAATCTTAAAAAAAAAATCAGGTTGTAAAATTTTGTTGTGTTTCAGATATTTGGAATTACTAAAATCTACCAAATCTTGATAAAATATTAAAAGAAAATAAACTATTTGATAGTATTCCTGTTTTATTATTTAGTATCTAAATGCATTATTTAACTGATGTCTAATAGGTACATTTGCAATTTCAAAACCTAAGAAAGTGGGTTGAAATCTGTTCAGGTGTTGGGGCACCTGTGTGGCTCAGTCAGTCAAGGACCGACTCTTGGTTTCAGCTCAGGTCGTGATCTCAGGGTTGTGAGAGCGAGCCCTGTGTTTCAGCTCAGAGTCTGCTTAAGACTCTCTCTCCCTCTGCCCTTTCCCCCCTGCTCTCTCTCTCTAATCAATAAATAAATCTTTTTTAAAAAATCTCACTAGGTGTTAAATATAAATAATGGTTTAATTCCAAGAGTGTTTATCACATGGGGTGAACAAGCACCAGGGTTGTCTCTGCAGCATCCCCACCCCAGAAGATGAACAAACTTGAATAAGTCTCTAAAGCGATTTCTTTTTGTGTGCTGAGTGTTTCCCAATTGTCTGGTCATCACAGTCCAGTGTTAATTGTTGAAAATTAGTGGCAGTATTGGGCGGTGTGGCTTGATTGGTAGAACGAGGTGGTTTTAGGGAGATGAGGTGATCCATTACCGGGCAGTGTGAAGAGGAGAACACTGGCATGAGGGAGCATCACCAACAACCAGAAACCAAGGGCAGGAAGCAGCTGACCCGCCCTCAGCCCCAGTGTGTAGCACTGCTGAACCTTACAGGATTTGTGTGGGCCACAGCACCACACCACTATTTGCTGGTTGGATATGCAGAACCTCAGGCCCATCCAGACCTTCTGAACCAGAATCTGTAGGTTAACAGCCCCACTGATGACTTATGTGCATGCAAACATTTGCAAAACCCTGGACAGGAGATTGTCCTTCCGTTCTTCTGCCTTAGCCTTCGCTTGTGCTGTCCTCTGCATAAGGGAGGCCTTCTTCCCAGCCAGGGCTAGGCCGTGAATGCTGAAAAGATAAGATGCAGGTAAAATGTGAGCTAAAGTAATCACATGAGGCATGGACAGAAATCTTGCTGGATGTGAGAAATATTAAGATGTTAAATATGTGCAAGCTTGTCGTCTGGGAGACAGAGGAGGATAACAGTGAAATTAGAAGCCTAGCACTGATTGAGGTGTCTGGATGCATCCGTTATCCCTGCTCTACAGAGAAGACTGAGAAGGTCTCAGACCTGGGACAGGCCCAGGCCAGCGTTCTTGATGTGGTAGCCTGCACACTCACAGGATGCAGAAGATGGGAACAGGGAAGGGTCAAGTATGACGCCCAGACATCTGGGGACCAGAAAGGGACTTTTGGGTAGGAGGGCTGGGGAAGGGGAATCAGTTCAGTGTGCTGAGCCCGGGATGTGTTAAGATACCCTACAGAAGTGACCTTCTGTTCTCCAGGAAGACCGGAAAGAGGAATCACACACACATGCCCACTCACAGCACTCACACCTGTTCCTCTAGCATCCCTACCCTCTGAAACACCTATTTTATACCTTCTCTTCTTGTCTCAAACTTCCCTCCCCTACCTCACCCTGCCTTCTTCGACCACTTCTAAGGCATCCCATGCCTAGGAGGAATAATATGAAAGACATAGCTCCTGTCTTTGATGAACTTTAATTTAATAGGAAAATATATGGGTATATAGCTACTTAAAAGTCTTAAGCTAAAATATTACCACATGTAGTTAGAACGTTTGAAATAGTTGACCATTTTCTCTTAAGAGTCTTCTCTTACCTTCTCTGATATGTCTCTCTCCTGCATTTCCCACACTTTACTCCTTTCTTGGCTTCTCTTCCTCCTCCTTCACCTGTGCTCAGCCCTAGATGACGGGGCACCGAAGGGCCCTTCCTCAACCCCTAGTCCCCATCTGTTTTCTTCCCTAAGGTAATAATAACCAATATCATGGCTTTAAATACCATCTCTGTAACACTGACTCCCATATTGACATCCCTAGTCCCCCTCTCCTCTTGACCTTCAGATGCATATCTCTAAAGACCTACAGGATATCTCCACTTGACTGTCATACCTCAAAGTTAAAATGTCCAAAATAGAACACAGTTTCTCTGCTTCTCCCAACTCTTCCTCCAAAATGTTCACGTTCCATCACAGTAAATGGGACCAATGTCTAACTGGTTGCTCAGATATGAAACTGGAAATCATCATTAATTCTTCTTTCTCTTAAATCCTCATATCCAGACTATAAGCACGTCTTAATAACTCTTTCTCCAAAATATATCCTGTACATAACCACTTCTCTCTGTCTCCAGTACCACCTCCCATGTCTAAGCCACCATGTTGTCTTGCCTGGACCATTGCAGTAGACTTCTCACTGGACTCCCTGCATCTGCACATGCCCCTGTAATCCATTCTCCAGCAGCCAGAGTTATCTTTTATATTTACATATCGGATTACATAATTTCCTGTCTCTCTAATCCTTCAATAGTTTCCTATTGGATTTAGAGTAAGATTCAGCATCTTCTATCCCACAGAGTCCTACATGATTTCATCCCCAATCTACCAATCTATCACTCTAACCTCATCTAATATTGCCATCTTTCTTATTCCCCAGGGTTCAAACACACTGCCCTCCTTGCTGTCCCTCAAATCTGCCAAGTCCTTGATACCTCAGGAGTTTCATGTTTATTTTTCTTTCTGCCTGCAGTGCCTTTTGCATGCCAGCTTCTTCTTTCCTGTCAGATTTAGCTCAAATGTCACTTTTTCCAAGTACCCATGCCCAAACACTTTATTTCCCTCAGTTACTCTCTATCTTATCACCTTGTTTATTTTATTCAAAAGACTTACCATGAGCTGAAATTATCCTGTTGGCTCATTCTGTTTCACCACGTAGAATTCTTGAGATATGCACTATATCTATCTAATTTGCTTTAGTATCTCTCATGATTAGAATGTGGGTTTGATGTATATTATAAGGTCAGTACTATTTAATTCAAATGAATGAGTATACAACACATAGATACATAATACGTATAACTTAACTTGACATAGAAAAGACCGGGAGAGATATGGCATCTATATTCTAATATTTAAAGGACTGTCGTGAAGAAGAGGGATTTAATTTATGCAACATCACCTCCAGGAGATAAAGCAGAGTCAGAGGCAGAAGCTGACAGGGGCAAATATTGGTACAATTTAAGGGAGAACTTTCTAGCAATAACACCTGTCCAAAGTTTGGGTCCTGTTTGGGAGATGATGAGTTCCTTGTCACTAGAGCTGTTCACAAATAGACAGGGTGGCTGTGGGGCAGAAATGTTGTAAAGGAGATTCATAGCTTCTTGTAATAAATGGTTTTTGAGGTTTCTTTCAGTCTTGATTGTCTTTAAAAAGTTATGGGCAGTGATTTTTCTTCAAGGTGCCTAATGTCCTGCCATAATGAATAGATAGAGGTTAGGTTGATGAAAACATGGATCAGACTCTTTAGTTGAATACAATACTCTTCAGCAAAGACTAAGTTTTCACTTATACTCTTTAAATTAAAGTGAGATGGAAAGAAAGAAAAACAGCAGCAAGTTATCCTGATCCTATGAAGCTGCCTTCATCAGGAAGTCCTTACAGTGTCTGCTCCAGAATTTTATTCAGAGTCATATAAAAAGAAGAGTTTTATTGCTTTGTGGTTTCACTATAATTTTTACAACAAATTGATTTACCCACACTTGTCATGCACTTTATTCATTAGATTTCAAGTCATATGACTTTTGCCTCAAACCCATTCCTGACGGGTGAAGCGTGCCTCTACTGAGGATATTTGAAAGAACATGTTGAAGGCTCTGAAAATAATTTGGAAGAGCATACCCAAAAAATATTTTGCACAATGACAGGACCCTGGGATCATGACCTGAGCCGAAGGCAGACGCTTACTTACAGTTCCTTCCAAGGTGACTACTTGGTGACAAGTACCTATTGGATATATTCGTTCTTTAGAGTGTTAAAGAAACATACACAGACATATTTCATTAATGTCATGTGACGTGTGTCGAAGTGCAACATATGTATCAGAATACCAAAACTCTTAATAGTTTGTTTGTTTTGACAAGAAAATCATTGCTGAATGGCTTTGCATAGTACACCCTTAAATATTTTGGTCTTTGCAATTGTAATAGACATTGATTCTGCCATTTTTTCATTACATTTTAAAAATTTATTATTGTGTTTCCTCTGCATGTGCATGATCAATGTGTAGTAGGCTCTATATGGGATTATAGTGTTGTATTCACAAAGAAATAGCTGTTAGTCTGAAACAATCAATTTGGATTTCCAATGAGTAATTTCAGTGGTTTGTAAACCTTTTAATGTTTTGTGCAAAATATATGGCTGATTGTATACCTTTAAATATCCTTGAAATAAGATAGTTTATTTTCTATGAGTGATTGTAGAAATTCTAAGCATATACTCAGCGTATGACATCTTCCAAATTATATTCTTTTCTATTTTTAAGAAATGAAATGCTCTTTCATGTCTAATTCTAATTTATCATTTTGTAGTTATGCCCAATGAACTGATAGACCATTATCCTATCTTATTAAAATACTCATGGCTTGCTATTCTGACACTATATCAAAAGAAGAGCAAAACAAGGAACTGTATACAGAATGCTTAAGTCAATTTTATCATTGATATGAGATTTTTAGGTAGAGACACTCTAATTCTTAACAATAAAGGTACAGTATAGTTTGGTTTTGCCTGAGTTTTCAGATCAATTTTTTTAGACAAGAATAATCCTATAGTTTCATATTTGGCCAAATTATTTTCTTCTGAATCTCCCAAAAGGAAAATAAAGCATCCCTTTTATCAGTTTGACCCTGTTACGAATGTTGCCCTTGAGGCTTTGTTCCTCAATTCCAAAGACATTTTAACAACCATAATCCAAGAAGGAAGATCATATATTTATCATTTGATCATTTTCACAACTCCTGCATTTCTGCTATAATAATATACCTTAATGCTCATTTCTCTCAGCTATCAGAGTAAAGCTCTTAAATTGAACTCTTTCTAGTTATTTAAACATCCAAAAGCTGAAATCTTTTATTTCTACCTTTCCATTAAAGAAAAGGTAACATTTGCCCATATCTTGACAAAATTGGTATCAGATTAATGTGACTTTCCCCCAAACACTATGGTTTGTTGTCATCTAGTAGGTTACCATCAGATACTCCCCCCACCTGTGTCTATGAGTGAGCACGGTCACTGGTGTTCAAGAAGTTGAATGGAGGATGGGAATACTGGAGAATACATTTTTCTCTGGGGGGAAAAAGAATGATAAATTCATAATCTAATTAAAATACCAAAGTTTTTAATATTGGAGAATATGTAAGTGTCTCTCACACTTTTGTCTGCCCACCTCCCTTAATGTGACTGTGGTAGACTTGTGAACCAGAGGCTGCCTTCAGCCTGCGTCTGTGTAGGCCAGTGTAACGGTCAGGGTTCTCCAGAGAAATAGAACCCCGCTCCGTGGGAGCCTGCTTCTCCCTCTGCCTCTCTCTCTCTCTCTCTCTGTCTCTCATGAATAAATTAAAAAAAAAAAAAGTTTTAGAATCCAATGGATATACAGAAATAGACTTATTTTAAGGAATTGACTTACATGATTGTGGAGACTGGCAGGTTTGAAATCTTTAGGCCAGACATGCAAGCAGGAGTAGATGTGACAGTCTTGAGTCTGAAATTTAGGGCAGGATGTCAGGCTGGAAATGCAGACGGGTTTTCTATGTCATAGTCTCGAGGCACAATTACTTGCTTCTTCTCTAGGAAAACTCTTTTCCCTTTTAATACCTTCAGCTGATTGGATAAGGCTTACCCACATCAGGAGGGCAATCTGTTTTACTTAAAGTTAACTGATGTTTTTTTTTAAAGATTTTATTTATTCATTTGACAGAGAGAGACACAGCGAGAGAGGGAACACAAGCAGGGGGAGTGGGAGAGGGAGAAGCAGGCTTCCCGCGGAGCAGGGAGCCCGATGCGGGGCTCGATCCCAAGACCCTGGGACCATGACCTGAGCCGAAGGCAGACGCTTAACGACTGAGCCACCCAGGCGCCCCAAAGTTAACTGATTTTAACATCTACAGAACACCTTCATGGCAACATCTTATCCAGTGTTTGACCAAACAGGTAGGCACCATAGCCCAGCTAAGTTGATGCAAAATTCAGTGTCACAGCCAGGGACGCTTCCCTGATTCCAGGCCTCTTCTGTGAGACTGAAAGAGACTCAGGAAAACCAAGGCAACATTCTCTTTCTCAAATCGTAGCTCTAAGACTGTTCCTGAACTTCGGGTTGAGTGGGGAGTGGGGAGCAACAGTCCCCGCCAGTTGAGAGAGCTTGCTGGAGAATGCAGCAGACCCTGGGGAGAGTGGGAGTATGCAGGAGGGGAAGGACGGAGAAGAGGAGCTGAGAGCCAGTGAGTCTGGCCTTTGAGCCCTAGGCCTCGAGTCCAGTGTAGCCCAGGAATTCCCTCTTTTGCTTGAGCAACAAAGACTCTTGACAAATGAGGAGGACTTTTGAAAAACCCTTTAATACTTGACATTATCATAATGAAGTTAAGTGTTAAATGATGTTCAGAAATCCATGGAGTCATGTATTCGTGAATGTTTTGACGCCTATATTTGCCTTTATAGAAATGCTGGGCACTGAGATAAAGCAGTGAGCTAGAGAAACACAATGTCTGACCTGTTTGTAGATTCAGCAAACAGTGAGCTGTTGATGGCACATGAACTTCGGTTTGCACAAGGGTGAGTGAATGATATAGCGGGGGTACTGTGGCAGGAACCCACCATCTCGGGTGACGAATTAGGTTTCTTTGAGGAGGAGCAAGTATGGGGAGGCCTGAAGGACAAGGGTAAGTCATCTAGAGAACGGAAAGAGGGCTCCAGTCAGAGGGCGGGGGAGGAGCGAAAGTACTGGAGGAGGAGCAGGAATCCTACAAGGAACCAAAAGGGCAGAATGGCTGAAACAGACGGCGGGGAAGAGAGACAGAGAGACTCCTTTAGAGGAGAGACCTGGACATCGGCCAAACCCTAGTGGTGCCCTTGTGAGCTACAGCCAGGATTTGAGGAACAAGGTAGATGATGATGCCATTATCTGAGATGGGAGAGCTGGGAGGAGCAACGTGGTCATTCTGTTGGGGATATGTTGAATTTGAGAGGAGACGTTTAATAAGCTCATCAATGTTTGGGGCTCAGGAGGGGTGTCTGTACAATCCTTTTTCACCTGTGTGAATGGGGTGTGCAGAGGCTGAAAGATGGGAAGAATTGTTTCTGAAGAATATTCTACACACACGCTAATAATAATAATAATAATGAGATGGCACCATAGTTAACTGCCACTACGGCACATTTACCAATTATACGATTAAAAAGCCCCTTCAGTTTGCTAACCAGTCAGACACCAGGTCCACAGTCACAGAATGGGAGCTGGAAAGAATCCCACAGCTCATCTAATTCAACACTTTAATTTCAAAAATAAAGAAATTGAAGCTGAGAGGTCATCAAAATGAAAAACAAAACTCCCTGATAGCTAGTACTATGTTCTTTCTACCACGGTTTAGTGGGAAGGGAGAGAGAAAGACAGCACTTGAAGGTGACAGATATTTCCGTTTTTTCATACTGCACTCTCAGTTTTATTTGAATGCCCATTCACCTAATTTCTCTTTCAATTAGTGTTGAGCTATGATTGATTGGCGGTAGCTGCCTGAAGCGCCGTATCTGAAGCCACATTGGTTTGCAGTGTCTACTACAAATAGGGCACATATTTAATGTCCAAACCACTCTCAAAGGACAGTGAAATGGAGATTGATTATTAATTATGCAGGGACAGCAGGCATGAGCCAGGACTGTCCTGAGCAAAGTGGAACTTGCGGTCTCCCTAACAATGAAGGCGAGGGGAAGGACACGCGGCACAGACGCCATCTTTGCCATTCCATTTGGTATGGTTTTTCCATCAAAATTAGAATTTGTTTTGATTTTGATAGGGGAAAAAAAGAAAAGAAAAAATTGATTCCCAGATGCAGAAAGGTTTTTTTACTAACATCCTCTTCATGGAGATTTACTAAATATTGGTCTTGGACGTTCATAATGTATTTGCCCCAAAAGTAATTAAAATAAAGTTGTTTTTATATAACTCTACCTTGATCCAAAGGAAGTATCTCAGAATGAGGACGATGTAAATGTTGGTCTACAAAACTCATCTCTCTGCTCTTTAAGTCAATTCTTCTTTCTTCTGAAAGAAAATCTTCTGTAAAGTTAAGAGTTTTGTCTCATTTTTGATGAGCATATTTAGAGTGCTGGAAATAACTTAAGACACAGGGTGGAAATTTTCTTTTTTAGTATAAGTTAAAAAATTAGTAGAGAATAGTAAAACAATTTTAAGTGCCAGATCATATTTGAAAGAATAATGCAATTCGAGTTAAATACATTTAGGAAATGTAGTTATCACTCATGTTAAGAGAAAACTTAACGTTAGTAATCATGGTAACATATTTAGCAAATACTCATAAACACGCCTGTTACAGAATTTCCTCTTGACCTTCTTCACGAGCAGGTAATGCCAGATCTTTCTCCTGTGGGTCTTACCTACACATCAGTGCAAGAGGCATCTTGAAAGGAATTCAGAGTTTTGAAGGTCTTAATCCCCCTCACTGTGGGATTTCTATAAGGAATGGACACAATGCAGAATAGACTCACAGCCATTACCAATATTTATTTGAATCTCTGTACCTCAAAGCAAATTTCACTGAAAATAATGATCATATCATATACCTAGTATATCAGAGAAATGTTCATGTTATGAGCAATGCAGAGTCAGTTCTAGAAAGTAGTGCATTAGCAGCACATGAAAACAAATGACTTTTAGGGAAAGGTATAAATACAGGGAAATGCAAATCATACTAAATAGTACAAATGTCACTAATGTGAGGAGCTAAGGTTTTTAGGATATGGAAAGTTAGTATACTATGAAATACTTCTTAAGCAGAAGACTTAAATAAAAAGCCTCCTCAAATAAAAGTCTCATTATTGAAAAGCACTCTGTTCATATACCATGAGTTTTTTATTTAAACTATTTGCATATATCAGATTTTTTTAAATTCAAGACATTTTGTCCTGGAAAATATGCATTTTTATGCAAATTTTGCCCTTTAAATCTTGCACCTTTTAAATGTGGTTGCTCTCTATCCTATAGTTTTGAAATGGTTTATAGCTAATAATATTATTAAGATACATTATCAATATATGCCTATTTTTATGTATTTAGTAAGTGAATATCTGGGCTCATTTGTAAAGCAGATTTGAAATTAAGTAATTTTTCTTTCTTCCAATTGGACATCCTAACATTTTTTCATAGTCTGAAAATCAGCTCCTGGGATCACTTGAAAAAGGTTGTGGTCAAGAAGAAGGAAAAAAGGTAGAAAAATATTTCCTACAGATTTATCCCATTAGATAGTAGGACTCAACAGGCAAGATTTGTCTGGTGGGATTTCATGGTAGAAAACAAAATGATTTAATTTGTTTTAATTTATAACCTCAAATAACATAAAGACCCATGAACTTTTTTTTTAAGATTTTATTTATTTGACAGAGAGAGAGAGAGAGATCCCAAGCAGGGGGAGTGGCAGAGGGAGAGGGAGAAGCAGGCTCCCAGCTGGGGATCCTAGGACCCTGGGATCACGACCTGAGCCCAAGGCAGACACTTAACCGAATGAGCCACCCAGGCGCCCTGACTCATGAACTTTTTACGTGTTGCTTCTTTTCTTTTTGCTGTTGTTCTTGTGAGAGGGGGTGAGGAAGCTACAGTATTTCATTTGTATTATTTCTAAAAATTGCATTTACAATTGAAGCTGGCTCATGCTATTGAGGGTATTAAACACACTTCAAAAAAAGTTCTGATATTTTCAGTGTGTTTCTATTCTGTTGGTAGAATAATGACCTGAGACTCTCCTTTATCTTTCAGAATTTTTGTAGCCAAATCTTAAGGACCAGACTGATTATGGAACTATCATCTTCAGGTTATTTTCTTTCTGATTTCAGTAACTGAAATCTCATATACCTTGAAAACTCAAGAGTTCATATGATATCACAGCAACAACAACAACAAAAAAACAAGCAGCACTTCCTGCAAATTGTAACAGATTTAGGTTTCTCAAATTAATTGAAACTGCAATTTGGGTATGTCACTGTCTTGTGATTTTAACTGCTGTAATTCAGCCATAGGTATATACTTAGATAAAATCATACACCAATTTTCAGACCAGTTCATTTCTGCCAGTTACCGGGAAAGATGGTCTGCTAGGGTTGATTAGCCTAGAAAATGCGGGTCTTCAGCTCCCAGGTTGTATCATCTGTCATGTGATGGATAGCCTATGGAGAGTGCCATGATGAAATAGTTTCAAAGCTCTGGGACTGGCCGTGCCTGAAGGCAGTATGCCACTGGTTTTCTGTATATATGCCAACAAATTCCCTGTTTTGTACCTAGGCTAAGTTTCTTTAAGATGCAACCTAAAAAGTTTTAAATACAGCAGAGTAATAGTTTGGAATTACAGAAAAGTGTGCTGTGCTATCATAGATGTCCACTACTTAGAAGGAATGTATGTGTATTTGGACCACTTGACTTAACTTTGAGCTTCAGAATTACACATAAGTGTAGTATTATTATTTCTGTACAAAGGGTTATAATTTGTTCACTAGAACTGAAGTAAGTTTTGATTAGCCAGCCCTGGGTGACATGAACATCCAGGATTCTGCACAGTGGACAAGGGGATGCATTACTTTAATTAGCCTGAATTGTATGCCCAGCTCCTGGCTGTGGCAGTAGGTGTGGGATCAATCCAAATTAAACCATATGAGATGGATTCCCCACAGGAAGTGGGGCACTATTCCTAAAAGATGGGGGGATGGAAGCTGAATGGGCAAAAATAGGAGATGTGCACAACAAATCACTGAACTGTTCTCCTGCATCTCTCCCTTTCCAGGAGAGGGTGATTGTATCCAAGACTGCCAGAGTTATGTCTCTAGAATAAAATCTGAAAATGATACTCCCCTAGCAAGAGTGCCAAGATATAGTACGAACTCCATAGTACGCAAGATTTCTCTGAACCTAACTTCTGTTTCCTGCTGGACTAGTCTCATCTCCATCACTCTCAGCTCCAGCTACACAAAACTCTTCGTGATTCTTTCGAATTATCACACTCCTTCATGTACTACTTTCCACCTCACACATTTTACTCTTTCTCATAACAGAGATTTTTCCCAAGTTGTTTCTTCTACCTGGAAATGCTCCCACATCGTCGCCTGTATTCATCATTTAAAATCGCCCTTCAGTATGGCCTTCTCGAAATTTCCTCCTTCCTTGACCCCACTCCCCACTTCCTTGACAGATTTAGGTATTTCTCTTGTACATGACCATAGTACTTTGTGCGTTCAAGTCTCATTAGCATTTTTCATACTGCATTATAATATTTGATTTATGGATCTATTTCCCCATTAAACAATGACTTTATTAAGAGTACAGACCATGGGATATCTTAATTTTCCTCCACAAATTCTCCCTTAGTATCTTCACGGGGCTTGACACATAATAGGCATTGAATGAATGGTCAGCCAATGAGTGAATGAATGCATGAATGAATGATCGAATGGATTCACACAGGTTTGACACTAAAGCAATTTCACATTTTCTCTCTGCAAATAGTGAAGGAACATTTGAGAGTCACTAAGCGCCACGGTATGAGTGCATGCTCCAGCTAGAAGGCCAGAGCTCGAAGCCCTGCTTCTTCACTTGCCAGTTATGTCGCTGTGGGCCAGTACCTAATCTCGTGTGCCTGTGTTCTCATATGTAGAGAGAATGATAGTAGTTTCCACTATACCAAGTGATTTCTCCTTTAATCTTCACCAACTCTGCAATAAAAACAATATTCCTATTTTGTAGGTGAGTAGACCCAGATTCAGAGTAGTGAACTGCTCACTTAAGGGCACACAGGTTCCAAAATGGGGAGTATTTACTCCTATTGAAGGGCTGCCTGACTCTAAAGCCCTCACAGTTCCAACTGCATGGGGATTTTGCATTTTGTTTTTATTGGCTAGAAGGTGGTACAGGGAAATAGTTTTCTTACTTTAGCTAATTTTGGTACTAATGATTATTTTCTTTACAAGAATATAACATGAACCAAACAGGCTTTAGAGATTGCTATGGTTGAGCACACTGCTTTTTAAATTTTAATGTTTATCCTTTTGGACAATTGAACATAGATACTTGATAAATAAATACGACTATTTTCACTCAAATTGAAAAAAAAAACACCCCAAAACTTTTGTATTTCACATCTATTTTATTTGTGAAAATATTAGCAGTTTCTTTCCAAAAATAGAACAAGATATACTGAAAAATGTGTCTAGCTCAGAATGGCAGAAATTTATTCAGAATGTAGTGAAGCTGGATTCCTTTACTCCGTTCCCATGTGTCAGATTACCTAAAGAGAGACAACTGGGTCTCCAAAGCATAGATGACCAAGATGGAAGAATTGGCAGTTCATTGTTCATATTTTTCTCTGCAGCTGAATTCTTAGAGCCCACCTAGAAAGAAGGAAAAATGGATCAAACCAGAAGTTAAAGAAATGTTCTCACCCTCTGGCATAGCACAGGCATCCAGCCCTAGCTGACTATGGTAATTCCGGGGACTATGTAGAGCTCACTTTACCATCCCAAGCTCGTGAAGGTGGACTTCACATGAAAGGATGATTGACCAAATTTTGTTCCACTAAGATTAGGAAAATATTGAACAATTTTGTTTGAGTAGAATAATTGATACATGTTGTAAGTCATGATATCTAAGTCATGACATCTGCATTGATATCAATTTGTTTTCATTAACTTAGACAATTAAAATCAAGAACTAAGTTATTTTAAGCAAACAGCTTCATTTTACATTCATTTATTTCTGCTTTGCATGAAGCACAGCTGCATTATAAGGTGATCAAGCACAATAAAGTGTGCTCTGCTGTTTATAGATGGAAGAATTGTACCACTCAGGTAGATGTACAGTTTTACCTAAAGTGTTCTGAAAGCACAAGGGCATAAGATTTTGTTCTCTTCCAAAAATAACTCTTACTCAAGCTTTAGAAACTATGGATTTTCTACCTCTATTACCAAAAACAAATGGAATGTTCTGGGCCAATGGGGTCTAGGGCTGTTTAATTGAAGTTATTTAATTTGTAATATATTTTCCAATGATTCTGAATCCTTTGGAAAAATAAATTGGTCAAAATAATTACTGCATTTAGGATATATATACTATATATATTTGTATATCTCTCCTGGTACATATATGCCTGACAGTTTTGTAGGTATATGACCAAAAGTGGAATCTGCATCAGAAAATGCCCATCTTCAGTTTTACGAGTTATTGCCAAATTCCTCTCTATACTCAAATTCAGGACAATCCAAGGAAGACTTACTTGCAAAGATGACAAAGGTGTGGGGAGAGGGCCAACCAAGTGGCAATGCAGTGACCTACAGCTAGTGTCAGCTGAGCTTTTAACACTCATAGCCCCAAAGGGTGACTGACAGGAGGGAACATGCACTTAAACCTGAGGTCATGCAGAAAAATTGCCTTGAGAAGAGGAGTAAGCTGCCATGGAGACCTGGCAGAAAGGGGCCAGAAATGCAAATACCATCTTTTCACTCTCCTCTCTCCTTCCTAAATAAAAATATTCTCCTTCCATTCTTGTTCTAAAACCCCCCATTGGTGCAACAATGCTGGGAACCAGAAGGTATTGGAGTTCATTAATGTTGACCACATAGGTCAGCATGTGACAGCGGAGAGCAGAGACTGTCTGGGAGGGAAAACTGAATGTGTCCACCACAAGATCTGAGTTACTGAAAGTTCCTCTTGTGTGTTGCTACGGACTGCTATAGAGTACTTCCTAGCATATTGCCACCATTTTTTACCTAGCCTCTTTTTCAGTGATGAACTCTCAGATTGCTCCCAATGCCTTGTTGCCACAGCAATGCTGCAGTCAACTTTCTTGTATATATCTCTTCACGAACGTGATGATTTCTCAGGACTGTCTACCCAGAGCAGAACCGATTGGCCTTAAGTGCATGTGTATACTTAATTTGACTGAGTAGCTCTCTACGCTCCCAGAAGCAGCGTGCAAGTGTTCCCATATCTCCACACCCTTGCCAACATTTAGCAGCTTCATGACTTCTGCTGATGTAGTAAGTGTAAATGAAGATGCATATAGATAGTATGATACTTTCATGTAAATGTTAAGCATGGAAACCACACATATTATTTATACATATATATGCAGTAAAATATAAAAAACTTAGTTGGAAAACTAAGTTGGGGATGAGCTCAGAGGAGAGTTCAACTTTATATGTATAAAGTAAATTTTACATATAATATAAAGTTTTATATGTATAAAACTCTAGAGGAAATAAGGCAAAATGTCAACACTTAAACCTATTGCTCTGATGTTAGCCCCTAGACTTACTTGTATGTTCACATTATGATTTTTGCAACTTAATTGAAATATAAAGATATTCAATAACTCACACTAACTTAAAGTGCAGATTTTGATAAATGTTGACGTATGTATACACCCACAAAACCATCACCACAGTCACGATAATAAATGTTCTATCACCTCCCAAACTTTCCTCTGTCCTCCTAGGCAGTCTTCCCTCGCTCTACACCTGTCTCCAGGCAACCGCTGGCTAGCTTTCTGTCACTGTAGATTAGTATGTATGGTGATCTCTGGTGTGCTCTCTGTGATTAAGCATATGATTTTCATATGCAGACTTCTTGTTGCACATATCAGTAGTTTGTTCCCTTTTATTTCTGAATAGTGTGTTCCTGGATAGGTATACCATAATTTGTTCATCTGTTCACCTGTGACATTTGGATTGTTTCCAGTTTGGGGCTTTTACAAATAAAGCAGCTATGAACTTTTGGGGCTTTTACAAATAAAGCAGCTATGAACAGTCATGTACAAGTTTTTGTTTGGACACATGTTTTCATTTTTGCGGTGGTGGGGGGGAATATCTGGGAGTATAAAGGCCTCATCTTATGGTAAGTGGTATCTGTTTATCTTTTTAAGAAATTCCCAAGTAGATTTCCAAGCTAGTTGTATCATTTTACCTTCCTGTTATCAGTATATAAGCGGGCCACTGGCTCCGCATCCTCACTAACCATTTGATATGGTTGTTCCTTTTAATTTTAGCAAGTTTAGGGGATGTGTAGTGATATTTCTTTGGTCATTTCCTTGATGACTAATGAAGTTGATCATCTTTTTATGTACTTTGTGTACTTATGTATCTTTTATGAAGTGTCTACTCAAATATTTTGTCCATTTTTATTGAGTTAATTGTCTTATTGATTTTGTAAGTATCCTTTACATATTTTAGAAAGAATGCTTTGTTTAACATATGCATTTCAAATATTCTATGTCTGTAATTAGCTTTTTCATTTTCTTATAGGTATATTTTGAAGAGCAAATGTATTTAGTTTTGATGAAATCTAATCATTTCTTTCTTTTATGTTTAATTTTTTGTATGCTATCTAATAAACCTTTGCCTACCACCAAGATCATTTATGTTATGTTTATTTGTTTTTGTAAAAGTTTCATATTTTTTTAGGTTCTACACTTAGCACTGTGATCAATTTTTAGTTAATTCTATGTATGATATGAGTTATGAGTTGATGTTCAATTTTTCCCACACAGATATTGGTTTGATCCAACATCTTTTGTTGAAAAGATTATCCTTTCCCCATTAACTTGCTTTGGTGTCTTCATCAAAACTTCATTGACTATATACATATGGGTCCATTTCTAGACTCGTCTATTCCTTTGATCTATAGTCTTTATTTTTACCAATTTGAAACTGTAGGTTTAGAGCAAGTCTTGAAATCAGGTAGAGTAAATTCTCCAGGTTTTGTTTCTTATATTGTTTTGGATTTCCTAAGCCCTTGCATTTTTTAAATAAATTTTAGAAATTAGCTTGCCAGTTTTTACAAAAAGAGAGAGAGAAAGAGAGAAAAAAACCTGCTGGAGTATTATTAGAGATTGCAGGGAATCTGTGAATCAACTTGGGGAGAATTGCCAGTTCCAATCAATTATTTAGATTTTCGTTGATTTCTGTCAGTAATGTTTTGTAATTGTCAGTGCAGAAGTCATGAGTATCTTTGTTAGATTTGTCCTTAGGTATGTTGTAACTTTTGGCATTACCATAAATGGAATTATAAAAATGTTTATTTTTCAATATTATGTAGCTTTGAATTTATATAAGAATATAAATTTTTTTTTATTTTTTTAAGAGTTTATTTATTTATTTGACAGAGAGAGACACAACTAGAGAGGGAACACAAGCAGGGGGAGTGGGAGAGGGAGAAGCAGGCTTCCTGCTGAGCAGAGAGCCTGATGCGGGGCTCGATCCCAGGACCCTGGAGTCATGACCTGAGCCGAAGGCAGCTGCTTAACCGACTGAGCCACCCAGGCGCCCCTAAATAATTTTTTAAAAAGGTTTATTTACTTATTTGCGAGAAAGCGGGAGAGCATGAGCATGGGGGGAGGGGAAGGAGGAGAGGGATAGAATCTTAAAAAGACTGTGCTGAGCATGGAGCCCAATGCAAGGCTTAATTTCACAACTCTGAGATCATGACCTAGGTGAAATCAAGACTCAGATGCTTAACCGACTGTACCATCCAGGTGCCCCAAGAATATAAATAATTTTATATTAATGTATATATATATTCTGCAACTTACTGAATTTATGTATTTTTTCTAATAGTTCTGTAGATTCCTTGAGGTATTTTATGAAAGTATTTAAGTATCTGAAATAGGAACAATTTTACTTCCTTTTCTGATCTTAACGCCTTGTATTTCTTCCTTTTATTTAAATGCAATATTAATGTTGAATAGGAGTGGGAATCCTTGCCTTGTCCTTGATCTCAGGAAAAGCAATTCATCTCTAACCGTTAAGTATAATATTGCGTATAGGTTTTTCATAAATGCCAATTATCAATTTGAGAAATTCCTTACTATTTTTAATTTGTTGGGAGTTTTTATCATGAAGAATATTGGTTTTATACAATGCTATCTCTGCAGGTTTTTTTCCTTTCTATTTCATTTTATCTGGTAAACTACATGGATTTCAAGTTTTAAATCAACCTTGAATTTTTAGAATAAACCCCAACTTAATCATAATGTATTACTCTTCATATATTTCTGGATTTGATTTGTTATTTTGTTGATGATTTCTGTAACTATTTCATGGGAGATATCTGCAATGTTCACTCTTTAAAAAAACTTTCAGTCAAGTTTTGGTATTATTGTTATACTAGCCTCCTAAAAATTGTTGGTTAGTGATCTCTCCTTCTCTATTTTCTGAAAACATTTATGGAAGTTTGGTGTTATTTCTTCTTTCAATGTTTGATAAAACTCACCAGTAAAATTATCTGTTTCTGGGATTTTCTTTTTTGGGAAAGTTTTTCATAACAAATTCACTTTCATTAATAGATAGAGGTCTATTTAGATTTTCTGTTTGTTCATGGGCAATTGTGGCAACTTTTACTGTTAAATCTATCTGCTTCATCAAACTTGTCATATTTTTGGCATAAAGTTGCTTACAGTGTTCTCTCGTTATCATTTTTTTTTAAAGATTTTATTCATTTATTCATGAGAGACAGAGGGAGAGAGAGAGAGAGAAGCAGAAGGAGAAGCAGGCTCCCAAGGAGCAGGGAGCCCGATGCGGGACTCGATCCCAGGACCCCGGGACCATGACCTGAGCCGAAGGCAGACGCTTAACCATCTGAGCCACCCAGGCGCCCCTCTCGTTATCATTTTAATAACCATAGAGCCATCTGTGATAACCCTCTTTGCCTTCCTGATATAGATGATATGTGTTCTCTTATTTTTCTGGACCAGTGTTGTTAGGGGTTTGGCAATTTTGTGATTTTTCAAAGATTCACCTTTGCCTTTGTTAATATTCTTTATTGTCTGTTTCTATTTCCTTGATTTCTGCTTTATCTTTATTATTTCTTTCCTCCTAAAGATTACTTTCTCTTATTTGTCTAGTTTTTTTTTTAAGATTTTATTTATTTGAGAGAGAGAGAGAGAGTGAGAGAGAGAGTGCACGAGAGGGGGTAGGGTCAGAGGGAAAAGCAGGCTTCCTACCGAGCAGGGAGCCCAATGCGGGACTCAATCCCGGGACTCCAGGATCATGACCTGAGCTGAAGGCAGTCCCTTAACCAGCTGAGCCACCCAAGCGCCCATTTTTCTAGTTTCTTAAGGTAGAAGCTTAGGTTAATGATTTTAGGTATTTCTTTTCTAATTCAAGCATTTAGAGTTTAAGTGTCCAAATATTGCATTAGCTGCATCCCACACACATTTTGATGTGCCATATTTTAGTTCTCATTTAGTTCTGTGTTTTCTCATTTCCCTTGTGATTTTTGTCTTTGAACCATGAATTGTTTAGAATTATGTTATTTACTTCTCAGATATGTACAGCTTTTCTAAATATGTTGTTATCATTTATTTTTGACTTAATTTTGTTGTGGTCAGAGAATACACTCTGTATGATTTTAATGCCTTTAAACGGTTTATGGCCCACATATATGTCTATCTCCGTGAATACACCATGGACACTGGAAAAGAATGTATATTCTGCTGTTGCTAGATGTAATGCTCTATAAATGTCAGTTGTATAAAAGTGATTGATCTTGTTCAGATCTTACTTGTTTTTTGGGTATTTCTATCAACTGCTGAGAGAAGTATGTTAAAATCTCCTACTATGATGGAATTGTCTATTTCTCCCTGTTAACTTTTGTTTCATGTATTTTGGGGGTTTCTGATTAGGGACATAGTAGTTTATAATTATAGTGTCCTAAAGAATGAGCCCTCTTATCATTATGAAACATCTCTCTTTGTCCTGAAATCCATTTTATCTGAAATTAAATAGCCATGCCAGACTTATTATACCTACTGGTTGCATGTATGGTCATGCTCCATCTATTTACTTTCAAACCATCTAATCTTAATATCTAACAATGAATCATGGAACACTACATCAAAAATAAATAAAGTAATTAATGAATTAATTAATTAAAAAAAAGAATCTTTAAATCTAAAAGTAAATAAGTAAAGTCTGTCTCTTGTCGGCAGCATATAGTTAAGTCTTGCTTCTTTTAAATCTACTCTGTCAATATCTGTCTTTTTTTTTAATTATGTTATGTTATTCAGCATACATTACATCATTAGTTTTTGATGTAGTGTTCCATGATTCACTGCTTGGGTATAACATCCAGTGCTCCATGCAGAATGTGCCCTCCTTAATACCCACAACCAGGCCAAACCATTCCTCCACCCCCCTCCCCCCTCCCCTCTAGAACACTCAGCTTGTTTCTCAGAGTTCATAGTCTCTCATGGTCCGTCTCCCCCTCCGATTCCCCCCCTTCATTCTTCCCCTTCTGCTATCTTCTTCTTCCTCTTTTTTTTTTTTAACATATAATGTATTATTTGTTTCAGAGGTACAGGCCTGTGATTCAACAGTCTTACACGATTCACAGCGCTCACCATAGCACATACCCTCCCCAATGTCTATCTCCCAGCCACCCATCCCTCCCACCCCCCACCACTCCAGCAACCCTCAGTTTGTTTCCTGAGATTAAGAATTCCTCATATCAGTGAGGTCATATGATACGTGTCTTTCTCTGATTGACTTATTTCACTCAGCATAATATCCTCCAGTTCCATCCACGGCATTGCAAATGGCAAGATTTCGTTCCTTTTGATGGCTGCATAATATTCCACTATATATATATATATATATATATATATATATATATATATATATACACACCACATCTTCTTTATCCATTCATCTGTCGATGGACATCTGGGCTCTTTCCACAGTTTGGCTATTGTGGACATTACTGCTATAAACATCGGGGTGCACATACCCCTTCGGGTCCCTACATTTGTATCTTTGTGGTAAATACCCAGTAGTGCAATGGCTGGATCGTATGGTAGCTCTATTTTCAACTGTTTGAGGAACCTCCATACTGTTTTCCAGAGTGGCTGCACCAGCTTGCATTCCCACCAACAGTGTAGGAGGGTTCCCCTTTCTCCACATCCCTGCCAACATCTGTCGTTTCCTGACTTGTTAATTTTTGCCATTCTGACTGGTGTGAGGTGGTATCTCATTGAGGTTTTGATTTGGATTTCCCTGATGCCGAGCGATGTTGAGCACTTTTTCATGTGTCTGTTGGCCCTTTGGATGTCTTCTTTGGAAAAATGTTGTTCATGTCTTCTGCCCATTTCTTGATTGGATCATTTGTTCTTTGGGTGTTGAGTTTGATAAGTTCTTTGTAGATTTTGGATACTAGCCCTTTATCTGATATGTCATTTGCAAATATCTTCTCCCATTCTGTTGGTTGTCTTTTGGTTTTGTTGACTGTTTCTTTCGCTGTGCAGAAGCTTTTTATCTTTATGAAGTCCCAATAGTTCATTTTTGCCCTTGCTTCCCTTGCCTTTGGCAATGTTTCTATGAAGAAGTTGCTGTGGCTGAGGTCGAAGAGGTTGCTGCTTGTGTTCTCCTCTAGGATTTTGATGGACTCCTGTCTCACGTTTAGGTCTTTCAACCATTTTGAGGCTACTTTTGTGGGTGGTTTAAGGAAATGGTCCAGTTTCATTCTTCTGCATGTGGCTGTCCAATTTGCCAACACCATTTGTTGAAGAGACTGTCTTTTTTCCATTGGACATTCTTTCCTGCTTTGTTGAAGATTAGTTGACCATAGAGTTGAAGGTCCATTTCTGGGCTCTCTATTCTGTTCCATTGATCTATGTGTCTGTTTTTGTGCCAGTACCATACTGTCTTGATGATGACAGCTTTGTAATAGAGCTTGAAGTCCGGACTTGTGATGCCGCCAGCTTTGCTTTTCTTTTTCAACATTCCTCTGGCTATTAGGGGTCTTTTCTGGTTCCATACAAATTTTAGGATGATTTGTTCCATTTCTTTGAAAAAAGTGGATAGTATTTTGATGGGAATTGCATTGAATGTGTAGATTGTTCTAGGTAGCATTGACATCTTCACAATATTTGTTCTTCCATAATCCATGAGCATGGAACGTTTTTCCATTTCTCTGTGTCTTCCTCAATTTCTTTCATGAGTGTTTTATATTTTTCTGAGTACAGATTCTTTGCCTCTTTGGTTAGATTTATTCCTAGGTATCTTATGGTTTTGGGTGCAATTCTGAATGGGATCGACTCCTTAATTTCTCTTTCTTCTGTCTTGTTGATGTATAGGAATTCCACTGATTTCCGTGCATTGATTTTATATCCTGCCACTTGACTGAATTCCTGTATGAGTTCTAGCAGTTTTGGGGTGGAGCCTTTTGGGTTTTCCACATTAAGTATCATGTCATCTGCAAGGAGTGAGAGTTTGACTTCTTCTTTGCCGATTTGGATGCCTTTGATTTCTTTTTGTTATCTCATTGCAGTGGCTAGGACTTCTAATACTATGTTGAATAGCAGTGGTGAGAGTGGACATCCCTGCCACGTTCCTGACCTTTGGGGGAAAGCTCTCAGTTTTTCCCCATTGAGAATGATATTCGCTGTGGGTTTTTCATAGATGGTTTTTATGATATTGAGGTATGTACCCTCTATCCCTATTCGCTGAAGAGTTTTGATCAAGAAAGGATGCTGTACTTTGTCAGATGCTTTTTCTGCATCTATTGAAAGGATCATATGGTTCTTGTTCTTTCTTTTATTAATGTATTGTATCACATTGATTGATATGTGGTTGTTGAACCAACCTTGCAGCCCAGGGATAAATCCCACTTGGTCGTGGTGAAGAATCCTTTTAATGTACTGTTGGATCCTATTGGCTAGTATTTTGGTGAGAATTTTTGCATCCGTGTTCATCAAGGATATTGGTCTGTAATTCTCCTTTTTGATGGGGTCTTTTCCTGGTTTGGGGATCAAGGTAATGGTTGCCTCATAAAACGAATTTGGAAGTTTTCCTTCCATTTCTATTTTTTGGAACAGTTTCAGAAGAATTGGTATTAATTCTTCTTTAATGTTTGGTAGAATTCCCCTGGGAAGCCATCCGGCCCTGGGCTTTTGTTTGTTGGGACAGTTTTGATGACTGTTCAATTTCCTTAGTGGTTATAGGTCTGTTCAGGTTTTCTGTTTCTTCCTGGTTCAATTTTGGTAGTTGATACATCTCTAGGAATGCATCCATTTCTTCCAGGTTATCTAATTTGCTGGCATAGAGTTGCTCATAATATGTTCTTATAATTGTTTGTATTTCTTTGGTGTTGGTTGTGATCTCTCCTCTTTCATTCATGATTTTATTTATTTGGGTCCTTCCTCTTTTCTTTTTGATAAGTCTGGCAGGGGTTTATCAATCTTGTTAATTCTTTCAAAGAACCAACTCCTAGTTTCGTTGATCTGTTCTACTGTTCTTTTGGTTTCTATTTCATTGATTTCTGCTCTGATCTTTATTATTTCTCTTCTCCTACTGCGTTTAGGCTTTATTTGCTGTTCTTTCTCCAGCTCCTTTAGGTGTAGGGTTAGATTGTGTATTTGAGACCTTTCTTGTTTCTTGAGAAAGACTTGTATTGCTATATACTTTCCTCTTTGGACTGCCTTTGCTACATCCCAAAGATTTTGAACAGTTGTGTTTTCATTTTCACTGGTTTCCATGAATTTTTTAAATTCTTCTTTAATTCCCTGTTTGACCCATTCATTCCTTAGTAGGATGCTATTTAGCCTCCATGTATTTGAGTTCTTTCTGACTTTCCTCTTGTGATTGAGTTCTAGTTTCAAAGCACTGTGGTCTGAAAATATGCAGGGAATAATCCCAATCTTTTGGTACCGGTTGAGACCTGTTTTGTGACCTAGGATGTAATCTATTCTGGAGCATGTCCCATGGGCACTAGAGAAAAATGTATATTCTGTTGCTTTGGGATGGAATGTTCTGAATATATCTGTGAAGTCCATTTGGTCTAGTGTGCCATTTAAAGTCTTTATTTCCTTGTTGATCTTTTGCTTAGATGATCTGTCCATTTCAGTGAGGGGTGTGTTAAAGTCCCCCACTACTATTGTATTGTTGTCAATGTGTTTCTTTGCTTTTGTTATTAATTGCCTTATATAATTGGCTGCTCCCATGTTAAGGGCATAGATATTTACAATTGTTAGATCTTCTTTTGGATAGACCCTTTAAGTAGGATTTAGTGTCCTTCCTCAACTCTTTTTACAGTCTTTGGTTTAAAATCTAATTTGTCTGATATAAGGATTGCCACCCCAGCTTTCTTTTGCAAGTGTCCATTAGCATGGTAAATGGTTTTCCACCCCCTCACTTTCAATCTGGGGGTGTCTTTGGGTCTAAAAGGAGTCTCTTGCAGACAGCATATCGATGGGTCTTGTTTTTTAATCCAATCTGATAGCCTGTGTCTTTTGATTGGGGCATTTAGCCCTTTTCCGTTCAGGGTAACTATTGAAAGATATGAATTTAGTGCCATTGTATTGCCTGTAAGGTGACTGTTACTGTAGTGTCTGTGTTCCTTTCTGGTCTATGCTGCTTTTAGGCTCTCTCTTTGCTTAGAGGACCCCTTTCAATATTTCTTGGAGGGCTGGTTTTGTGTTTGCAAATTCCTTTAGTTTTTGTTTGTCCTGGAAGCTTTTTCTCTCTCCTTCTATTTTCAATGACAGCCTAGTTGGATATAGTATTTTTGGCTGCATATTTTTCTCATTTAGCGCTCTGAATATATCATGCCAGTCTTTTCTGGCCTGCCAGGTCTCTGTGGATAGATCTGTTGCCAATCTAATGTTTCTACCATTGTAGGTTACAGATCTCATCTTCAGAGCTGCTTTCAGGATTTTCTCTTTGTCTCTGAGACTCGTAAGTTTTATTATCAGATGTCAGGGCGTTGACTTATTTTTATTGATTTTGAGAGGGGTTCTCTGTGCCTCCTGGATTTTGATGCCTGTTTCCTTCCCCACATTAGGGAAGTTCTTTGCTATAATTTGCTCCAATATACCTTCTGCCCCTCTCTCTCTTTCTTCTTCTTCTGGGATCCCAATTATTCTAATGTTGTTTCATCTTATGGTATCACTTATCTCTCGAATTCTGCCCTCGTGATCCAGTAGTTGTTTATCTCTCTTTTTTTCAGCTTCTTTATTTTCCATCATTTGGTCTTCTATATCACTGATTCTCTCTTCTGCCTCATTTGTCCTAGCAGTTAGAGCCTCCATTTTTGATTCCACCTCATTAATAGCCTTTTTGATTTCCACTTGGGTAGATTTTAGTTCTTTTATTTCTCCAGAAAAGGTTTCTCTAATAACTTACATACTTTTTTCAAGCCCAGCTAGTATCTCTAAAATCATCATTCTGAACTCTAGTTCTGACATCTTACTAATGTCCATATTAATTAGGTCCCAGGCAATTGGTACTGCCTCTTGTTCTTTTTTTTTTTTTTGAGGTGATTTTTTCCATCTTGTCATTCTGTCCAGAGGAGAATAGATGCATGAGAGAACAAAATGCTAACAGGGAAACAACGTCCCCAGAAAATATACAGTAAACAAATCAGAAAAGACCTGAAACAAGGGGGAAAGAAAGGGAAAGAAAGAAAAAAGAAAAAGATAAAAACAAGACAAAAAAAACAGAGTATGATCAAATATGATCAGGTTGGTGCATAGATCAGTGCCACACACTAGATTTTGGGCATATTTTAGTCTGTTAGAAGAAAGTGCCTCCCAAAATTTTAAAGAAAGAAAAACTTATATATGTACAAAAAAATAAGGGGTAATACGATGAAGGGATGGAATATGACTATAAAGATGAAAATTATAAAAGATTTTATAAAAGGAATTGATCAGTTGGTTGACAAAAGAAAGAAGAGGATTTTTTTTAAAAAAAGGGAGAGAATGTGATCGGGCAGGAGACTAGAACAAAGCCATACACTAGAGATTTAGGGAATGTTTTGATCTGTTAGAAGAAATTGTATCCCAAAATTTTAAAGAGAGAACAACTTATATATATATACCAAAATAAGGTTAACTACTATGAAGGGATAGAATATGACTCTAAAAATGAAAAATAAAAAAAGATTTTTTATTTAATAAAGGGATTGATAAGAATGTTGAAAAAGGGAAAAAGAAAAATTCAAAAAAAATTTTAAAAGTTAGTTAAAAAAAATTAACTTTGAAAGACTAAAGAATTATGGTAAAAAAGCCATGAATTCTATGTGCAGTGTTCCCCTAGCGCTGGAGTTCTGCCGTTCTCCTTGATCGGTAACCTTGGTCTTGGCTGGCTGTTCTTGCTGATCTTCTGGGGGAGGGGCCTGTTGCCATGGTTCCCAAATGTCTTTGCCGGAGGCGGAATTGCCCCGCCCTTGTCGGTCTGGGCTAAGTAATTTGCTCAGGTTTGCTCTCGGGAGACTTTGTTCCCTGCAAGCTTTCCCTACAGCTTTGGAGGACGAGAGTGAAAATGACAGCCTTCCAATCTCTGCCCGGAGGAGCTGAGAACTCGGGGCCCCGCTCCTCAGTGCGCCCCCAGAGAAAAGCAGTCAGTCTCTCCCGTGTCCCCAGTCTCCATGCTCACCTGGCCTGTGACCGAGTGTTTCTGTCTCTGTCACCTGACCCAGTGTGGAGTCTCCAAACCTAGCAGATCCCTGTGGTGCGCTCCCGCACCTCTCCTCCTGAGGGAGGAAGGGGAGTCTCCCCGGATCTGCCGCTTGTTGGGTCCCTGCTGGAGGAGCAGTGGCCTGACTGGGCCGCAGATCACAGTTTATGGCCACCCTGAGCTGAGAGCCCGCGCCTCGGCTCCGTCTCTGCAGCCGGCTTCCCTGCTCTGATACCCGGGAGCTCTGCCGCATCAGGCACCCCCGGTCTTTCTGTGACCCCGAGGGTCCTGAGACCACAGTGTCCCAGCAAGGGGCCCCCCCCCCCCCCCGCTTAACCACTGGAGTGATGTCTGTCAGCAGAGCTGACTTCTAAAAGTTCCGATTTTGTGCTCCGTGGCTGTATCACTTGCCAGTACGGGCTGACAGAGGCCCCTTCCCCCATCCTCTATCCTCCCAAATATCACCTCGGATTCACTTCTCTGCAGGTCCTACCTTGCCAGAAAGTGGTCGCTTTTCTGTTCAGAGAGTTGCTACTATTATTTTCTCCGATCTCCTGTTGAGTTCGTAGGTGTTCAGAATGGTCTGATTCCTATCCAGCTGAATTCCTGGGACCAGACGAAATCCAGGTCTCCTACTCCTCCGCCATCTTGCTCCGCCCCACCAATATCTGTCTTTTAATTGTCATGTTTAGACCAGAGATAATCAAAATTTTTCTTAAAGTCAGATAGTAAATTTGTTAGGTTTTGCAGTTTGAGACAAATTTGAGAGTATTACATCGATATTTATATAGCTATTTAAAATGTAAACATTTAGCAATGTGAAACCATTCTTAGATTGTAGGCATATAAATGAATGAATGAATTAATTAATTAATAGTGACAGGCGACATTGGGCCTTTGGGCTATAATTTGCCAATCCTTATTTTATACTGTTAATATCTAGTATGATTATCAATATTGCTACTTGGCCCATCATTTTATTATGCTTTCTGCTTATAGTGTTTTTGTTATTCTGTTCCCTTATCTGTTTCCCTTTTCTGCTTCCTTTAGGATTATTTGAATATATTAGCATTTCATGTTAATGTATTTGTAGATACCGGCTATATATTTTGTCTTATTTTTGAGGCTGCTTATGGGTTATAGTATCCATACCTAGCCTTTCATAGCCTAGTTAGAATTAATGTTGTGCCACTTGATATATGATATAAAAGCCTTGCAACCATACAAGTCCCTTACCACTCTCCCCACCTTTGTTATAGTTGTAGTGTGGGTTATATATTCCTACATTGAGAAACCTCACAAGACAGTGATGTAATTTTAGTGCTAATTAGTCATATGTATTTCAAAGATCTTAAGAGGAAAATAGCTTTTATATTTACCCAGCAATTTATCATTTCTGTTGCTCTTCCTTCATTTCTGAAGTTCCAGCTTCCCTCTTACATCATTTGTCTTCAGTTTGTAAAATTTCTCTCTGCATTTCTGGTAGAGCAGATGTACTGACAATGAATTTTCTTAGTTTTTGTTCATCTGAAAATGTTCTTATTTAGCCTTCACCCTTGAAGGATATTTTCACTGAATTTAAAAATTCTGAGTCGATAGTTCTTTCTTTGAGCACTTAAAAGATGCTTTCCACTGGAAGAGCACAAACAATGAATCATGGAACACTTCATCAAAAACTAATGATGTACTGTATGGTGACTAACATAATTAAAAAATAAAAAATAAAAATAAAGATGCTCTTCTACTGTTTCTGATACAAAATCTGCAGTTTGTGTACAATTTGAATTGTTTTAATGTATTGCTTTTTCCTAGGGGTTTTCCTTGGCTTTTAGCAGTGGGATTATGATGTATCCAGGAATGGTTTCTTTGAAGTTATCCTGTCGGTGGCATTTTGAGATTCTTGAATCTATACATTTATGCATTTCACTGAATTTGCAAGTTTTTGTCTATTATTTCTTCAAACATGTTTTCTGCTTTAATCTTTCCCCTTTCCTTCTGTCACTTAAACTACGGATTTCTTATCTCATACTGTATTTTGGCATTTCATTCTGTTTCATTTGTTTCTTTAAACTGCTTCCCTTATTATATCATTGATTTTATGGAAACCATATTCTATGGTATCCTCAAGAGACCAAACAGTATCATGAAATTTTCTACTGCCACATATAAGTAAATAAATTTTATAAATATAGATATTCTCTAAGTCTTATGGATGGCATTTTCCTCCTTTTTTGTAGTTCTTTTTCATAGGTTCCAGCTATTTTTAAAATTTTTTTAGCTTTATTAAGATATAAGTAAATATGATTTTGTGTAAGTTTAAGATGTACAATGTTGTGATTTGATATATATATATGTATTGTGAAGTGATTACTACAATAAGGTTAGTTAACACATTTGTCACCTCACAGAGTCACAATTTTCTTTTATTAAAAAAAAGAAGGAAATCCTGCTATTTGTGAGAACAAGAGTGGACCTCAGGACATTATCCTAAATGAATTAAGTCAGACAGAGAAAGACAAATACTGTATGGTGTCACTTATGTGTGGAATCAAAAACAAAAACAAAAACAAAAAAACCCAGAAGTCATAGAGAAGACTGGTGTTTGCTAGGAGTGGGTGGTGGGAGAATGGGTGAAAGTGGTCAAAGGGTACAGATTGTGGTTTGCAAAGCAAGTTTCACAAGAGCTGGCATCTGCCAAAAGACACGAGAGTCGGTATCTGTCTAGGGACACAGTGAATTTACAGATCTCAGTCCTATTCCCAAACCACAGATAAGGTGGCCAAATCTCTTCTCAGATCAGCATTGGTTAATGTATAACACTCCTGATAAAAGTTCTAGTTCCTCATGGTGGCCTATTTCTTCTACCCATACTGCCTTGTCTTCTAATTTTCTGAAAAAGTATATTCCCAGAATGTTTTCTTTTTTGTTTCTGTCCTAGAACAGTTTAATTATGGAGACCATGCCTTCCGAGTTACAGTATAGGTTCGCTTCTGGTGCTACTTTTGCCTGGGTTTATATCTAACCTCATATTAACTGTGCTGGTTTGAGAAAATTAAATTTGAGTATTCATGGTTTCACTATTTGGTTGAGTTGTTGAAGAAATCTTGAAGTAGTGCACATAGAACATTTCTTCTGGAACCCTGAAATGCACAGGAATGGGTAAGGCTGTTCTCATCTTTAGCCTCAGCAGCATGAGCATCTTTCAGTGCATCTTGTCACCTCCAGCCACCCCTGCTTCTGCCTGGAATTTGGGGAGACTTATAGTCTTGGCACATGGTCCCACTCTGGGTCAAAAAATACTTTCCTCAGGGAATAGGGCTCTCAAAGGGCATGTAGGGTCTGCATCCTGGCCCTCTGTCTCTGAATCAGAAGGCAAATGTCTTCCGGTCTATTTTAGAGAAAAATTAGAAGAGGTGGATTGGGGTTCAGGGAGCCAGATACTATTTTGAATCAGAAAGTACACCCCACTTCTAAATTTTTGAATTAAGAAAGCACTCATATCTATCTCCCTTCTCTATCTTTAGTTAACATCTAGCTTCTTTTAAACACATGGTGTTATCAGAGCTCTGCCTGCCCACACCCTTTCCATTCACTCTTGCACACATCTTCTCTGCTTTGCCTACTGTCTCCCTCTGGGGATGATTCCTCCTGCAAAAGTGTTTGCAGATAATGAGATTTTCTACAAATATGGACAAAATGAAATATATTTATATCGGTAGGCTTTCACTCATGTCTATGTAATCATTCCTGTCATCTTTAGACTGTGTACCATTCTATAAATGGCAAATATGTTGACAAGGTGCAAACTATGTGCTTATCTGATCTAGTTACTTAAATGACCTAAACACCATGATCAACCTTTTAAGGCATAGATAGACAAGTTATTAATCTTCCTTGCCATTTTGTGAGTGGACTCTACAATATAGTATTTTTTAGGCCACAAGATATTTTAAATCAATAATATTCAATAAATTCAAAATCGGTTTTCTCCTCATTGTAGAAGGAAACTAATTGTCATAAATATCATCTTCCTGGGTTAAATTCATTAAAAATGTGTTCTTTTAGAAAATCCGACATTTTCAGTGACCACTTACTAATAGTAAATTAAAGTGTAATACCTCTGGCACTTCATGTGACATCCATATGAGTACTAAATGAACTCATAATTATATATACAACAATAATGAATATCAAACCAATTTATAATAATACACTTAAGGTTTATGTTCTCATCAATTTTAAGAATGAGACATGAATATAGCTCATTGGAGCAATTGCAGGCATTCAGTGAGTGTTTGTTTCCTGGTATTTCAGGCACTTACAATGATTTTGAAAACTGAAAAATATACTGACAGTATAGTGGGAAGGGGTATGTGTATTCAAAAGATGGGTGCCGGTTTATAGATGTGATTATGAGAAATATTTTTAAGGATAGAATAAAATGACTACCATGTTTCTGAAGAAATTATGACACATATGTATTAATTCATTACTAAACAGTTGAAGAATATAATAAAAAACATTCAGTGGCATAACTGGTAAAAGTATCCAACTCCAACCAGGCTTGGCCAAATACTAGGAAAGTAAACTATTCTATTTTACTTTCAAATACAAATTCATTTCTCTACATTCCCCTTTTGTATCACAGAAGAATAATTTTACTGTGTTCACAGGTTGTCTTATTAAATTTAATAATTAATATGGTAGTGATTTGGAGGAAAGGCTGATATTACAAAGATAAGAGAATCCAGGGACACTGACACGGGGCATATAGTCTGTGCAGCTGAATGGTTATGACCAAAGAGAGAATCAAGCTCTATAGAAGGGCAGGTGAGGGAGAGGAGTTAGTTGCAGCTTTAGCATTTGAGATGGGCCTTAAGGAATGTAATACTGGGACAAATAGCAGTATGGGGGTGTGTTTTAGGTAAAGAACACAACATGAGCAAATGCATGGAGACAGAAAAGTATCACTGTGTTTCTAGAAAAACAAAGATTTTGTGGGTGTGTAGAATTCATGCCTGTGATTTGCGGTAAGTAAGCACAGAGAGGTAATATATGGTCCCTGAGAAGCCAAGACCGAAAATGATCAGATAAGAAGTTGGTGTTAATTCACGAAAGTAGTGTGTGAGTGCCCAGAAAAAAGACAGATGCTTTTTGAGTCATGAGTCGTCTGAACCATGTTCCCGTAGCAATGTGTTAAATGGGTTACATCGAGGTGTAAAGACACCCGTGGGGTTCCCAGCTAAGGGGTTAATGCGGTGGTGAGGGTGAGTGACAACAACTAGTGGTGTGGGAAGAGAAAGGAAGCGTACGGAGGTAACAGGTGCAAATGTGATGAACAGGACCTGTGCGTGAGGCTTCCAGGCTGCATGTTCACAAGGAATCCTTCTCCAACATGTTATTGTCATTGAATGGGTCACTATTAATTAAATGAAGGCATTGCACTACAGTTTCCTAAACTAGATTTTTTTAGAAAAATGTACCCTCATGTATATGTATTATTCTAGTGTATATGAGTCATTAAATTAAGGTGGGGGCACTTGGGTGACTCAGTCGGTTAAGTGTCTGCCTTAGGCTCAGGTCATGATCTCAGGGTCCTGGGATCGAACCCTGCTTAGCGGGGAGTCTGATTCTCCCTCTCCCTCTGCCCCTCCGCCCAGCTCGTGCTCTCTCTCTCTTGCTCTGCACTCTCTCTCTCTCAAATAAATATATAAAATCTTTTTAAAAAATTCATTTAAGATGATTATAAATATTTTAAATGAAAAATGTGTGCTATATCATATAAGTGATACAAATAGCTATATAGTAAAAAGTCAGCGTGTTGTGCATATATACGAATAAACACATACGTATTTTGTGAAAATAATCTGTGGACAGCTGCTGTTTGTACAGGGATGACTTCTCTGCACTGTCAAAGCACAATGCGGCCCGTTGACCCTAAGTTAGGCTAGGACACAGCCGCCTGTTCCAGCCTCAATCCTTTGCACCCTTGCCTTTATGCTCTCCAGTCTCCATTCCTCTGCCCAAGCACAGCCGTCAGGTGTTGCTCTTGATTACTGAATGAAGCGGGGTGCGGCGAGAAAGGGAGGAAGGAAGAAGGCCAGGGAAGAAGACAGGAACTCTGCCTCCACCTTGCTAGCCATATCATCTCAGGCAAGTTAATTAACTCCCTGCAGCTCCAGTGTTTTTATTCGTAAAAAGGGAATGATAAGATTGTTATGAAAATTTAAACATGAATGTTATTACGGTATCTGGTGTTGTATCAGCCAGATTTGCGGTAGCTACCGAGACTTGTTCCCACCCTGGTAACCTTACATTTTACTACATATATTCCACTTCCCTTCTCCCTTTGGCTCATTACTAGAATTCTTGGATGGGTTGAGATTACCATCGTGCCTGATAGTTGTAGATGGATGAATAAGTGATGGAATTGGTACATTTCGTGTGTTTATTTCTAGCACTTGCCATGGATTTGAATCAGTCCAGTCAAATTCCCTTACCTGGTCTCTTTTATAACTATTGGCAAATATTTTTTAAAACTGTTGACTGGGTATGGAGTGTGGGCAGTGAGTGTGAAACAGAACAACCTAATGGTTCATAGTATGAAAATATTATCTTGGCCTCTCAAGTACTCTGAGTAACAAGCTACAGGTCATCATATACAAGTAAATAAAAAATACTCTGTCACTTTCAGGAGAGTGCAGCTAATAGAGAGGAACTAATTTGGTTACAAAATTTGTATTTTTAGGCAGCTAAATAGAAGGTAAAGTTCATCAGTCCGTGTCTAAATTGGAGCTTGTTTTTATTCTAGATAATAGGGAGAACAAAAGTTCTTATTTTTAAATTCTATGGAAATGTGCAAATAAATGCTCTTCATATTATATCTGCCTAAGGCTTTCATAAAAACACAGTTAATTTTCAAAATAATGTATCTATTATATTTTATGTTCATGAGGATAATTTGAAACATATATTTCTGCTCAGGGACTTTTGAACTAAGCAGTGGAACAAACTGCAATAATTAGCTGAACTACAGACGAAACTTGAATGTTAATGTGTTTTTACATAAACAAATTCTTGTTACAGAAGCTTGTTTGAAGAACTTAAAACTTTTTTTATACTCCGTACCTAAATCAACCAGCACTGCCATGCAGATCCGGAAGGGACAGGGTGTGGAGAAGTGTGGGGCCGATCCTGCCATGCTGCAGTCTTTCACCCTCTTACACTAGGAGACCAGGCTGCGGAGCAGGGCCTGTATGAAAAACCCCTTCTGTTCTTTCCTCCAACATCCATGGCTGGTGGTCGAGAGCAGGAGCCAGTGCTTGACAAAGGGTCTGACTACATCCCCGTGCATCTCACTTCCCTCTGGACCTATTTTCCTTATTACTTGCATGCCTGGTGATTTTTGTTATCGGATGCTAACTCTTGTGCATTTTACACGTTTGGTGCCAGATATTTTTGGATGCCTTTAAATATTCTTGAGCATTGTTTGGGGATGCCATTAAATTACCTTCAAACAGTTTGATCTTTCCAAGACTGTCGTTAAATTCTTAAAATTTACCGTGCCATGAGCATGGTAAGTCTAGGGTTGATTTTTCCCTACTACTGATCCCAATACCCATTTGATTCCTCTGCCCAATATCTGTTGAATTATGAGGTTTTTCTACTCTGTGTGGTAGAACACAATCTAACCGTAGCCCTGGGCCACTGTGAAGAGGGATCCCCCTGGCTCCTCCTGGTTTGGGGGGTTCCTTGGGCAGTGTCCTCATCTGCATGTGCAGATCAGTATTAGGCTGAAGACTGCAGCTTTCCAGGGCAAATCTCTCCTTCCCTCTGTCCTGTGAACTGTAGTCCCCTTGGCTTCCCAAGATGCACAGTTGCACCTTCCTCACTCAGCAAGACTACTGGCTTGGTGTAGGCTCTCCCACTCTGCACCTGACAGTGTGCCTGGTGGGGCACCTTATGGGGGACCACTGTCCTATACTGCCTAATGCCCAGCATCTGACAGCCATTGTTTTCTATAAGCCATCCTGCTTTCTAATACTTTTAGGAGGGAGAGTAAATCTAGTCCTTGCTACTCCATCTGGGCTGGAGGCAGAAGTTGAGTTGGTCTGGGGGTGTTCAAAATGTTGTCAGTATTGTCAGTTATGTTTACACAAAACAAAGAATGGCACCTTGTCAACGCCTTTGTGAATGGATGGAAGGCAAGACATGGAGACTGTGTGGTAGACTTTTGCGGTGTGATATTGCCGGTGAATGATAAGACTTTTAGGGACTACTGGGACCTTGACAGTTTTATCAAATGATCCTCCAAAGAAAAAAATGGCCAGGAAATCAAGTGGTTGTGTTGAACTGGTTTTCACATTTTATTTAACATGTCTGTGTCACATTACTAAGAATTCTTAAAACTCTATCATTGTGTTTACTAGGTGTTCAAATGAAGAAGCAACATAACATTGCTTATCATCTGAGAGAAATTATAAATATTTTGGAACTACTGTGATCCAAAAGAGTAATGATATCAGAATGTAATCATTAGAGGTTTGAAGTCTAAAGTCCTGCAAAGAAAAAGAAAAAAAATCTGAAAAATCAGAGATTAAGGAAAATTTGAGGACAGTATAAAGTTAATGTTATCATGGATTGGATAATGTATTACAAATTCAAACTTAAAATTCAAAGACTGGAACAAAATAAAACATCTTTCATAATTACTGTTTTTCAAGGGAACAAACCATCACTAATGGCCATATGCACAAGAATTCCATAGATTTGCTGTAAGTAGTATCCCAGACTTAAATTTTATTTGTGAATGTATTACTTTAAACAATTTTTTGCTATTCACTCAACATGGTTTCATTACAATGCTTTGTGTGTTTCTAATCTATTATATATATTATGGTTTTGACTTAGCTACTTCCCTAAAGCAAGCATTGCTTTGCAGTCTTTAAAATTATACTTGGAATTGGGGATGAGGGGTCATGTTGGCACTGAATCCTGCCAAGCAGATGATACTGTGAAAAATTTGCCACATCATCCAAAAGATAAATAATGCCTCACCAGCTGATTTTGTACTTTGGTTACTTATAGTGTATATTATATTGTCTTTGTTAAACATGGGCTCTAAATCTTGCTTCTGTTAATAGACTGTTTTAAGAAATATCCCTGTATTATACAAAAGCAAATAGTTCATTTGAAAAGTATAAATCTGTAATTGTTAGAGAACTTCTCGCTTTTTAGTTTCAGTCTGGAGGGACCTTCTCACTGTCATGTTCCTACTAAGATGTGCATTTATAAAATATTTTAGAAACCATGCATCTGTAAGAGTGAATATAAGCAAAGAGAGAAAAGTCAAGGACAATTTCTAAGTTTCTGACTTCTATTTGTGGGTGAGTGGTGTGGCTGCAGAGGGGAACATGGGAGAAAAGATAGGTTTCCCGGGAGAACAGATAGATGAGTTGAATTTGGAATATGTCAAATTTGAAAGTACCAGTTAGAGTAGCAGAGGGATATATCAATTTGGAGCTCAACCAAAAGATCTGGGCCGGTGTTGCTATCAGAATGGATGGTGAAGTATGGGGTAGGCTGTGTGAAGCAGTGTTACCGAATAGAAATATAATGTGACCCCCATAGGTATGTGGGTAAATTCTTCTAATAACCACATTTAAAAAGCCAAGTGAAACTGGTAAAATTAATTTTGATGAGATTAGCCCAATATACTCAAAATATCTTGAGAACATTGATGATGTGGCAGTAGCCACATTTCAAGTGCTGTTGGCCACATGTAGCAATTGGCTGCTCTTCTAGACTCTGCAGGTATAGAGTGAGAAAGGAGAATTGTTACACACCTGGGTGAATCCCTGAATTTAAAGAATGGGGAGATGCAGAGGACCCCAACACAAAGGTTAGGATGGGTCTTGTAGATTTCAGCTTGTCCACAAGGAGAGAGCAGCACTTTAAGTCTACTTCCCAGATTCTCCATAGCATGAAACATTCAAGGTCAGGTCTGAGAGACGGTCTTCTTCCATCACTGACCTTGGCCTCGCTCCCCAAACCAGTTTCTCTTCTGAGAAAGGATGGCTTCCCTAGGTTGCAAGTGAGCTGATGACCTCTCAACCTGAGATTTTTACTAGCCATCTTATTCAGTGCACTATAACATGGTGTCATCCCTGTAACAGTAACTGTACACATCTGGTAAAGTATCCCGTTCTCAGCCAGACCAAGACTTGCAACCTAGCAAGTGAGAATCTGCGGAAAGTATAAAACAATAGTACCACTCCCTTGCTTAGTGCTTTGTGGCTCATTTGTAGCTCTTTTTATCCAAAACCTCATTTGAGCCCAGAGCTAATACCGCCAGAGGAAAGGGAAGGAAGAAGAGAGTCAACTACGTTTCTTCTTTTGGTCTCTCTTTTCTCTTACTCTTCCCTCCTGCTCTACTCAGCTTTCTCTGCTTTCTGCTCAACTTCCATGTCTTTCTCTCCTTTCTCCAACTGCTTCCTCTTCTCCTATTTCTTTTATTTGCTCCCATTCTTGTTCTTATTTCTTTGTATTTTCGAAGTCGTGGATTTTATTTTATACTATGTACATATATATAACCATTTAACTGTCTTGGAGGGATAGTTTTCTTTAATAATTGTTGGCATAATAAAAAAAGGTGCATATTTTCAGGGAGTTATTTTCACTTAGCTGATTCTAACATGGACTGGAAATGCATGTTTCATGATCTGTTATATTATTGAACGCTGTTTTGTGTGCTGGCTTTTATTTTATTTTTATTTAAGCAATATTTTAAAACCATAATTACATTTAAGTTGTTAATTTGCAAAATTTATTTAGTGCCTGCTGTCAGTCTTTTTCTTAAATTAAGAACCATGCAATAAATTAGTTCATACTGGTAATTATATTTTCTGAAATTATTGAAGCAAATCAAAACTAGAATGTCAAAGTATTTTCTCAAATGAGGCTGAACCAAACCCATCAAATTTGTTTGTTGCTAATTCTAATTGCATATAAACATTCCTAATAATAACCTTATAATAGATTTCTCTACCTCTTCTGGATCATGGATCTGGAGCTTTGGAATATTACAATGGAAAAGAAGCATGAAAAGCAAGTCTTTCAAATATCTCATTTTACCGATATTTGTGCTGGAGCTCAGGAAGGTGCCCTAATGTGCCCAAGGTCAGACACAAACTTAGAAGCAGAGGTAGATTTAGAAGAGAAGAAGAGTGAACTCAAACTTGGTGGTCCCTGCTGTATTCTAGGCAAGTCAGGGACTAGATGCATGCCCTGCACTGGTTCCTTGACTCCTATTCCATTCCCCATGTTCTAGATCTGTCTTCTGTAGCAGGTACTTCTCTATGTTCTTGTTCTTGTTCTCGATCTCTCTCTCTCTCTCTCTCTCTAGATCTCCCGATCTCTTTCACTAATTGAGTCCAGAATGAAGCAAAAAGAGTAAGGAAACTACTTCCCTAAGAATTAGGTAGGGTCAGAAAGGAATTTATTTCTTTAAAACACATGAAAATAACATCTAGAGCTCCTCCCTGCTCAGCTCCCTGCCTGGACTAGTCACTAGTACTCTGGGCCCACCTCGTTTCTCATCATTGGCAGACCCTTTGTCCTTCTGTCTGGATTTTGTTTTTGTGGGTTGCTTTAAAAATATTATGAAATGGTGAAATGTTATGAAGAAAAACAATGTCAACAACTATCATTGTATTGCTTTGGCACACAGGACCGATACCACACTTCCATACGTGGAGAGAAAAGAGTTTTTATTAAACTATCAGAAACTATGTTTTTAGAACTCAGAGTTTGTTTTTAAATACAACTACATGGACAAATGTACACATTCTTAATGAGTGTAGGAAACCTGTTTCTCTTTCTATGCATGTAGCTGTGCAAACATGAGATCTTCCACCTGGTGTTCCCATGTCTCCCAGCCTTATAGGGCCACCCTGTCTTTTACCGTTAAGTAGAGTAGCTCCAGCCCTCATCCTGTGTGCTGTGAGAAATGTAGCAGCTCTTTTCTTCCTTTGCTTCTCCTGCGGCTCCCAGGTTTTATATGGGGTTATTTAATGTCTTCTGACTCCCTTTCTCCAACTTCCTGCACATGATGCCCTCTTTCATTCATTCCCCTAAAGCACTAGGAACACGAGACTTTTACTGAGGCTTTGGGGAAATACGTGGGGGTTAGAGCACATCACAGTAAAAGGAAATTGATTTAAAATTAAATATTAGATGCAAGTCTCCAAAAAATTTGCCCGTGATTTCCTGACATCAGGAGGTTGACATCAGGAAGTTTTTTTTTTTGTTTTTTTGTTAATTGTTTGGCCTGCTATGTGTCCTTTAAGCCTCTTGGACTTCCCTCCCTTCAGTTCCCCTCCAGCTCTAAAACCCTTTCCTACCCTCTGTGTCGCTGAAGATTTGAATCCCAGTGGCTGCTCCTTTCCCTGTAAAACACCTGAGTTACTTGACTCTGACCTCGGACCAGTTTAGGCCCTCTTTGCAGAACCAAAATCGAAGCTTCAGTAAGTAGTCTACTGCTGCTTGTCAATTCTTAACACCAAAAAATATATATAAATTTTAAAAAATGGAACTTTGAAATTATAGTTTGTTTTTTAACAGGATCAAATTCCTAGGCAGATTTCTTTAGTGAATGGGGGGGAGAAGGGAGGTGGATAGAAAGAGTTATTCTCCTCATACACTGGAGAGGATTATTTACAGTTTGGAAAAAATTATCAGCCAATATCACTCTCAGTATTACTGTCCATTCTCCATCTCTTCTTCAGGGAGACACGTGTAACAAAGTATACATATCATCTACTCCCTTTTCTTTACTTTCCATCCATTTTCCCTTCTTTATCCGAATATTTTGTACTGACCAGTTTCCCACTTATTAATCATCTGTTCAGTATGGCTAATCAGCTCCTAAACCTACCTACTGAATTCCTAATTTCAAATTATAGTGGTGTTTTTCAGGTCTAGAATTTCCATTCAATTATTTTTATATGTTCCAACTCTTTGATGAAATTCTTCACATTCTCTACTCTTTTGTACACATTAATTGTAAAATCCTTATCTTACCATGATATATAATCCACTTTTATTCTTGCCTTTGGTCATTTGGTCCTGGTTCTAGCATGACTGGTAATATTTGATCGAATGCCAAACTTAAGTATGAAAATTTTTGAGGATCTGGATGATATATTTTCTCCAGAGATATTATACGTTTTTAAAGTGGCAAATAGTGTACGGACAGATCCATACATGAGGCAGAACCTCAATCAGATTCTTTAAGGCTGTGATTTAAGCTTCCCAAGGGCTGTTCTGTTTCCAATTTCCTTTACTCCTAGGGCCTAGCTCTTAGGAAAATGCACCTGAAAGATGGGCCTCTGCTAGGTATCCTTCTTTCGCTAGACCCTGCACTCCTATCTTCAGCATTGCTAAAATGTTTAAATCTCTACTTAGATTTTTAGCCTCTTAAGAAGCTGTGAGCATGCTTCCTAGGCCTCTCATCTGGGCAGGTACAGATGAAGATATGGCAAATAATTGCATGAGATGTTGGACTCACTTCCCTGTGCTTACCTTTTCTCCAGGATTTTGAAGCTGTAAGTTCTAGTCGCCAAACAAGACTGAACTCCAATATTTTGCTCCAACCCAGTGAGACTGACAGAAGCTCTAGGCCACTGCATTCGGCTCAGTCTCTGTGCCCTACACAGTGAATTGGAATATGTCTCAAGGAAGAAAATCATTGGTGAATTTAGGCATTTTCTTTCTTCCTGGAATTTTGGCCTTTTAGTCCTAGATGACTCGATTACTGTCCGATGCCTTCAGAGAACTTGTTTTTGCATTTTATATAAACATTGTATTTGCTTTGAGTAATAGGGTTAATTTGATATAAGATATCCAGAAGTAAAAATCCTTTCATATTAATTATTTTAAGTTATTTCTCCTTGCCTCTAGTCTTCCTGCCACCAAATATACAGAATAACATATTTCTGAAACCTCAACTATCTAAAGCCACTAAATTCTTTTCTTCTTGGCAAGAAATGTCCAGGAAGATTAATGCAAATATAATCTTTGTATGTATATTTATCCTTGTATGTCTGTCTATGTTTGCATATCTGTCTTTTATATTCTGTCATTCTTGTGCCCTTGGAAATGCTTACATTGGGCTTGTGGAAATGTGAATTTCTCTTAACAGTCTTCACAGCTTTTTACCATTTTACTGCTTAACATCTTAGTTTAAATATATTTTCAAAAATTAGAGTTTGTAGATTCATGACAAAACCTCATATGCTTTTAACCATTCATGTCTTCCCACAAAATTCTTTTTTTTTTAAAGATTTTATTTATTTATTTGACAGAGAGAGATAGCAAGAGCAGGAACACAAGCAGGGGGAGTGGGAGAGGGAGAAGCAGGCTTCCTGCCGAGCAGGGAGCCCAATTCGGGGCTCGATCCCAGGACCCTGGGATCATGACCTGAGCCGAAGGCAGACGCTTAACAACTGAGCCACCCAGGGGCCCCGTTCCCACAAAATTCTTAAATTTTTGTATACATGTGTTTGGAGGTCACAGTGAACATAGCAATAGAACTCTACGACACCTTGGCCAAAGCACTTGAGATACACTAGAGTTCCATCAGCAAAGAAAAGGACTCTCTCTACTCGGCTCATAAAGCTCTGTTGAATTCTTGGTCCACAATACATGGAGAGGCCCAAGTAATTTGTGAATGCCGCTTCATTTTTCTTCCTTGCCTTAAATATTCATTTAATACTCTGTTAAAACCAGTAGATATAAATGCATTAGAAAAAGCGTAAAAACTCAGACTTCAGATCCACTGTAGTCTTGAAAGAAGATTTGCCTTCACAATAGTATTTTATACTTTCTATACTTTTTTAAAAATACTGTTGTTTAGGGATTTTTTTATTGAGGTATAATTGACATATAACATTATATTAGTTTCAGGTGTACAACATAATGATTGGGTATTTGTATACACTGCAAAATGAGCACTGTGATATTTAGTTACCATACATCACCATTTAAAGTTACAAAAATTTGTTGTGATGAGAGCTTTTAAGATTTACTCTCTTGGCAACTTTCAAATATGCACTACAATATTATTGACTTAGTCACCATGCTGTACATTACGTCCCAAGTACATTACAACCCATGACTTATTTATTTTAAACCTGGAAGTTTGAGTGTCCTTTGACTGATGAATGGATAAAGAATATGTGGTGTGTATATATTATAAATGTGTGTGTGTGTGTGTGTGTGTGTGTGTGATGGAAGAATACTACTCAGCCATAAAAAAAGAATGAAATTGAACCTTGAAGATATTATGCTAAGTAATATAAGTTAGAAACAAATATTGTTTGATCTCACTCATATATGGAATCTAAAAAACAAAACAAACAACACAACAAAACTCAGAGATGCTGAGAACAGAGTGGTGTTTGCCGTGGGAGTGGGCTTGGGGGATGGGCAGAAGAGGTGGGGGGGTCAGGAGGCAAAAACTGCCAATTATATAATGAACAGGTCATGGAGATGTTTAGTTATTTATTTTTAATTAATATATTGCACCATCCATCTTTATGAAAACAGTCATTTTGACTTCCATTTTTTTGTTGAACACGTTTATTTCTGTGAATTGTATTTTCCTAAAATAAGATACATTGTGGGAAAATAATTATTAAACATTAGTGAGCAGATCGTATTTTGTACAGGGAATCACATGCCTCCTCTTCCCCAAATTAAAAATGCCCTGGGTTTGAAAATATGTTCATTATTCAATTTTTTTCTCATTATTTAAAACACATCATCAGTCTTTTCTAACCTATTTGCTCTTTGTGGATAAATTAGAGGAAAAATACAATAAATATCTCATTAGTCCTGGATTTAATCCAAACCGTTTTTTTTAAGTTAGTAAAATATATGTGGGAAAGAATTCAATATAAGCACTCAAAACATTTTTCCAATGTGGAAAGGGCTAATAGATAAAAAGAAAAACCCAGACAGAGTAAGGAAGACAAGCCACTTGGTGAAAATAAATAAACTTGCTTTAGCTCATAGGGAAAACAAGTAAATAAACAGTGGGTGAGTAAAATACAGCTTTTAAATTTATATAAGAAAAAGAAATTTAAGCTGAAACAGATGGCATGTTTAATTTTTCCCTGAATAGATGAGATAAAGGTTTTTGTCCTCTTAAAAAGAAATTGAATCTTGCATGGAACAGTGATGGTTGATGGTGTGTGCTTCCCCTGTAAGTTGGGTGGCATTTATTTATATTCCAATTTCTTTTTTTTTTTAACCCCAATTCATCAGTTACTGGGTTGCAAACATTCCAGAGATAATTCAGTATTCTTTCAGCTGACAGTTTTTAAAAAGCAAATCTGTTCAGGCTGTTGCCCTTGCAGTCCCCCCAGAACTGGTGAGAAGTTGGGGGATTTCTCCAGCAGCTCAACAGGGTTTCTACCTTAACCCCCCACCATCTTTGCTTTGAGATTCCAAGAATTCTACTCTGCTTTCCAGGTTTCTGCTAGTAAATCCTCAGAGAGAACTACCCTATGCATTTCACAAGCCTAGGAATGAGATCTATTGTTAAGCGCGTGTCAGTATGAACTAAGAAGATGGAGTAATGATTTGTTTTTTCTATTCTGCTGAGAATGTTTAAAGATGGAGAATATTTTCTAGTAAACTAGCTCTTCCCTCTGTATGTTGTGAGAAGCTGTTAACTGGTTACTAATTTGGTCTCTTATTATAGGACAGTGCTCAGGGAAAACTCATTTTTAAAAATTACACCGTACATTTTGGCTGTGGGTCGTGAAATGGTTCGAACTTATTTGTATCCTATTTTTTGCCTTCAGCAGCTCAAGTATTCAAACTTGGGAACCCCTTGCTGCTATCTAGCTCACTGAATTTTCATAATATAACCCTTTCCTCTTTAATGCAAAATATCCTAACAGACTCTTCCCTCAGAAACCACTTTAAAGAAACCTGAGGATTGGGGGTGGTTCAGTAGATAAATAGCACCGTTCCCCGCGGGGAGTGAGTTCACATATCTTGATCGGATCTCTTAGTCTCTTGTGAACAGCAGTCCAGAATACTGAACTGTATGAATAATTCCACTCTTCGGCGTGATTGATAGTCTTGGCTCAGGAGAGTCCCGGAATTGAACTAACAACCACACCAAATTGTATCGCATCTTTAAAGGAGATAGCCCTGTTTAGCGAGGGCGCAGTCGCACAAAAGGGTCATGGAGAGGAACACGCCCCACCTGTAGCCCGTGACTGGCTAGAGGACACTTCCAGCTCGCTCCTGGGCTCATCTCTGAATCAGGTTGTGCAGCTCCTCTTGCACCGAATGATTTATTGTCTTCTCTGGAGCTGCTTCTAGCTTTGACGTTTTTGCATGCGATATTATATCTACTGATAAATATGTGAATTTTTCTTGCTAAATAATTTGTCTCTAGCAGTGATAAGAAATACCTGTATTTCAAATATATAAGAATATTCCTATATGACTGTGGTCCACGTGCGTTCTTTGGCATCCAAAAATTCTCTGCATTTATTTACCTGCTATTTAGCTATTTCAAAAAAAAAATTTAAAGGGATGAAACCTGGGAAATCCAATGGGGTTTACTTCTTTAATTTAAAGATCCAGGAGTGTCATTACTGCACTGAAAATATACTTTCCTTGTACCCTATATTTAATGGGTTATGTTTATTGCCTTTTAGGCTCTATGGTAACAGTAGTTAAGGAGGGACTCCAACAGAAATAAAAAGTATAGCTTTAGCAAACACCATTACTTTAATACTTTTGAATTCTTACTAAGCTTTTGCTGAATGACATCTCAATTTTCAGCCTTAATTAAACTCCTTAAATGATATCGAAAGAGCTGCTTTTGGAGGTGTAGTGTATAGATGAATCAGTAGAAGAAAAACAATTTAAAAGACTAAAATAATTATTCTGAAATAAAGTGAACTTTTTTTTTCTGAAAAAGTAACATAAAGCAATCACTTTTATCTAGTAAAAATAGAAAATTTAAGGTAAATTGCTCCCGAGAATGTTAGGGCCTAAATGACCTTGAGATTATTCTCTGCCTGTTAAGCTAAGGTGTCGGGCAGTGGTGGTTTTCCTCTGGAACTGTCTAGAACTGCAATACTACTTGCCTGACAACGCTTTTTCTCCTTCTCTCACTCTCTCTCTCTCTCTTATTGTTGTACCACTGCATATGCCAATCATCCATGACGAAACAGGAGAGAAAGTTGGCGCATTCTATTCTCAAGCCTAAACTCACTTTTTCACTAACTTTGCAGAATTTATGGTGCATCTATAGGCCGTGGTTTTGTTTTGCCACGACACATGGGCAAAAACCCAGAAATTGAAAATAATACATGAACTTTTTGATACTACCCTTAAAAATTCTGTTTACAATAAAGGTCAATAAAGACGAAATATTGCTGTAGAATTCCAATTTTTATTTTTAAAAGGTCTAATATAGGAGAACTAAATAGCTGTAATCTCAGTATTTTAATTTACTAATTGAAAAATAAATAAAACCATATGAAATAATAATTGCTTTCCCTGTGGATCAGTGTATTAAAAAGGGACACTCATCTTAGAAAGTGTGCATGCTTATTGTACATTATAGTATAATCTAGCAAGTGAGAGATTGTTTGCTCATGTTGGTACTAGACATCTCAAAGCAGTAGTCTATTTTCATGTATTTTAAATTAATTTTTCAGCTGCATTAGAAAGAGAAGGATGGGTTGGTTATTTAGCTGTCACACTAGCAAAGCAGGCATTCTGAAATGCCTGCCCTTTTCTGTTCAGCATGAGGAACATAGGTAATGTGTGAAAGTTTATCTCCACCTTCCTTTCCTTGGGCTTACAGGCTGGGAAAAAAAGCTACAAAATTTCCCGATTTTTTTTTTTTTAAATAACCCTGAGTTTCTCACTTTAGAAATGATCACACCAAATATTTAAACATTATTTCTATAATTGTGCAAGCTTTTAGCCTCAGACACCAGATCATTATAGCAGTGTTTCTGGCGTCCGGCGCTACATAATGTTTCCCACTAATTAATTTGGAGTGGTTTTCTTCACTGCCTTATTAGCATTCATTCATTAACTGAACAAGTTTTGAAGCTTACCATGTATTAGGCTTTGTGCTGAAATGAATGAAACTGTATGGGTGAATGAAAATCTTATGTCAAAGAAATTATTAAAAAATAAATCTTGTGTCAAGTAGCTTATAGGTGAGTATGGGAAGGTAGCAAGAGTAATCAAGTAAATGCAATGCTTTAGCAAGTGTGTTTTTTGACCCTTAATCCTGCAAATTGGTTCTTACAGTACTTTGTAGAGATAATTGTTGACGACTCATGTCATAGCTGTTTTTGCCTTTCATAAGTTAAGGATTAACCTGATGTTACTAATTGAGAACACTAGCAGAAAATGAACTTAAGATGGTAATTAACCCATCATGACAAATCAGTTAGGGACCAGTAGCATCTGTTAATACTAGGGCACTAGAAATATACCAGCTTTTGTGTAAGCAGAACCAATAATCCTTATTCCATGTTGTAGTACCTGGACTTAAAAATCAAATTATTTTGACATTACCTATAGTTGTTCACACTTAAAGGAAAGAGTGCCACAGATAAATGAAATCAAGAGAGAGAGAAAAGGAATAAGAAAAAGCAAAATGGTCAGTTGGCTGAGTAGGTAAGGTAGCTGGGTTCATAAACAGGAAAAAAGGGAAAGTATTTCCAGTTCCCTTAGCAGACTGGAAATCTGCTTTAATATTGTATTTATATTTCCTGGGAATGCATAGAAATGGCATGTTATTTATTTACAATACTGAGCCTGTCACGAAGTTCCAAGATTCACTGCAGCACATCCTTCTGAGTCTAGTCGAGCAGAGGTGGGAGGTGGGGTCACAGTCTCAGACACACATCTGTGGGGTCCAGTCACAACCACACCCCTAGCCTTTCCCTCTGCGTGTGATCTCTGCTGCTTCTAGTTCCTTTCTGGTCTTTTCCTCTGCCAGGCTGGTGACACTGTGGTGTGTGTGGAGCCACCCAGTGTGGATGGGTGAGTAGGTCTCCATGGGGGAGGCAGAGAAAGCCTGGGGGACATCACTGCTCCTCTCTCCAGCCATTTCCTGTTTGCTGCGAGCACAAGCCCAGCACATACACGGTAGCTCTGGCTTAGTCCACTACTCAAACCACTGATGTCTCACATTAAAGCGTGAGACACAGTGGAAGGCAGTGCCAATGACATTGTGGGGAATATTACGTGGTGCAAAACATCCTGATCTCAGCATGAGGATCCCATTGGGTGGAGATCATTCTCTCTCATCAGAATGTTCTTGTCAGTATTTTGTGATATTTTCCTTTTAACCACCCTGTATTGTCAAACTACTCTTAATCAGCTTCTCTTGATAAACAGCAATCGTCAGCCTTTACCAGGTTATTAAGATAAAATGTCCTTCAGTCCAGTGTTACTGTGTTGGTTTCCCAGGGCTGCCTTAAGAACGGAACTTTATTGTCTCACAGTTCTGGTGGCTGGCAATCTGACATCCAGGTGTCGGCAGGGCTTTGCTCCCTCTGAGACCCACAGGGGAGGACCCCTTCTGGCCCCTTCCAGAGACTGGTAGCCCCAGACATTCCTTGGCTTGTGGCAGCATCTCCCCAGTCTTCACATGGCATTCTCCCCACGTCTCTTCATGTAGTCTTCCTTCTGTGTGTGTGCATCTCCGTATCTGAATTTCCCCTTTTGGTAAGGATGCCAGTTGTATTGAGCTAGGATCTACCCTCTTATGACCTCCTCTTAACCTGACTGCATTTGCAAAGACTTGTTCCAAATAAGGTCACATTCTGAGGTGCTGTGGAGATACAACTTAATTCATAATAGTTATTCAAGTTGTTCAAGTTAGTTTACTTCTTTATACCACCAGTAAAGGTTTATCCTTTTTTTAATGTGGATTTCAAGTAGATGGCAGGTGATGCTTTAGAAACACAACTATGTAACTTTTCTCTGTGAAAGGTAAAAATGAAAACAAGCAAATATAAAACCAGTGATTTCAAGGTAGGCTCTGCAGTCAGAGAGACTTGGGTTCTAATCTCACTTCTGCTACTCACTAGCAGTGTGACATTAGGCTTAGCCTTTCTTAGGGTCTCAGTGTCTTCTTCTGTAGAATGGGAGTGATGGTCCTCACCTTATAAAGGAAACTAAGGAATTAATTGAGGGAATTAAGTTACTTGATCCAAGTTAAATACTTTAGCATAGTGTCTTGCACATAGTCAATACTCTATTAGTGTTATGATTATTGAAACCAATTGTCTCTTTGCTTCTAGCAAAATCTTGATTAGTCTTAGTAGAATATTAAAACATACCCTATGATGTATTCTCTCCTATGTCCTCTTTTTTCCCTTGTAAAGGTAGGGCATTGCATCCTCTCTCTTAGACACGGGCATGCAAACCTGAACCTCACCTTGTCACCTGTCACCATTCCATAGGTGCGGGTAGGTTTACTTGTGAATAGACTGGAATTGGAAGTTTGGGCAGACTTGACACTGAGCACCACAGGCCCAGCATGGTAGAGGACCTGGGATGCCAGAAAAGCCGAGGATGGAGGAAGCAGGTGTGGGAAATGGCAACAGTTAAGGTGACAAGAGGTCAAGAATCCAAGGATTGGAAATAGGCATCCAGCAGTGCCTGTTACTAGGTTCAGGGTGAACCTGAGCCTGCTGTGTGTGGAGACCTGGGCCCAGAGGTGTATTCAAAAAATAACTGGTGGAAATTAAAGCCATTTGGTTTTAGATATAATTGAATATGGATAAGGCTGGAGACAGACATTCTCAGAGAGGCTTATAAGCATCATCAGAAGAGGTGCTGCTCATTAGCAAGCATCGCCTGGCCTGAGCTATGGAATTTGAGAAAGAATGAGGTGGCAACCTCTATGATTTGATCTCAGGACTATTATACAGGTCCTGAGAGACTCACCAATCCTTTCTTACCTCTTAATTGTTGTCCTCGGCTTCCAAACATTCTACATAATTTATGCTGGTTGATATTCTAAAACTACCCTTGTAGAAAGGGAGAACCCTTCAATCTGTTACTAATCATTGATTCCAAATATGGGTTTGCATTATCAAAGTGTGAGTTTTGACAGGGAATGGGAGCATGAGGATACATGGCGTCTGAATTAGGAGCGATCCCAGTGCAGGAGAAGTGTCCATGCATCCCCGATGTCATCTTTTGACCATAGGCAGCCTCACCAGAAAACCAGGGACAGAGCTCTGCTCCCTTGTGCGGCCATAAAAATCATATTATAAATGTTGGTTATGCTCTTAGGTAGCATACAGAAGCCATTGTAAATATCTGTGCAGCTAAACTATAATGCATTTACTGTAAAAACAACAAGGAACAAGTTTGTCAAAGGTTCAGTAACCTTTTTCCATCATTCGGGTGACAGATGTCACTTAATTAAGTCATTTGATCATCGCCCGCCCAGAACTAAGTTCCGACGTTTGTAATTGGTGCATCTGTCAGCGTCAGGTGTGTTTCTTAAGGTGAAGGGGAATTGTGTTTGATTTTTCCATTGGGTCTTACTTTTATTTCATTGTGTGCTTACCTTTTTTGTCCAACATCCATATAAAAGAGGGTCACTTGAAAAGGCTTTACTTTTGAAATCAAGAAGCCCAGAACTTTTGTTTTATCTTGTGAGTTGAGAAAAAGTAGAATTTACTTTAATCATGAAGAATGTTTATCAAGCCACAAACTCAGAACAGATATACAAATATAAACAAGCTGGAAGTGGATGCCCAGTGATTTGCTGAAGAAATAGGCCATACATATTATTTGGGGTGTAAGGAAAGGCAGGATGAAATTTACTTGGAATTCTTACGGATGATACTTAAATTGTACTCTTAAAGATATCAAAAATTTTGCACTAATGATATAAAACATGCTTTAGTGAGAATAGAAACCATTGAAATCCTGAGGAGAATCAGATTTTTGACTGAGTGAATCACCTAGATATCCTCTAGAACTTTAAGCAAAGAAAATAAATTAATTAAAATAGCCCTTAATTAGACCAGCATGGTTCATGGAGCTTTGGCGGTAATACTTTGCAAATCTAGCTAGCAAAAGGTTTTAAAAAACTATACTAGCCTTAACATTAACTCCATTTTATGAAAAAGAATGAATTTCAAATATTAATATCACATATTAATATTTAAATATTCATTTAAAAACCCATTTTTAAAATAGCTCAGTTAAGGACTTTTTACAACATAGCTCATTTGTATGACAGACTCTTGCCCACAGTGGCTCATATATAATTCTTAAAATGAAAACTGTGAAATTTCCAAGCACACCTGAGGCATGTTTTTGTATTCAAACTTAAAGATAACTTGCCTTTGGCAGGTCTTCTGAGTGATGTGAACTATGGTGGTCATTTTTGTTGTAGCATCTGCCCTGATAACCCATAGTCAGATGTGTTTTTTGCTTTTAAAATTAATTTATTCACTTGACAAATATTTATTGAGTACCTACAATTGTTGGACATTGTCTTGACATGGGGTTCAGCAATAAACCAGTCAAAATTCTTTGTTTACAAAGCATAGGGATGTGGAGGCTGACAGTACGTAAAATGCATAAATATATTATGGAGCACTTTGGAAGGCAATAACTGCTAAAAGATCAATCAGGGAAGGAGGGTCAGGAGGGTGGGGGCGGGGGCATGCTAGCATAACCGGGGCGATGAGGACCACCCCACTGAGACATTTGGGCACAGAGAGGAGGAGGGTATGGTATGTTCCATGAAGAACATAGTGGCCAGTGTCCCTGGTGGGGAGTCAGGGAGGAGGGTAAAAACAGCAAGGTCATGTCAGCAAGGTCATGGGACCAGCTCCTTTAGGCCTCGAAGGCCATTATAAGGACTTTGACTTTTGCCTGGAGTGATGAAGGAGGAGAGAGTGGAGCATCTGAGCAGAGGAATGACATGATCCGGCTCGTGTTTTAGAGAGACCCCTTTGGAGAGACGAACCATGAGAGACTATGGACTCTGAGAAACAAACTGAGGGTTCTAGAGGGGAGAGGGGTGGGGGGATGGGTTAGCCCAGTGATGGGTATTAAGGAGGGCACGTTCTGCGTGGAGCACTGGGTGTTATACAAAAACAATGAATCATGGAACACTACGTCAAAAACTAATGATGTATGGTGACTGATATAACATAACATAACATAACATAACATAACATAACATAACATAACATAACATAACATAAAAAGAGAGACCCCTCTGGCTGCTGTGTTAAGAAGAGATATAGGGGAACAAGGGTCGAGAAAGGGAGGTCAGTTGGGAGGTAGACACATGAACACAGGAGAAACATAATGCTGGCTTAGACCAGCACAGGAATGGGGCAGATGGTGAGATGTGGTTGAGTCCTGACATGTGGCGGCTCCAGCGGGAGGAGGGAACAGGGAACAGGGAACCCATGACATATGCACCTGGCCATCATTGCACACGCTCACAAGTCCTATGTGCTTGTAACTTACCCTGTCCCCTTACACTGTCTGATCCACCTGCACACCAGGAACAGGGCCCAATAAATAAAGGAGCATTTCAGCTCTGTTGGTGGCTGTCACCCAGAACCCACTCTGTGTACTTGCTTTTGTTCTCTGCAGAGTTCTCCTTCCTTCCGGTTTCTAACCCTTTAACCCTGTTAGTGCGTTCAACAACTGAATTTTGCGGGCTGTTTTCTGGCCTTCTGTGTCCACGGGGCAGTCCAGCAAGCTCAGGGGCCCTTGGCTTGGCCAGATTGGCAGGTACTAACGTTTGCTTCTGGAGGCTACCACTTGGCCGGCCTGTGTGAGGGTGGGCCAAGGATTGAGAAAACCAGAGGGGAGAGCCAGCCAAAGAGTTGGGCCAAAAATGGGCATTAAGGCTTCAGGCTAAGAAGCTGAGAAGAAAATGATACAATCAGGAAGTGAGAGCCAGTTAGGGAAAGAAGCAAGTTCAGGAGCAAGTTCTACGAACAAAGCTGAAGTGCAGGGGCTGGCCGGCATTGCCTAGCGCATGGAGGCAGGGAGAGGTGGCAGGTCAGCCTGCCTTAAAGCCTGACCCATTCCTGCATATCAGATCTTATCATCAAATTTATCCTATCCTTGTTCATGATCCCAAGGATTAGGTTTAGAACACACAGCATCCTTGTGAATTTTTCAGGACAATTTTGGTCCCTAGTGGCAGACTCCCAACTCAACTGCCTAAACAAGAAAAAAGAATTTATTGATTAACATAACTAAAAAGTTCAGGGATGATATTGCTTCAGCTTGGCTGGTGCCAGAGACACAAACAATGCCATGAACCCCTGGTCTCTTTTTCCATTGTTCAGGTGTATTTTCCTTGGTGTAGGCTTCATTCTCAGGTAGCTTAGCAACACCATTAGGAAGGTGATTTCTCTTTTCAAGAGTTAAAGCCAAAATTTAGGATGCATCACATTAGCCTGGTTTAGGCGATATGCCCATGCCAGAATCCTTTACTACGGCCTAGGGAGATAGAATACTTTTTTGGACAAGTGAGGACTTACTGTTTGAATTTTTGTCATCACTTGGAAACCTGTGAATTTATTCACGATGCAAGGAAGTTGCAGTGCTTCCACTGGGGGTCAGTGGGAAAGCTCTCAGGACCTTCTCGATATATGCCATCCCTGTCACATTCATGGTGTCAGTGCTCGCCAAGAGCGTGTTGGATTTTTAAGATTCTTAAGTAAACCTTCTAAGGGAAGAATGAGCTTACCCCAAATCCTGATTGCCTCATTACAAGTGAAGTATCCAGCTGCACACATCCATGACTGCAAGTGAGGCTGACCTTGTAATTAAACACAGCCTAGAGTTTCTGTGATTATATCTGGATCCACGACTCCAGAGCAGCAAATCCTTTTATCTTCCTGCATCCTGGCCTCTTTCATCCAGGGGTTGGTTGCATGGGCACCTTGAACACCTCTCTTCTAGCACCAAACTCTCCATCTTCTCCTTTTCCTTCATCACTGCTGACTCTGCCACCCCCACTCCACATCTGACCGTCTTCTCATTCCCCCATTTTGGTTGGTAGCACTCCCTCTGCCCCGTCACCCAAGCCTTAGTCTGAGTCAACCTAAGTGACCACCTTCTCCCTCACTGTCCCCATTTCTATTTGCTTCCCTGGGTCCCTGCCCTTAGTCTAATGCCCTTCCAATCAGACCTAACCCTAAGCTGAGAGCCTGACTGCAAATGCTCTTAAAATATTTAAGTGACTCTCCTTTCTTACAAGTCAAAGCCCAAGTTCCTTCATGCACCCAAGGCTCTCTGTGCACCAGCCCTTGCCTACCCTCAGTCTTGTCTCCCACTGGGTCCCCTGAGCACCTTTTAGTGCTCCAACCATACATTTCTTGCAGTTCCTGAACCAAAGTGATCTGCACCTTTGCTTATAGTTCTGTTCATCCTTGAATTCCCTTTCTTCTTCCATGTGTATGATCAACACCTTCCCATTCTGCTCAGGCCCAGGCCCGGTGGCCCTCTTCTATGAACTCTTTTCTGGCCATACTCTCTTTAACGTTCTGTCTCCTGTGGGCCCCACCTCACCCTGGGCCCATTCTCTCCAGCCTCTGCAAAATGTTAGTGATTTTATGCATCTCCATGTGCAGCTCCCCTTAGCAAGGTATAAGGCCCCTTGAAGGCAGAGACCGTGATTTACTCATGTTTATACATACCCCAGTGGCTAACATACCTGAGCACTTAATAAATATTTTAAGGTGAAGGGATGAGTGAGTATATTTTTCTGAGGAAGTTGTTGATGTCAATCTTTCCTCTGAAAGTGTGGCTAACAGGGTTGGGCGTTATAGTAAATATTTGTGCCAGGAGGCAAAGGACAGTCACTGGGGACAAGGTGGACAGCGACACCTACACCGAATTCCTGGCCATGAACATGCCCATGCTCAGGATCATTTTGAAAGTGAAATTGCCTTCAGTGGGCCCTGTTTGCCTTGGCTCATAAATAAGGGGCTTTTGTGAGAAGACCTCTAGGGTCCCTCTGAGGGCTAATGTTCTTTGTTTATAGAGCTGTGTTCATTTTTGTGACACCAGTTTGCTACAATAAAATGAAGATGTCTTTGGAAGTATTGGGTAAAAGTCAAATTGGGGGAAAACAGTCATGGAAAGAAAGGCAGCTTTTCTGTAATGAATTGTTTATAAAAACCATGGAGATATATATTTGGGCAGGTGAAGATAGCTTGAAAGATCACATTTGTTTAGAGAATGTAGTTTTTAAGGACTAAGTCTATGTAACAAAAGATTCTCCAAGAGGTAATTATATCAGTTATTAAAAGATGTTTATGTCTTGGGTGTGCAAATATCAAAGTGTGGAATTTCTAATCTCTCATTATATGATCCAACAATTGTAAGGTGCCAGTGAGATTCTCAGGGATCACAAATGTATTATGTGAAATTTTTGGCTCAAAGTAATATGAACATAGTGACATGGAATAAAACAAAAATACTTAAAATTAACATTTAAATGTGTATGCATAAATGTATGTATAGACAGCTATTCATATATGTAAATAATATATACATACATATCTTTTTGTGGCCCTTCAACAATTTTTACTGGCCTTGAAATTCACCAGTCCCAGGAGTGTGCTCAATATTGGAGAACTCTATCCAGACCTGCATATTTTCAGCATTTTTATTTTCCAACACTATTTCATTGCAGTTGTAATGTCAGTTGTATCATGAGTTGAAACTATGTACACTGTCACCTTTATAGCACTACTTCAACCTACGTAATAATTCCCTTGGGGAAAAGACTCTTGTCCTACATTATCTTGGTCAACCCATCGAGACTAGTGCTGTATCTTGCCAGGGGGAGCTGGAACTCCATAAATATTTAGTCAATGAATTGTTGGAAAATGAATAAGTAAACAAAACAGAAATTTACTAGCAGACCGGTAATTTTGGAACACAAGACAGTGAAAGCAGGAGCAGAGATGTTTTTATGGTGGTTAAAATCCTGGACTGTAGAATCAGGCGTGATTTCACATCCCAGCTCTGCCATTTACAAGCTAAATAAGATTAAGCAAATGACTTAATCTCATTAAAGCTCAGTTTTCTTATCTATAAAACAAATGAGTTTCTCTGAAGGTAAAATGAGATAATGCTTAGCAAAATTTTCAGCACACAGTAAACTCTGATTACTTTTAGCTATTTTTATGAAAAGTAATCATCACAAAAATATCACATTAGTGAAATCATATAGACCTCTTTTTTTTTGTTAATCCGTGGCATTTGCACTGAAAGATACGGATTTAGGAACGGCTTCAGTGAGAAAACAAAAGATCTAAATTCCCAAGGGGAACACTCCAGAGCAGTGGGTAGCCAAAGAAGGGTGAAAGAAAGGGTTTGGAGCCATCAACAGATTTTCTGGACATCTGAGGATTCCAAGGCAGGTTGGTTGCATGGAGCTTTTGACTTGGATTTGAATGCATTAGGACAAAACTGAGCTCTTGGAAGAGGGAAACCATGGTCAATGTTGTATGTAGAAAAGTAACTTGGCCATGTGCACTAAGGACTAAGTGAAGAGAAGGCAGTTTTTCAAGCAAGGTCTTGAGCTAAGATTAGGAAGTTACCCACCGAGTGACCAATGGAGTTAGAATTATGGGTTTAGAAATTGAAAAATGACAGGAATTGATGTTTGAGGAGGTGACACTGTCACAGGGGGGTTCCTTCTGGGAAATTCTCCAAGTAGTTGGAACACATTTGAATTTAAATAGCTCACTTTGTACTGTAATTATTTATCTGTTGTTGCTTTCCTCTCTAGAGAGTGTGGTAGGACACAGGAACTATTAAGCTGTGATTTGGAAGTGTGCCCAGTGGGGTTGGGGTATGAAGATGAAAGTGCTCCAAGGACTCACAGTTGGGGTGGAGTAGGGTGAAGGGCAGATACAGAAACAAATGGTTGCATCAGTGATTACACTTTATCCTTATGCGGAGCCAAGAAATTTTGTTGAAGTGTGGTCATAGTATGAGTATAACTGCATTTGGAAATACCTCCCTGATAACATCATAGAAGATGAATAGGAAAATACTGATGGCAGAGAGACCAGAAAGTAAGTTATTAAGGTCTTCAGGTCAGAGTTAAGGAATGCCTGTACTAAAGATTCTGGTGGGGGAAAAGAGAGCAAGGAATGGATGATAGTGATGCATTGAAAGGTGGAATCCATAACAGGCAATGACAGATCTGGATTCAAATAATATTTAAGTTTAGTAGAGGGAAGAGAAGGAATTTATACCCACTGACCTCTTCTTTTTACCTTCTGAAGTAGAAAGCAAAGGCGTTTCCTGAGAATAAGGAAGCGAAGATGGATTCGTGGGCTCCAGGGTGGGGGAAAGGTGTGGGATCGGAGTGGGGGGAACACATCTGAACCACATAAAAGAAATGCTATGTAGCTCTGACATGCAGATTTTCACGGTTTCCCTTGCTGCCAGGGCTTAAGACAGAAGCAAGTTTGGTTGATCCAGGTTTGGGGATTTGCAGAGAATGTGAGAGAAGGCTCTGCCTGGCTAAGCAGATGTTCAGCATTTGTTGGATGAATAAGTGCACAGTTGAGCACCACAGAAAAGGAGTTTATTAGGGATATCATAGAAGAAAATAAAAGTCTGGAAACAAGTAGTTCATCTTGTTTCCTAAGACATCTCTTATTTGGGAAAGTCTTCTGTGACCCCAAGTAGGTCCAGTACCACATTATATCTCAATGGCTCCAGTTATCTTTGCAGCATTCTGCTTCGTATAATCAATGACAGATTGTTCATGGCTGTTCACGTGATGTCTACTTCCCCACTAGCCTGTCGTCTCTGTTTTGTTGATCATTACATCCTAAATGCTGACACACTGAGAATATAATAAATCTGTAGTGCTCAATACATATTTTAACTGACAGAATGACATTTTTAAATATTTTGTTGCTTGGTGGTGTCTTGTAAGGTTTTGTGAGTTTGCTTTAGTTAGGAAGAAGACTAATAAATTAAATTACAAGTGGTTCTTTATTGGAATATAGGTTCTTCTGGCTCATAGCAGCAGGAATTTGTGTATTTACTTCGGAATTGCATGGAAATCTCATAGTGTTTAGATATACAAATGAATATATCTGAAACTAGCTTCTGGGCGCCTGGGTGGCTCAGTTGGTTAAGCAAGTGAGACACTAATAGAAGTACATTAACTAATTTTATTCATTTGAATAATATGTGGTATATTCCAATCTTATGAACTTCAAAGAAAATCTATTTATTACTGAGAGCTAGTCAGGCGTTCAAGACAGAAAGCCAGGAGTCATCCTTGGTTTCTCTCTTTCCCTTACCCCCAAGCCGTTAGTGTTGGTATTTAGTCTCCATTGGTATTTAGTCTCTCCAAATGTATCTTAGACCCATCCACTTCTCTCTAAATCCATTGCCACCATCACCTCTTGCCTTGAACCCTGCGACTGACCCCATTTGTCCCTCTACTTCCTCTCTTGCCACCCGTCCCCCATCCAGTATCTCCAAGAAGCAAAAGTGAGCTTAAAATGTCAGTCAGATCATGTCACTCCACTGCAATGACTTTCCATCATACTAATTTTAAAAATCAAACTCTTTACCTTTTTCTTGCTAAATAAGTTCTGTCCCCTCTGGAGTCCTTTCTATTTGTTAAAAACTCTCAGCCAGGGGACGCCTGGGTGGCTCAGTGGGTTAAGCATCTGCCTTCGGCTCAGGTCATGATCCTGGGGTCCTGGGATCGAGCCCCATGTGGGGCTCCCTGCTTAGGGAGCCTGTCTCTCCCTCTGGCCCTCCCCCATCCCTTGTGCTCTCTCTCTCTTGCTCTCTCCCAAAGAAACAAATAAAAATTAAAACAACAACAACAACAACAACAAAAACCTCTTAGCCGTTTCCTGTGTGAAGGCCTGGGGACCTCTACAATGCTTTTCCCTCTGCGTAGAATGGCTGGCTCTTTCCCACTATATAGACCTCAGCTTAAATGTCACCCCCTCCAAGAGGTCTTTCTTGACTCCTCTTTTTATAGTTGTTGCCATCTCCCTCCCCACATTATAATCTCAGTTGCAATTTATTATGGTAAATGCTATGAATGAAGCAAAAGTGTGTCTCTGTTAGGGTGTTTATCAGAAATGGCCATTTTTGTCTGCCTGCCTGTTTCAGGTGTCCCTGAAAGAAAGTTAGTTTTCTGAGGGCAGGAAGCATGCCTGTGTTTTAAGCCCTGACTCACAGCCCAGCACCGTGTATGCACACAGCATCAGTGCATTAATGAATGAATGGTCACATGAAAGGTGCCAGTAAGCTTGTTATGTTATGTGCCTAACGTATTTACATAGAAGTAGCTGGATGTGAGGTCTGACAATGGCCATTTAAATTAAATTTTCAAACTCTGTATGTAGCCATGCCATGCAAACAGTTCCTTCTTATGTGAATTAGATTTTTGATGAAGAGGGCCTCAATTTCTCATCTGAAAGAAAAGAAATGAGAACAGTTGATCCCTAAGTTCTCTTCCTGCTCTGAGACCCTCAGCCGTTTTGGAGCTATCCCCCAGGTTGTGCAGATGCCCCCTACCCCAGAAGCCGCTGGAAACACCACATGGGGCTAAGGAATGTCTTTCTGAATGAATACATGAGCACAGTTGGAGTAGACTATCGGTGGGGCGGGGGGGAGTACATTGGTATTTCCAGTTCCTATTTGGGGCACAAACTTAAGGTTCCACGGAGCAGGTTACCCTGTAGCAGGCTGACAGTATTGAACCTGCTGTAGCTCACTGCTCCCCATTGTCTCATTAGCAAGAATCTCAACTGCCATCGAAGAAACCAGCTGCTTTCCTAGGTAGCAACAAGTACACGGATGTTTATATAGTTTTGCTCCCCTTGCTTCCCCCCTCACTTTCATCCCTAGCCACTTCACCCAAGGAGAATCATGCCAAATAAATATCAGATTAAGAAAATGCGTCTCAAAAAAAGAAAAGAAAAGAAAATGCTTCTCATTAGTTGTCTGTTCAAAACAACTTTGTAAGCAATCTGGGAGCATCCAGCAGTATCTTTTCCCAGACTTTTATCTCTCAAAAGTTGTTGAAAGAGCTAAATTAAAGTTCCTTGTTCTGAACACTGTAAATCAAAGGAATGAAATACTTCTCCTCACAATTCAGATCCCAAACACGTAAAAATTACAACATAAAGCAAAATTTAATACTGGCATTGCCCCTGTCACCTAAGCCATATATTCTTTGACTGAAGTAACCAACAAGAGGGCATGGGTGTGCTGTAATTCAACATTGTTTCAAAGTCTGTGGGTTTGGTAAATACATTTAATTTTTAATATTTCCATAAGTAAAAGCGAGTTTGGGTAAAGATGCGGACGTCATTCTTACTTGACTCTTAAAGCTGTGGTCGTTTTGATCCAGTCTCCACAACTATTTGCAATTTTGCTTCATAATAACAGCTTCCCTAACATAAATTCAGGTTGTAAAGACTGAACTTCCCTCACTGTCACGGAGCGTTCCTGGGGAAGGCTTTTTATTTGCAAGTTGCACTTGATGAGAGTTTTAGAGAGGCGAGGTGGGCAGATAAAGAACTGAACAAGGAGGAACGGTGGCAAAATCCTGGCTGGGGCCGTGGTGTCGGTTTGTGGAGCCTCCTGTCACCTTCCCATCTGCGCTGCAGTTCTGCCCTTTTCGAAATGTGGGTTATGGGCCATACTGTCAATCCCTGTAACCTGTGAAGCCACTCATTATAGACGAAGAGCCAGCAGTGATCAAATGTGCCTGCCTCACACCAACCACAGCAGAGTCATGAGGATCTGTGAGTGAGCATCTGTGGACTCGCCCAAATGCCATGGGAGAAACCAGTGTCTGAGCACAAAGAATTTATACACAGCATAAAAGAGAAGCCACTAAAATGCCGCAGCCTCAAGTTTCCTTGCCATCACCTTTCTTGGGACTGTAGATTCATGGAAGTGGTGCCTCCTTCTCCGGAATTTTACCCTGAATTTCAGAAGTGCACATAAACAGGGTCAGTATTTTACTAGAAAATGTAAAAGAAAAGCAACCTCTCTGCAAAGTAAATTTTACTGGATGAAGTTTTTAATATTACCAAACCACAAACGATTATTCTTTTCCATACAATTATCACTAGGGGCTAGGGATGGGGGAGGAGCGAACGCCTCTGTTACCAAGCCCCACTCTGTCCCCGTTTTCATTAAGTCAAAGACAAGCTCTCCCATTGCCCTGAATGTCCCTGCATCTCCGAGGCTCCTGTGAAGGGAACCTGCCGTGTATTCATGCTGCCTTTCTTCTCTCCCTTCCCATGTCTTTGTCTCCACTGTCACCAGAGGGCTCATGGTTCTTTCAAGTGACAGATCTATATTCCTCTCACTCAGCGGCCACGTAGTGTCCCCACATGTGGGGACAGGCCAGGATGCAGAGGGCGGAAAGATGGGCCAGAACCTGAAAACCAGCATCTAGTTCCAGTTCTCTCATTGGTTTTAAGATTTTTACGAGTCTCAAATTTTCAAAACTCAGATTTCCTCATCTAAAAAAGATGAAGAAACCGGATCAGGGTGATCTTTGAGGTCATTTCTAGCCCTGCAGGGATTCGTTGTAAAATAACGTGTCCTCAGCCTCCTATGCAGCAGTTGAGTGAAGTTTCTTAAGGCCATTTATTCCTTTACCCCCTGACTTGTGCTGGGGGTGTCTTATAAGGTTTTGTGAGTTTGTGACTTGTGCTGGAGGAGAGTCTTCAAGATTGCCCACTTCCAGTCAAGTCTGCTCCACCTTTTCTTCCGGAGTTCACTTCCTTCGTTGGCTACTTACCATGATCAAATCTGTGAGAGTCCACTACGATCTAAGTAAGCGGCACCCTCTCTGTTAACACCAGCATGGAATCATGTGTCCTTGCAATTGCATTGACCCGCTGTATCTCCATTATAAATCATGCACTGAACAGATTGCTTCGGTCCACCCCCTGCACCTGCAGAAGATTGGGCTTATCAAACCTGCTAGCTCTACCCTCTGATACCACCTGGACAGCATCCGTTGAAGTTAAAGTATGAAATTCTCCTGGCTTGAAAGGTAAGGAGATTTCATAACACAGCTGCTGAGTCCAGCTATCTCAAGGCCAGGTGTACCTTCTAGAGATTCTAGATAGTGATTGTACAGAAAGCTGGGGAATTACCTACTCAATATTTGAATGGTCTTCTGTACCCAGCACACTAATGAAAACCGTGTGCTCTGACATTGGAGAATCCTGAAATCCTGATAGTTGCCATCATGATTTTTTGTATTTAAATGCTTATTGTGGCATTTAGGAATCCCAAGTGTTTATTAACAGAAGACAGCTTTTTATAAATCTGATCCTTTTATGTTTAATCCACCATGTCATATTCATGCAGAAACTGTTAATTCAGGAATAAGAAATAGGTTGGAAGGGTCCCCTGGTAGGGAGAAACTTATTTTAAACCTATACCATTGACACAGAGGAAAAAAAATCTAGAACATAGACAACTGAGCACTGTTCCGAGTGGGGTCCAGCCCCAGTCCTGGTATTAGTGCTGACCCATCATGAGACAGCAGACAGACCATGCCTCTCTCTGGCTTTAGTCCATTGTTGCAAGATTAGTAAAAGGGGATCTGCCCTAAATAGTTCACATTATTGTCTCAATGTGAAACTCAAGTGAGAAAATGGATGTGGAATTTCTCTGTGAGTGTGATGCATTCTTTTTCCCTCACCCATCTCGTGCGTGGTGACTCTTGTTTTAATGGCAGCCACTGTTTATAGGACCGACTCTCCTCACTCTCCACCCTTGCACTGAACATCAGGTTCATGACGCCTACTACTGTTTTGTAGCAAGCCAGGCAATTCTTTTATTTGAAATGTTATGTCATCTCATCTTTAAAGTTGTTAGTTTTCCTTCTTAAGATTCTCTTCTGAGTTCTTCCCCCTGGATCAGATATTCCAGTATTATCTACTTTTTTTCAGGTGTCACTCAGAATATTTATGATGCAATAAGCCACTGTTTCAATAGAGACTAAGAAGAAGGTATTAGAAAGTCATCCGTAACACTGCTTTTTACAAAACATCAAAAATGACTTGCTTGTGTTTGTATGAGTGTGTGTGTGTGTGTGTGTGTGTGTGTGTGTGTACAAAATGATGCATCTTTTGAAGAACAGAAAAATAACTGTGCAAGTCCCATTATTTAGGCAGAGGGGATGAAGTGAAAAGGGTTTGCAGTCAGGAGAGAATTATAGGTTTCGTAAAGAAAGAAAGGGAAACAATCCCAAAAGCTACAGATTTACTCAAGTTATTGAAATATCCCTTAGTGATTATTTTCTAAATTTGCTCTCAATCAGTTATCTTTTTTCTTTTGAAATATTAGAAGACAGTTTTGGAGAATTTGCTGCAAGCAAAATCATAGTTATAAAATAGTTTAAAACTGTGAAATGGTTTTAAATTTTAAAAATATAGGCTTTACAGACTTACCAAAGCTTAAATCAAAAGAGAATGATGCAACCATCATTTCTCACTGAAAATGTAGGGTGGGGTGCCACCATATGTTATCTCTATAATGGAACATAAGGGGTACAGTGGTATAATTAATAGCAAGCCATTTTTACTTTCAAAATTTCAAAAAAGAATATGTTGAAAATATATATTTTCTTACAAGAATTCAAAATATAATGCCAAAATAAATTTGACATTGAAAAATATAGCAACCTATCCATGTTATCCTACTTTAAGAAAATCAATATACAAAATTTTAGACTTGAAAATCAATATTACGGTTATCACAAACAGATTCTTTGCTTTTGTTTCCTTACTGAATTTTTAAAATTGTGAGCTCACCTCCTTCATTTACAATGATTCATTTTGTAACCAATTTTCTTCTGACATATGGTATCTATCCATTATACACCACTGAAAATATAGCATAGTTTCTATGAACTCTTTGAGCTTCATTAAATACAAGTATTAGTTGTTATACAGAATTTTCTGGTTTGTTCCTGTTTCCTATTGACATGCCTTCTACTTCCTCCAATAATAATGATGGTGATATCAATAATAGCCAATACTTACGTAATGCTCAGTATATTTCTCAGAACCTTATGTTTAATCCTCAGAACAGCCTTATGAGGTAGATATTGTCACCTCCTATCTTAGAGAGATGAAGTCAGTTGTCCATCTGGTAAGTAGGTGAGTGGCGCTTACGGGACTTGAAACTGGCCATCACCCCCAGAGTCCATGTCCCAAGTCACTCCCGTTGGTGAGGGCTCCATAGCGACAGCTAGATTGCCCTGGCTTGCTGTGACTGAGTCTTACAGAAATGAGCTCTCTGGCACTCAAAATCTGTTTTCTGCCTTTTGCTGAAAACTTCGGGAAAATCAGTGGATGTGGTGGAATTCCGAGTGCATTACTACAGCAATCTGAGCGGACTTTGTTGTGATCTTGTGTCCTACCTGGAGGATGCCTGGTACTGTGTCCAGGTAGTCAGTCTGCTGGTTAAGAAGCTGAAAATACATATTGGGGAGCCATGAGCCAACAGACGGTAACTCAGGCTATGGGAGGCACCCGGTCACCTTCATGTAAATTGCTACCATGATCTAAGCTTAATTATCTTAATAATAGTTAAAACTTGCTATTGTAAACATAAATATGCCCTGATATATAACAAATGAATGGTATGTATTACATGCCTTAAAATACAAGGTGATATTGTGGTAAGTACAATGGGGCTACACAAGAAAATTCATCATCTGGTTTTTACCCAAATTCATTTGTACAGGATATCTGTTCTTTATGCTTTGTTTCATACTTTAAATGCAATAAAGTGTTTACAAAGCATAAAGTACTTTACTCATTTTTCATGTTTTACTTCAGCTTTTCCATTTATTCTTTTTGCTCTCTAAACCACTTTTCACTGAAGATAAGTGTGCTGACATACGGCATAATTCTTCATTTTTTTCTGTTACTCAATTCTGCTCACAATTTTTGTATACTAAAAATCAGTTTTGTTTAGTTTATTCTTCATAATCACCTCAACATTTTTTTGTTATTGACTTAGTTCTGTTTTTAGGAACAGTTGGATCTAAAACAAAGAATTTAATTCAAATAAGATCTTCTTCCTTCCTTCCTTCCTTCCGTCCACAAATATTATTACTCCCATACTGAGTGCTGTGCTGTGAATACAAAGCTGCAGTCCCACATGAAGTGGGAACACAGTATGTTATGAAAACAGAGTGGGACAGGAGGCTGCACGGGGCTGGGTTTCTGAGACAGGATTTGAAGCATGGAGGTGTGCAGGAAGCCACGGCCGCACAGGGAGGCTGAGCAGAGAGAGAAGGTATAACGATGAAAGAGAGCTAGTGTGTATTTGAGAAATCCTGAGCGCATGAGGCAGTGGGCAATTCACTGTAGTGAGAAATGGCAGCAAGAGGCATAAGATAAGATTAGGAGGAATGATTGCTTCCAAAAGATGAAAGGCAGTGTGTACCATGTTTAATATTTAAATTATATTCTGAAGGTCTAAAAGTCCAGTAGAGATTTTTATGTAGAAGAGGAAAACTGTTTTGTGTTTTAACAAAATAACCTTGGGAACAATTGTAAGGATGAACTGCAGTTGAGTGGTGCTGGAAGGTGTGAATGGGTCTAGCCATAATGAGAACAGAATAAAATAGTTGTACTGTGGGTGGAAAGATGAGAAGAGTTTGAGAGATATTTTTAAGTAGAGTTGATAGGACTTTATAACTGATCAGGGTTGAGTAAGTAAGAGAGGTAGTTGAAAATAGCTCTCAGTTTTCCAGATTAAATGACTTGGTAGATGGTGCTGTCATTAACTATTGTGAGAGTCATAGGAAAAAGAGAATGTTGAGCACAAAGATAATTCAGGTTTAAAAATATTGAGATCGAACAGTGTTAAGGTATCCAGGTTAAGATATTAGGTAAAAAATGGTAATAAAACGCTGGAGGTGAGAAAAAGAACTTAAAGCCAGATTTGTAGACATGAGAACCACTGGCATTTTAGTCTGCTCAGGCCACTATGGCAAATGACCACAGACAGGGTAGTTTAAACAACAAACATTTATTTCTCAGAGTTCAGGGGACTAGGAGGTCCAAGATCAGGGTGCCAGCAGATTTGGTGTCTGGTAAGGGCCTTCTTCCTGCCTTTCAGAAGGCTGCCTTCTTGCTGTGTCTTCATGTGATAGAGAGCAGAGAGGAGAAAGAGGAAGCAAGTTCTTGGGTCTCTACCTGTAAAGCCCTAATCTCATCATGAGGGCTCTACCCTCAAGGCCTAATTACCTCCCAAAGGCTCACCTCAGATACGATCACACTGGGGTTGGGAGCTCAGCATATAAATTTTGGGAAGACACACACATTCCATTCATGACAATTGGCATGTAGGTGTTAACTGAAACCTCAGGCAATTGGCTGGCTTCTTGGGAAAGAGTGTGAATAAGATGATAGGACCAACAATTAGATCTTGAGGACAGCCAAAACTTCAAATGCAGAACAAGGAGAAGGAGCAATTGATATAAACTGAAAAGAAGCAGTCAAGGAGGTGAAAATTAAAGATTATTTTTTAAAATAAATGTTAAGATATAAGTATTAAATACCTTAGAAAAATGAAGTATGATAGAAAATTTTAAAGTACTCCTGTTTAGGGCGCCTGGGTGGCTCAGTTGGTTAAGCGACTGCCTTCGGCTCAGGTCATGATCCTGGAGTCCCGGGATCGAGTCCCGCATCGGGCTCCCTCCTCGGCAGGGAGTCTGCTTCTCCCTCTGACCCTCTTCCCTCTCATGTTCTCTCTCATTCTCTCTCTCGCAAATAAATAAATAAAATCTTTAAAAAAAAAAAAGTACTCCTGTTTAAGAAAACTCAAGAAAAGAACAACTGTTCATGATTAAATACTGAAGTCATTGACAGTAAAATTTGGCATAAGGCACATATGCCTGCTTTCATTTCTATTATTTAACATTGTTTTAGAGACTAATGCAATAAGACAAGAAAGTGCAGTGAATAAATAAATAATGAAAAGAAGATAAAATTATTTTGTTATATGACTATATTATTTAAAAACAAAAATAACCCCAAGATACTCAGTTAAATACTATTAGAAATACCAAATGAATTTGGTAAGATGGATGAATATAAAATAAATACACAAAATGAAAGCACTTTTCTTTATTTCAATGACCAGCTGGAAATGAAAACAGGGAAAAATCACAAAAATAAAAAAACTACATAGTTCCTAAGAAAAATATAGCAAAAAATTTCAGGACTTAAAAAAAAACTATAAAAATGTATTAAACATAAATATAATAGCATTTATATTAGTAGGGTTTTTTATTATATTAATATTCAAAACTCCATGGAGCCACAGATACTTTAACTATAGATTAAAGTTGAAGGATAGACCCAGAGAAAATATATTTGTAAACATTTGGCAAGCAAATAATGTCACCAACATAAAAATACCTTTTTCAAATTGAAAATAAAAAGGTAAATAGCACAAATAAAAATGGAGCAAAAATTTAGCCAAATAATAAATGTAAATTATTTTAAAGTTGGTATTTAGAAGTTGTTCTTCTATTAAAGAAGTGCATATTAAAAATACCAATAAGATACCATTTTCTGTCATTAATTCTACAAAATTTTTAAACATCCAGTTAATAGCCAATCTTAGCCATAGCTGGATTGATATTTACCTGGTAAGTTTAGGATGGCCATTGAAATGCTAACATTCCAGTTCATATATATTTGTGACCTTGAGCCCCTTCTTCATTCAGAACCCTATCCCATCCTTCTCTCTAGGCAGACTCTTCCAACTTCAAAATGCAGTAGTTAGAGGACAAATTCATGACACCTGATGTTCTTGAATGTCCCTGCCTTGCTTGTTAGATATTTGGAATATTATCCCTGAGAAAGAGTGTAGTAAACTAGGTATTGGCTTATAATATGGGTGGGGATACAAATTGCTAAAACTTTTTTGTAGACTTATGTGACTATGTCTATTATTTTTTTAACACTTTAGTCACTTTATTTTTTAATCTTATAAAAATAAAAGCACTCACATATAATGATATATGTATAAATATGTTTATAACAACATAGTTTAAATACCCAGACACTATACACTACATGAATGCCTACCAATTAAAAAATGACTGGGTGAATTATAGTATATTTATAGAGTGGAATATTTTATACCTATTTAAAGAATAGATTAGATGTATGTGTTGACCTGGAAAGATGTCCATAATGCACTGTTTTAAAATTAAAACAACCATGTGTAGAGTAATATGTACTTTTTTAAGAAAAATAAGTATGTCTCTCCGTTTCTCTCTGTCTGGCTCTCTCTTATGTACACACGCACACACAGGGTAGGTATACATCTATACATATGGTGTGCGGACGAAAGCACATGGGCAAATACATTCCCAAGTGTGGGAGGAATGGGTGCAAATAGATATACAGAATATTACATTTCTCTTCATACAACTGTATTTTTTATATTTATTGAATAAGCTTTTTATTTTTGCCCTTCCAAAAGAAAGAAGTAGGGAAAGAAAAGATCAAGAGAATGCCATTCTCTAGAGTTGAAGCAAAATGATGATTGTAGTTGAACATGACAAATTCAATGTAAGTTGTATTGTATGGTTTGGAAAAGAAAGCAATACAAATTTAGACTCACCAAATAATACCATGTTTCCTTCTATTGACCAAGTTCCTCCAGACCACTGACTTTTAACATTTTTAAGGGTGGAGAGCCCTTAGGAAAGTCAGATGAAACTCCTTTCCCAGTTAAAAGTGCATGAATTTTCAAATCCATCAATTGCATGTAACTGCTACGTTTTATGAGCCGCTGTTCTAATCTGATTTTTTTCATTAAATGGAATTGAAGATAAGTTTAAAACAAATATTCTTTGACTATGTCTTCTTTCCTCATTGTTTTTTTTTTCCATTCTTTTGATAATAACCAAACTTTAGCTTCACCTGATTTCTTAGGAAGAGTATGTTTATTTTGCTTTTAAATATTTAAAACTAATTCAACCCAGTTTTGCCAGTGCAAGATTCCTTTACTCTCCTGTTAAATTTTCCACTCCAACCAAACCAGACTATGACTAATTCCCCAAACACAGTCTAAATTCTGAGAGTTGATTTCTTTGATCATCTTTGCCTCTGCTTAAAATATCCCTCTTGCTGCCCATCCCCTGGCCATCTGATTGCTGTCTCCTGAAATCCTACCCATTCTTCTAGTCCAGGCTCCAAAGCCTCCTCTTTAACTAAATTTTCCTCCAGTCCCTCAGCTGGAATGACTCTTGCTATCTTTGTGATCCACAGCTCTTTGTTTTTATTTCCATCATATTTCTTAGCACATCTATATAACATTATGGTTAATTGTATAGATGTCTTATCCCATTTCCTGGCCTATTAGGTCCTTGAGAGCAGAACTCCTATCTTGCTCATTTTAAATCTGCTATAGCACTTAGCACAGGGCCTTGCAAATAGTAGGTCCCAATAAATGTCAAACTGAATTGATTTTGAGCTGACTTCAGTGGGAACCTGAAACAGAATGCCTTTTTTGGCTTTAGGTTTTTTAATGCAATTTTGCCTCTTCTCTACAAAGATGTCTCAGTCAATCTACACAAATAGCCCATAATTTTTATTTCTAGCTTTCAAACTGTATCCTACTTCAGGTGATTCTAGTGAATGATATCTATTTATTTTTATTTTTTAAAAGATTTTATTTATTTATTTGTCAGAGAGAGAGAGTACAGCAGGGGGAGTGGCAGAGGGAGAATTAGGCTCCCCTCTGAGGAAGGAGCCCAATGAAGGACTTGATCCCAGGACTCTGGGATCATGATCTGAGCCAAAGACAGACACTTAACTGACTGAGCCCCCCAGGCATCCAAGTGATATCTATTTATAAAAGAAGAGTGAATATTATTTTTTCCTATTTTATTTATTTATTTGATAGTCCTTTTTTAAATAGTGCAAATAAATTTAAATTACTTTTAAGTTTGATGTAATTTCATCTCTTAAACATTTGGAATTTTAATATAATTTTATAATTTACATGAATTTTTTTAGTTTTACTTTAAGTGAGTAGTCATTTTTTGGTGTATTCTCTTTGGATAAATAATGTGCATGGCAAAGAATACTAAAGATAGCTTAATGCAACTTTAATGTCACTTATATACTTCCTACCTATTTAACAGTAATTAGAAAGTTTACTTAAATAATATAAATTAACAGGTACTAAAGTCGCCCCCTACCCACCCAGAGCTTTAAAAATCTAATATTGGCAAATAATATTCAGACCAGAAAAATAAAACTTAAAAAATTATCAGAAAATAAGAAACTGCCAAAAATTTATATTTAGAAAGAATAAAATTCTGAGAGTTTTAGAAACCTATATAATTTAATTGTGGCATTTAATAGATTAATAGATGGTCAATACAGTAACTTCTTTCATTCAGCAAATTCATAATGTTAAGAAAATTTAAGGTCTTGGGCACCTGGGTGGCTCAATCGTTAAGCGTCTGCCATTGGCTCAGGTCATGATCCCAGGGTCCTGGGATCCAGTCCCACGTCAGGCTCTCTGCTCAGCAAGGAGTCTGCTTCTCCCTCTCCCTCTCCCTCTCCCTTGGCTGCAGCTCCCCCTGCTTGTGCTCCCTCTGTCAAATAAATGAATAAAATCTTAAAAAAAAAATAGGAAATTCAAGGTCTTTTCAATACTAGCTCTCATCAAAGTTATGTGAAACACACACACATATTTCCAGTGTGTGGCATAACTTTAATAATATTGAATACATAGTTCATCTCATTAGGCCCCAAACACGTCTATGCCTATATTATCCAATTTCCCATTGTTTTACCTATCCCTAAAAAATAAACAGTGGAACATTTTCATTCCTCTGGCTCTTCAGCAAGGCATTTGAGATCTAATTGCTTTCTTGCCTTACATTAAGATAATATTTCAATTGGATACTGTCATGATGTTTTTCTATCAGGATCAAATAAAACAGGTTCAGACATAGATCATAAATATGGCAGAATGAAGGGAAAATAATAATACCCTGGTTATATACATTTGTTTGTTTGTTTGTTTAGAGTCTCCAAACATATTTATACATTCTTTTTTTTTCATTTTAGAAACATCCTATGGAATAACAACAGGGAAATATTGTTTTATCTATTCAGCCTACAGATAGAAAACTAAATGCAAAAAAAAATGTTCTTAGATCACTTAAGATCTGATTTTGTCAGGTTTGCATCAGTTAAACTAAATATAGCTTTATAAGCATTGCTAAGCATCAACTGTATGGTGGACACTAAGCCTGATATAAATAGTAGCAATATATGGTTCTGCCTTTACAAAGCTCATTATGCATTATTTATATTATTTATTATATAGTATAATAAATCATACTACAAAAAAGAATATACTATGGCAATTGCTACAATAGGAGTACAAGTAAAGTATCATGAGGATAGAAAGCATGAAGGGGGAACAATTATTTTTAGACTGAGAAAGAATTTAGGATAAATTTCACTAAGGAGATGCATTGGCTTGGAAGCAGAGATTTAACTGAATAGAGAAGAGAAGGGATCACTACCAAAAAATGAAACACTTAGGTATAAATCTAACAGAATATGTACAAGATCTATATGAGGAAAACTACAAAACTCTGATGAATAAAATCAAAGAAGCACTACATAAATAGAGGGATATTCCATGTGCATGGATAGCAAAACTCAATGTTGTCAAGATATCAGTTCTTCCTAACTTGATCTATAGCTGCAGTACAATCCCCAATCTAAATCCTAGCAAGTTATTTTATGGATGCAACAAACTGATTCTAAAGTTTATATAGACCCAGAATAGCCAATACCGTATTGGAGGAGAGAGTTGGAGGATTGACACTACCCAATGTCAAGACTTACTATAGTAAGCTGTAGTAATCCAGACAGTGTGAAAAGAACAGACAAATGGATCAGTGGAACAGAACACAGAGCCCAGAAATAGACCCCATAATATACTATCAAGTGATCTTTGACAAAGGAGCAAAGGCAACACTGTGGAAGCAAAAAGAGTCCCTTTAACACAGGGTGCTGGAACAAATGGACAACCACATGCAAAAAAAAAATGAATCTAGACACAGACTTTACACTCTGTCCAAAAACTAACTCAGAATGGATCATAAGCCTACATGTAAAATACAAGAGTATAAAACTCTTACAAGATAGTATAGAAGGAAACCTAGATGACTTTGGCAATGGTGATAACTTTTTAGATATAACACCAAAGATATAATCCATGAAAGAAATAATTGATAAGCTGTACTTCATTAAAATTTAAAACTTCTACTCTGCAAACGATAATAACAAGATCATGAGGAGATAAGCCACAGACTGGGAGAAAGTATTTGCAAAAGACACATCTGATGAAGGGCCACTATCTAAAATATATAAGAACTCTTAAAACTCAACAATAAGATAATAATAAAGCACTCAATTAAAGAATGGGCCAAAGTTCTTAATAGACATCTCAGTCAAGAAGATATACAGATGGTAAATAAGGATATGAAAAGTTTCTCCACATCCTATGTCATCAGGGAAATGCAGATTGAAACAACAGTGAGATAGCACCACACACCTATTAGAATGGCCAAAATGCAAAACACTGACAACACCAAATGCTGGCAAGGATATGGAGCAATAGGAACTCTCATTCATTGCTGGTGGTACAAGATGGTACAACCACATTGGAAGACAGCTTGGCAGTTTCTTACACAACTAAATATACTCTAACCATATGATCCAGTAATCCGAGTCCTTAGTATGTAAAGGACTTGAAATTTACATCCATACAAAAACCTGCATGTGGATGTTTATAGCAGTTTTATTTATAATTACCAAACTTGGAAGCAACCAAGATGTCCTTCAGGAGGTAAAATGGATAAATAAGCTGTAATAAATTCAGACAATGAAATATTATTTAGTACTAAAAAGAAATGAACTATCAAGAAGACATGGATGAAACTTAAATGTATATTACTAAAGCCAGTCTGAAAAGGCTACATACTATATGATTCTAACTACATGGCATTCTGGAAAATCAAAACTATGAAGACAGTAAAGGATCAGTGGTTGCTCAGGGGTGGGTGGGTGCGGTGGGATGAACAGACAGAGCACAGATGATTTTTAGGGCAATGAAAATACATGATTCTGTAATGATGACTAGATGTCATTATGCATTTGTCCAAATCCATAGAATGTATAGCAACAAGAGTGCACCATAATGTAAACTATGGTCTTTGGGTGGTTATGATATGTCAGTGTAGGTTCATCAAGTGTAGGAAATGTACCCTCTAATGAGATATGTTGATAACGGGGAAGGCTGGGCATGTGTGGGGGTAGGGGAGATATGAGAAATCTTTGCGCCTGCCTCTCAATTTTGTGACGAACCTAAACCTGCTGTTTAGAAAAATAAGGTTTTCAAAGGGAAAAAGGGAGGGGGAGGTCAGTCTAGATAGAGCAGAGATAGTAGCAAAGTTAAAGAAGTATATTTGAAGAATAAAGAATAGTTCCACACAGTTGGAAGCTAGGATGCTGAGTTGGAAGATGTAAGCAGTGAAGCTGGGCGCACAGATGGATCTGTACTTGGAAGGTTTTAAAGATTATGTATGTATGTATGTATGTATGTATTTATGTATTTATTTGACAGAGAGAGACACAGCGAGAGAGGGAACACAAGCAGGGGGAGTGGGAGAGGGAGAAGCAGGCCTCCCACAGAGCAGAGAGCCCAACGTGGGGCTCAATCCCAGGACCCCAGGATCATGACCTGAGCCGAAGACAGACGCTTAACGACTGAGCCACCGAGGCGCCCCTGCACTTGGAAGGTTTTATAATGGCTAGTGAGGAGTTTAGATTTCATTTCCAGGGTATGAGTGACCAGATACTTAGTTGTTCTGGGAAGGGAAATGAACTGATCAGCTATTTTTTACAGAAGATATATATAGCTATGACACAGAAAATAGATAGAAATAGGTAATCTTCAAAATGTTTATAGACTTTGATGCAGTAATCACATTTATCCAAGGGAAACAAATGAATCTACTGATAAAGTTTTAAGGATGATAGTCATTAAAATGCTGAATTGTTAGGGAAATCACTAAATAAACTGTGGCACATTCACTTAATGGAATATTAGGAAAACATAAACTTAAAAGTTTACAAATAGTTTTTGATAATACTAGAAAATTATCAGGCTATAATGAAAAAAAACTTAGAAAAGTATGAGTATTGTTTGATCATGGCTAATTTCACAAAATTATGTGTGGGAAAAATCCTAGAAGGAGATAAACCAAAATAGTATAAGTGGAAGCTCCCAAGAGTTGAGACTATTGGTAGTTTCTTTTTACATTACAGTGTCTAGTACATTTCTCTAAACGTGGTTTAGTTATGCAATGAAAAAATCAATAAACTTTTTAAAAGCCCCATCGAGAATAGCCAAGTCCTTGAACCCAAAGGTGACAGCATGAAAGCAGAGGGAGAGACACTCAGATTCCAGGCAGGACATCGTTCTCATGGATGTGGATGATAAGAAAGATCTGGAGCAAAGTTGACACTTCCGCCCTGACCCCTAAGTGAGTCAGATGGTGATGTTTTCAGTCACACAGCAAATGAAGGAGAGGCAGGGTAGGAGGTTTCACAGTGAACATGTTTATTTGGAGGGATCCTTAGGTTATCCAGCAGATGCATTCTCGTGGTGGTTGGAGATGAAAGCATTCAGTGCTGACAAAGATAAAGTAAATTACCTCTTTCTTGTCCCAGGATGGAGATGATGAAAAGTGATTTGGTAATATGTTCATGTCCCTTCAAACCAAATATAGAAAATTCATTATGCACTTTGATCCAAAATAGACACGAAAAATCATTATTTACAAAGATGTTCATTGCAGGATGTAGCTTATAACCAAGAGAAAACAGAAAAAGAGGAAAACAAAACACCCCCCCCCCAAAGTAGGGGAAAGTCAAATAAGTCATGATGAATCCATTCAATGCAATATTGTGTAGCAATTAAAAACAATGTGTTAACAAAATATATTAACGAAAGAAAATACTTATGTCATTTTGTTAAAAATCATGCATTAAAATTATATACGCAGGAGGGCTTTGACCTTGTAAAATGTTATATAAATAAGACTAGACTAATCACATATCGAAGTATTAACAGTGTCTCAACTCTTGGTGGTAGTTTTACAGATCCTACTCCCTTTTAACTTTTCTTTATTTTTCAGTTCTTTTCTACCAAGAACACACATTACTTTTATAACTAGAAGTTAAAAAGAAAGAAAATTAAAGGGAAAGAATGTTTCCAGAGATCAAGGCTAAATGTGGGTTTGAGAATCATCCACATATAAGTAATAGTAGAAGTCACCAGTAATCCTTAAACTCGAGACAGATTATGTTGTCTCTCTTAATAACTTCTTAGTACATAGATTTTATATAATAAACTGAAACATTCTAATGATCCAGTCATATGTTTATCAAAAGTCAATTAGAGCCTTAGGCCTTTGTCATTTTGGAATGTTCAATAGAATGAACATGGTTTTTAAAATTGATTTGATAAAGATAAAACTTGACATTAGTGTACAGTAATTCATTTTCTTACTCTTCTTCAGAAAATATGTCATGCTCAATTTTAATTTCAAGAAAATATAGAGCAAATCTACATAAAGCAAAAATAGTTTGTTTGCCCTAAGATATGTTTTGCTCACTATAATTGGGTTGTCAGAATGCGTCTGACATATGCTAATGAAACAGAGAAAGCCAAAATATAGTTAATTTGGTTACGTTAGTCCTTTTCATACTCAAACCAGCAACATTTATATAGCTCCTACTCAGATGCTGGGAATTAAAAAGTACAAAACCACATCACCCTGGCACTTAGGCAGCAGATGAAAACCACCGGTGGGGCGCCTGGGTGGCTCAGTCATTAAGCATCTGCCTTCGGCTCGGGTCATGACCCCGGAGTCCTGGGATCCAGCCCCACATTGGGCTCCCTGCTCAGCGGGAAGCCTGCTTTTCCCCTCTCCCACTCCTCCTGCTTGTGTTCCCTCTCGCTGTGCCTGTCTCTGTCAAATAAATAAATAAAATCGTTAAAAAAAAAAAAAAAAGAAAACCCCACAGGCAGAAGGCAGTGAATCATTCGTTCCAGTGATTAGTAGAATAACCTTGGAAATTTGAGGACTGTAGTGTCGGTGTGAATGCATATGTTCACGATAGGCTTCCTGGAGTAGGTGACAATCTGGCATGGATCTTGAAAGCATGACAATAGTAAAGAAAAGAAAACTTTAGATAAACTCTTTTAGATATTGTCACAATGTTCTTCAAAGTGGTCATTTCAGTTTACATCTGAATCAGGCAGGAATAAGAGTCTCCATTTTGCCTCATGCTGGCCAAAATGTGACACTGTCAGACTCTTAAAGAATTTTTATTTATTTGTTTTGAGAGAGAGAAAGAGAATGAGTGGGGGGAGGGGCAGAGGGAGAGAGAGAGAGAGAGAATCTGGAGCAAACTCCATGATGAGCTCAGAGCCCCATGCAGGACTCAATGTGTGGCTCCATCCAACGCCCCTGAGATCGTGACTTGAGCTGAAATCAAGAGTCAGATGCTTAACCAACTGAGCCACCTAGGTACCCTGACCTTGTCAGACTTTCAATCTACATTTGTCATGTTGGGCATCTTTTCTTATGTTTATTTAGCAATGTATGTTTTCTCTTCTATGAATTGCCTGTTGATATTCTCTACCCAATTTCTGTAGAGTTGTTTGTCATTTTCTTATTGATTTAAAGCAGTTCTCTATGTATCCCAGATGCTAGTTCCTTGCCAGGAGAGACTTTTCTCCTTTTCTCTTTCTTCTTGTAACCAGACTGCCTGAATCCCATACTCACTAACAGTATGTTCTTAAAGTAATTATTTAACCTCTCTGGGCTTTCATTTTCTCAGCAGTAAAATTGGCATAGTAACATACCTAGCTGATAGGGTTGTTGTGAAGATTAAATGAGCTAATATGGGAAGAACTTGGAAGTATGATCCAAGGTTGTAGTAAGTGCTAATTAAATGTGGGCTGTGGTAGTTACAGTCATTATTGTTCTCTCTCACAAAGGTAGATTGTTTCTAATTGGCCATTTCACTAAGGGTGTGGTCTGTTGGGAGTCCAGGCTTCAAGCAGGAGTCCCTGCCCCCACTTGGTGTGGACTCAAGGACTTGTCTTCTGTCTTTGTGCTATCCATAACTTAGACTCAGGTTCCCAGAGTGGGAATGTCCTCTGTAGGAATATGTTCTGACCATCATAGGGCTTGCCTTTCTTTGATTCTCCATTATCCTTACTTTCTTAAAGGTTGAATATGAACAGACAGTTACATTTTTTGCAAAATTCCTATTTTAAAAAATTAAGATAGGTGTAAAATTAGGTTGTGTACTGGAGCTTTTTCTTGTTTCTTGAGGTAGGCCTGTCTAAAAAGGGGAATTATAGGCCAATATCCCTGATGAACATAGATGCAAAAATTCTCAACAAGATACTTGCAAATCAAATCCAACAGTACATTAAAAGAATTATTCACCACGATCAAGCAGGATTTGTTCTTGGACTGCAAGGGTGGTTCAATATTTGTAAATCAATCAGTGTGATACACTACATAAATAAAAGAAAGGATAAGAGCCATATGATCCTCTCAATAGATGCAGAAAAAGTATTTGACAAAGCACAGCATCCATTCTTGATAAAAACCCTCAACAAAGTAGGGATAGAGGGAACATACCTCAACATCATAAATAGGCCATATATGAAAGACCCACAGCTAATATCATCCTCCACGTGGAATAACTGAGAGCTTTTCCTCTAGGGGGGTCAGGACCAAGACAGGGATAGCCACTTTCACCACTGTTATTTAACATAGTACTAAAAGTCCTAGTTTCAGCAATCAAACAACAAAAGGAAATCAAAGGCATCCAGAGAGGCAAGGCAGAAGTTAGACTTTCACTCTTCACAGATGATATGATACTCTATGCAGAAAATCCAAAAGACTCCACCAAAAAATTGCCAGAATTGATGCACGAATTCAGTAAAGTCGCAGGATACAAAATCAATGTACAGAAATCTGTTGCATTTGTATACACCAATGATGAAGCAGCAGAAAGAGAAATCAAGGAATCGATCCCATTTGCAATTGCACCAAAACCTGTAAGATAGCTAGGCATAACCCTAACCAAAGAGGTAAAAGATCTGTATGCTGAAACTACAGAACACTTATGAAAGAAATTGAAGCTAACACAAAGAAATGGAAAAAACATTTAATCGTCATGGATTGCAAGAACAAATATTGTTAAAATGTTCATACTACCCAAACCAATCTGTACATTCAATGCAACCCCTATCAAAACATACCACCAGCATTTTTCACAGAGCTAGAAGAAACAATCCTAAAATTTGTATGGAACCACAAAAGACCCTGAATAACCAAAGCAATCTTGGAAAAAGAGAAGCAAGGAGGCTCATAATTCTGGACTTCAAGCTGTATTACAAAGCTGTAGTGATCAAGACGGTATGGTACTGGCACAAAAACAGACACATAGATCAATTGAACAGAACAGAGAGCCCAGAAATGGACCCACAACTATATGGTCAACTAATCTTCAACAAAGCAGAAAAGAATATCCAATAGAAAAAAGATAGTCTCTTCAACAAATGGTGTTGGGAAAACTGGACAGCAATATGCAGAAGAATGAAACGACCACTTTTTTATGCTATGCACAAAAATAAATTCAAAATGGATGAAAGACCTAAATGTGAGACAGGAAACCATCAAAGTCCTAGAGGAGAACACAGGCAGCAATCTTTTTGACATTGGCCATAGCAACTTCTTACCAAACATGTCTCCACAGGCAAGGGAAACAAGCAAAAATGAACTATAGGGACTTCATCAAGATAAAAATCTTCTGCACTGTGAAGGAAACAATAAACAAAACTAAAAAGGAGCCTACAAAATGGAAAAAGATATTTGCAAATGACATATCTTATAAAGAGTTCATGTCCAAAATCTATAAAGAACTTATCAAACTCAACACCTGAAAAACAAATAATCCAGTTAAGAAATGGGCAAAAAACATGAATAGACATTTTTCCAAAGAAGACATACAAATGGCTAACAGACACATGAAAAGATGCTCAACATCACTCATCATCAGGGAAACACAAATCAAAACTACAATGAGATATGATCCTCATACATGTCAGAATGGCTGAAATTAACAACCCAGGAAACAACAGATGTTGGTGAGGATGAGGAGAAAGGGGAACCTTCTTACACTGTTGGTAGGAGTGCAAACTGGTGCAGCCACTCTGGAAAACAGTGTGGAGGTTTCTCAGAAAGTTCAAAATAGAACTACCCTATGACCCAGCAACTGTACTATTAGGTATTTATCCAAAGGATACAAAAATTCTGATTTGAAGGGACACATACACCCTGATGTTCATAGCAGCATTATTAACAATAGCGAAATTATGGAAAGAGCCTAAATGTTGATCCATTGATGAATGAATAAAGAAGATAGATAGATAGATAGATAGATATAGTGGAATATTACTCAGCCATTAAAAAGAATGAAATCTTGCCATTTGCAACAACGTGAATGGAGTTAGAGTGTATTATGCTAAGCGATAAAGATAGTGAAAGACAAATGCCATACGATTTTATTCATATGTGGAATTAGGAAACAAAACAGATGATCATAGAGGAAAGGAAAAAAAAAGAGGGGGGCATAGCATAAGAGACTCCTAACTATGGAGAACAAACTGAGGGTTGCTGGAGGGGAGGTAGATGGGGTGATGGGTTAAATGTCTGATGGGTATTAAGGAGGGCACTTGTTGTGATGAGCACTGGGTATTATGAATCACTAAATTCTACTCCTGAAACTAATATTACACTATATATACTAACTAAAATTCAAATAAAAACTTGAAACATTAAAAAAATTAAGATAGAAATTATTTCTAAAATATTCCACATGTCATATTGATGGATGTAGAAGGTTTGTCCATTTTTCTCTTGTAGTGTGGCATTTCTTTTCCTTATTTATAAGAATTCACTGTGTATTGAGTATATGAAATATTTTTCTCTCATATTGCAGATATTCTTTTTAAATATAGCAACATTTAATAGTAATGTGAAGCAATCTTTGTGATTTCTGCTTCTGGAGGCATGCTTAGGAATGTCTCTCTCACTCCAAGATAACATAAAAGTCATTTATATTATTTCAGTTTTCTTCCTATACATTTATGAGACTAAATATCATTTAGAATAAATGTTGACATGGGAAGTCAATCAGGAATCTCCTCCAAAATGTTTAACTAGGTGGTGCAACCCGTCTTGTTGAGTAATTGTTACTTAATAAACACAGATCTAGATCGGTTGCCAACTGCACTTTGCATTCCTTATGTGGGGCACTGCCAACCGTAAGAAGCACCAGTCTGCTCTTTCCCACACCCAAAGAGTAAAGAATTCACATGGTTTCCTACTGAGCAGGGATTCATACTGGCAGAAAGAATAGGGGAAAATATGGCATTTTTAATTACTTGTGTGATCAGCGCAAAACCACTTTGACCTGAATTATCCAATATTTGGGGTGAGGGAAGGATTATCCTGGAACTGTCTGGAAATAAATATAAGTAAGAGGATATCATGAGATTACTGGAGGCCCATTCTGTTTGGTAGGAAGCAGTCAAGGTGTCATTCACCTCTCATCAGAACTGATATGTCTCTGAATGCAGATCCCAGCGGGGCACTCATGAGCTTAGCATCAGATGATTTATGGAACCTACCTTCATTAATTCAGCAGTTACTTTTGAGCACCTGTATGTGTGCAGTACTGTAAGGCTCTCAAGCTGTTTATTGGACTGAGGATTAGGTATTGTAATTGAAACCTGTATTAGACAAATGTTTGCCAAAGTCCAAACTCATAGTGGAAGCTCAATAAAAGATTGGGAATTCACTGACCACCTACGTCTTTAGACACTCAACAAACTTAATTTGGATTAAACACAATGAAAATTCAAAAATAAAGTTGGCTTGGGCTTCTATATATTTACTTAACATTTTAGGAACACACAAAATTTCTTTTCTTAAAGAGGATTAGCATTCTATAAGGTATAACATTTTAATTACAAAGATTGTGTTTATTTTATTTTTTAGAGAGAGAGAGAGAGAGAGCATGTTGGGAGGGGGGGCAAGGTAGGGAAAGAGAGAGAGAGAGAGAGACTCTCAAGTAGGCTCCATGCCCAGCACAGACCCTGACATGGGGCTTGATTTCACAGTCTTGAGATCATGACCTGAACCGAAATCAAGAGTTAGACACTCAGCCGACTCAGCCACCCAGACGCCCCAAAGATTGTGTTTATATATGAAGTCTCCTGTTCCCATGCAATGTTTAATCCACTAACCATGACAAATTTTCTCCTGAGCTTTACTTTAACCTAAGTTTTTCTGAGTAGAATATAATTAATCCTGGTGATCTATGGCCTGCCCTGGTATTTTGCAGTCTTTAGCATGAAATCTTTCATTTAGAATACTACATGTGGACATGCAAATCTGCAGTTTTACTTAGGAACATGAATTATGAAATGTAATTATAAACACAAATGCCTATTAATTTTACAACTTATAATTGTACTAGAAACCTCCAGATGGATATACTTGTAACATCCTTTGGTTGAATTCATTTAAATGGATTGTAAAAGAGTAAGCTGTAAGCTGAATTCTATTTAGATTAGTCTCATCATTAAGATCCTTGTATTGGGTTACAAATCTGAGATAGCAGTGAACCGAATAATGTTAGTCCAGGCCACCCCTGCTAGATTTGTTTTTCTTCTTCCATTGCAGACCTGGCAGTCTCTTAATGGGATCAGCTGCATCTGTCAATGGGTGATACCCAGTCAACCTGTTGGTCCCCGCGTGGGTCCTTGGAAGGCCTTGGCCTCACCTTGGCCTCTGCCCTTTCTGTTTTTGTGACCAGTAAAGGCTTTACCAGAAGTCATCCTTTGAGGGTGCTGATGGAAGCCACTTCCCACTGGTCTTCCCCACACCGTGCCAGTCCACAGAACTCCCTTAAGGAGCAGAAGTGCGCACTCCAACCCAAGAGGGCACATGGGCCTCCTTACTTAGTAATATTTGGAGTCTTTGACGTTAAGTTAATCTGGATTTAAACTGCAGCTTTGGCTTTTCTCAGTGTGTGTCCCTGGCTGTATATCTTGACTTTTCTTCATCTCACTGCCTTCATCCGGTAAATAAGGACACTGCAGGTTGTTCTGAGGAATATGTATATCATACATAAGCGAGCCTCTGGCAGAGCAGGAACTCAGCAAATGGTAATTCACATTATTCTTATTTCATATCCCTGTTCATTTATTTTTTTCCAAGAGTTTCCATTGTCCATACTATGCCCCAGGAGCTATGCTAGATACTGAGGCTACAACCATGAATATCATAGTGCCTCCCCTCAGAAGCTTACAGTTTAGTGAGGAAAGAGACACATATTAAATCACCTACTGTTCAGTGAGATTTAGTGCTGAGATTGGGGTTTCTAAAATACATGGGAGGGCTCCTATAACCCAGCTTTAGGAGCTGCTGGCAAGTGCTTGAGACGCCGATGGTCCCAATTTCTGGAGGAGAGGCAAGGATTTGGCATAAGGAGGAGGAGAGCCTTCTCAGCAGAGGTGGTGGCCTATGGAGGGGCCCTGGCGAGGGATCGGAGATTTGTGGGCTCTGCAAAGACCTCAGTGTGACCCAAGAGCTGAGTTCACTAGATCCTGCAGTGCAGGCTGAACTTTTAAAGAAATGGGTAGTCACTGTTCAGGAACTGATTTTATGCATTTCGAAAGATTTAATGAAATTGAACAAGGAAGAAATGGGTCTCCATGAAGTGAATAACGAACAATACAGCAATTCTCCAAAGAGAAGGGGGTGGAGCTGGGAAGTCTGGAAGGTAGAATTCAAAAAGCCCTGTTTTCTCCACAATGCTTGCAGTTTTAAATATTTGCACGTTCCCCAGACCTAGCCATGATAATACAGCATGAGAACTAAGCCAAACCAAGACTTTTTTTAATGAGGTGGGAGTGACAACCAATAAATAGAAAGCAGAACTAACAGGTTTAAAAGCCATCAGACCAAATCAAAGAGAAGAAAAGGAGAGGAAAATGGTCATCTGTGGATAACTTCTGATACAAATCACTCTCTATTTTATAAACTGGAAATGAGCAGTTTTCTCAAGGACATGATACCCTTTCTTATTCCTAAGACACAATGACTACTTTAAGAAATTATCTCTGCTGCATTTGATTTTTGGTGGAATTTGAATTGGTTATTTGGTCTTATTTGTGGGTTTTGGGGCTTGATCAACAGATACTTATTCACACAAGAGAATATAGCAAAGTTACACTGATAAAATTTTGTTGATAACTTTTATACCAGGTGATTAAATTCTGGCCTAATGTGCCAAGACAGGACCTCATAATATACATTATGGCATTTGTCTAGTCCAAGAAAACTCACTCATCCAAGAAGTCCACTGATAGATACTCATTTAATATAATTACCCTATTATGCATAAAATTATGTGTTTAAAGAGAGTTAGGCAACCTGCTTTAATCACTGCAGTAAGTTGTAAATGAAATGAAAATATCCTGGCTGTGATCTTAAAAGCATTCTGTACCCTATCTGCTATCACCAGAATGACATCAAAATATTGCAATCATTTATTTGGAAGTAAGAAATCTTAAGAAATTTTAATTAAAAAATCATGTAGGTTGATCCATATTACACATTATAGACCCATCTAGATGACAACAAATTAATGCTTGTGGAATGTGTTATATACAATCATGGTGGTTTGGGAGCTACTTCTGCTTGTTGCTAGTTAAGATTTTCCATGGAAAAGTTTCTCGACTGACCGGCAGTAAGATTCACTAGTTTGTCTTTGACCCCTCCCTACATCTGACCCTTAAGAAGTTCTCTGATGTCACGTACGCACATACGGAGTGAAACAGAGGGAGGTAAAGAAAAATTATTTGAGCCAAACAACAGAATGATTTTTGAAAATGTCTTTTTCAGGTTAAAAAAAAAGGAGAGAGAGAGAGAGAGAGAGAGAAGAGAAATATAGAGAGCAGCAACTATATTTTAATTATCTTGGTATTGTCCACAGTGACTTGATGATAGTAGATGCTCGAAAAATAGCCATTGGATAGGTGAATAAATGGATGAAAGAAATGTCTTCCCATTTTATAAAACAGTTTGGTTGAGTATTTGGGGGAAATTCTGTTTGTTGACAAATAAATAGAGAAGAATATTTCTATAGACAATCAAGAGACTATAAGTGGATATTTATTCTTTTGCAGAAGCTTTTTTCTTGTCATCAAACTCTATTTGATTTAATTAGGTAGGCAGTGAGTATCAAGTAGTGCAGAAATTTGGCTCCTCTGTAATGAGAAGTCATAACCTGGAGGTCTGACAGCTGGATCCAGTGCTTAGATGTGCTTGATAAGCCTGAGTAATTGTTGTTTTTTTTTTTTTTTTGTGAGACATTCATTTACAAATGGAGAATTTTCATGTCCAAATCTCTGGCTTCTCTTGAGTACTGCAAGGTCTGACAATACTGAGCGTTATGTTCTTGTGTGTCAGTAAATGTCTGGAATCAAGTAACACCTTCCTTGTTTTCTCCATTCCCATGGGTTCCTACAAAGTCCACCATGGTAGTCTAATACCAATTGACGTTAATTATTAACCCTATTTGCATTATTCTTTTTCTTAAAGTAGAGAAATATTCCTATGCACCCAGATTGCCTGGGTGAGCCACACGTTGCCAGAAAAATGAGAGAGAGCAAATTTTTGTGTGAAAGTGAATAATCACCTTGTTGATGGATATACAAATAAAATATGTCTGTGGGGAAAGAACGAGACACCACCTGCCCCTATGATTCACTTTACTTGTATGGTTCCTATAAGCATTTGAATTTTAATTCTTGCTTTCCAAATATCAGTGATAAAAGGAAGAGAAAATTGAGTCTGTTGGCAGTACAAGAATGGAATTAGAAATGATACGCGCTGGAAAAATCTGGGGAAGTAAAAGTAGCACGAGATGGAGAAAGGCAGTATTTCTAATTCGAATCTCACTTTTTTCCTATATTCACTTCTTGCTGAATACTGTTGTTTTCTTTGTTAATTATTTTCTCTCTCTCTTACTCCCATCCTCTTCCCAGAAATGATTTTGTTTATGAACAGCCACAGGTAGAATGGACTCATAAGGAAATGAAGTCTAACACCAACTACAGCAACAGTGACAACAATAGCTATTATTTATTGTCCTTCTTTTCTCTGCTTGCCACTAGATTAGGTGTTTTATTTTTTATTTTATTTTTTTTTTAAGATTTATTTATTTATTTTAGAAAGAGAGCACAGGGGATGGGGGGAGGAGCAGAGGGAGAGGGAGAGAGAGTCTCAAGTAGACTCTGTGCTGAGCATGGAACCCGATGGGTATTGATATCATGACCCTGAGATCATGACCCGAGCTGAAACCAAGAGTGGGACACTTAACCTGACTGTGCCACCCAGACGCTCCTAGATTAGGTGCTTGAAATAAATTAGTCCTAATCATCACAATATTTATTTAAGATAACATTGCCAACCCCATTTTTACATATGCTGTGACTGAACCTTAGAATGGTTAGATAATTTCCCCAGCTAATAAAAGCTGACCAAGATTCAAATTAGGTTCACATGACTGCATTATACATGCTCTTTCCACTTGGACTTACTTAATATTTGGCTAACCATTCCAACTGGATCATTAACTCATGTTTAAAAAAAAAATAACCCCACCAGCCTGTTTCAGAGTTCATTGATTCTGAAGTATAACTTAGAAAAAATTCTCTTACTATAATTTCAGCCACAGTTGGTCTTTACTTTTCAAACTAACACATGAAAAGATTTTAAAATTTCAGAGCTTTTGTTGTGTACTTTTCTGATACATATGTAACATTATATACAAAGTATATTAGTTATGATATATAGCATTGATAAAATTCTAATGTATATGTTGTACTTTCATATATATGCAAATTTAATCTGTGTATGGAATTTAAATACTTTCCTAATGAACATATTTATTTGTTCATTTGTTCATTCATTTAGAGTAGTAGTATACAGACAAAAGCCCAGGCTGTCAGTCAACCCAGCATACAAGATCTGGCTCTACCATTTACTACCGTAAGACCTTGTTCAAGTCACTTCACTCTCTGTATTTTAGGTTTTTGGTTTTGGGTGTTTTTTTTTAATTTTAAAATAGGACTAACAATGCTGGCTTTATTTGAAAAATAAACTGATATGCAGTTTATCTATTTCTCCTTGACTGTGCTGTAATAGTTTTCCTCTTTTAAGAAATATGTCCATTTCATCCACATTGTCATATTTATTGGCATAAAGTTCCTCCATAATGTTCTCTTATTATATTATTAACATAACAAAGTATTACAGAATATTACAGAAGACTATAGAGTAACAATGAGGAATCAGCAGTGGTATCACCACTCTCGTTCCCCTAAGTGGTCATTTGTGTCTTATCTCTTTTTTAGTGATCTTTATGTCAGAGGCTTATTGATAGTACTGATCTTCTCAAAGAGTCATCTTTAGGTTTCACTGATTTTCTCCATTACTTTTATGTTTTCTATTTCATTAATTTCCACTCAAGTATTTCTTTTCTTTTTCTGTTCTTTTTTGGTGATTATAGTTGACACACAATGTTACATTCGTTTCAGGTGTACATAGTGATTCAACTTCTCCAGGCATTACGTTCTGCTCACCCTAAGTAAAGCTACCATGTGTCATCATGCAGCACTCTTACAGTTATCATTGACTGTGCTCCCTATTCTGTGCCTTTTATTCTTGTGACTCATTCATTCCACAACTTGCAGCCTGTATCTCCCACTCCCCTTCAACTATTTTGTCCATCCTCCTACCCTCTTCCCACTGGCAACCATCAGTTTGTTCTCTATATTTATAGGTCTGATTCTGCTATTTGTTTGTTTATTCAATTATTTTGTGTTTTTAGATTTCACATATGAGCAAAATCATGTAGTATTTGTCTTTCTCAGTCTGACTTATTCCTCTCAAGATAATGCCTTCAAAGTCCATCCATGTTGTCACAAATGGCAAGATCTCATCCCTTTTTATGGCTAATATCCCATTATATCTATATCTATATACCACATCTTTAACCATTTATGCATTGATGGACACTTAGGTTGCTTCCAAATCTTGGCTATTGTAAATAATGCTGCAATAAACATACAGGTGCATGTATCTTTTCCGATTAGTGTTTTCATTTTCTTTGGGTAAATACCCAGTAGTGGAATTATTGGATCATATGGTATTTCTGTTTTTAATTTTTTAGGAAACTACCTACTGTTTTCTAAAGTGGCTGTATCAATTTAAATCCCACCAACAGTGCATGAGGGTTCCTTTTTTTCTCCACATCCTCACCAACACTTGTTATTTCTTGTCTTTTTTATTTTATTAATTCTGACAAGTGTAAGGTGATATCTTATTGTGGTTTTGATTTGTTCTAACAAAATAGCAACAGCATTTTTCACAGAACTAGAACAAATGATACTAAAATTTATATGGAAGCACAAAGACCTCAGATAGCCAAAGCAATCTTGAGAAAAAAAGAACAAAGCTGGAGGTATCACAGTTCCAGATTTTAAGATATGCTACAAAGCTATAGTAATCAAAACAGTATGGTATCGGTACGAAAATAGACACATAGATCAGTGGAACAGAATACAGAGTTCAGAATTAAACCATGCTTATCTAGTCAGTTAGTTTAAGAAAAAGGAGGCAAGGGGGCACCTGGGTGGCTCATTCGTTAGGCATCTGCCTTCGGCTCAGGTCATGATCCCAGGGTCCTGGGATCGAGCCCCACATCAGGCTCCCTGCTCAGCGGGAAGCCTGCTTCTCCCTCTCCCACTCCCCCTGCTTGTGTTCCCTCCCTCACTGTGTCTCTCTCTGTCAAATAAATAAAATCTTCAAAAAAGAAAAGAAAAGAAAAAGGCAAGAATATAAAATGGGGAAAAGAGAGTCTCTTCAATAAATGGTGCCAGGAAAACTGGAAAGCAACATGCAAAAGAATGAAACTGGACCACTTTTTTTTTTTTGGTAAAGATTTTATTTATTTGACAGCGAGAGATATAGCAAGAGAGGGAACACATGCAGGGGAAATGGGAGAGGGAGAAGTAGGCTTCCCGCTGAGCAGGGAGCCTCATGCGGGGCTCAATCTCAGGACCCTAAGATCATGACCTGAGTTGAAGGCAGATGCTTAATGACTGAGCCACCCAGGCACCCTGAAACTGGACCGTTTTCTAACACCATACACAAAAATAAACTCAAAATGCACTAAATACCTAAATGTGAAACCTGAAACCATAAAAATCCTAGAAGAGAACACAAGCAGTAATTTCTCTGACATCAGCCAGAGCAACATATTTCTAGATATGTCTCCTAAAACAAGGGAAACAAAAACAAAAATAAACTATTGCGACTGCATCAAAACAAAAAGGTTTTGCACAGTGAAGGAAATCATCAACAAAACAAAAAGCCAATCTGTTGAATGGGAGAAAATATTTGCAAATGATATATCTAATAAGGGGTTAATATCCAAAATATATAAAGAACTTACACAACTCATCACCAAACAAACGAACAAGAAAAACAAGCCAATTAAAAAATGGGTAGGGTACCTAAATAGACATTTTTCCAAAGAAGACATACAAATGGCCAACAGACAAAGGAAAAGACGTTCAACATCACTAGTCCTCAAGGAAATGCAAATCCATTCACATATTTCTTATTTCCTTTGTTTTTCCTACTGTGGTTCATATTTTCTATTTTTTTTCTAATTTCTTAAGGTAGAAGCTGAGTTCATTGACTTGAGATAGTGCTTTTTTTCCTAATAGGGTTTTTATTGCTATAAATTTCTAAGTACTATTTTAGTTGCATCTCACAAACCTTGATATAGCTTATTTTCATTCAGTTGAAATACTTCAACATTATTCTTTTGATTTGTTCTTTAACACATGAGTTTTGTTTAATTTCCAACTATCTGAGGATGTTTCCAGATATTTTCCTGTTACTAATTTCTAATTTAATTTCATATAGTTAGATAGCATTTTTTGTATAACTTGAATTCTTGTAAATTTACTGAGACTTGTTTTATGACCCAGAATATGGTCTATTTGGGTAAATGTTCTGTATGAACATTAAAAAATGTACATGTTACCACTTTGGCCTTAGTGCTCTCTAAATGTCAATTAGATTGGTTGATAATGTCATATCAATTGACTGATAATATTATCTAGTTTTCTATATCTTTACTGATTTTTTTGGTCTACTTGTTCTGTAAGTTATTGAGAAAATGGTATTGAAATCTGTCATTGATGAGGAGCCTGACCACAGGGGAAGTCTTCTTTGTGTGTGTTTCCTATAGCTTGCAGTGGGGGTTGGTGGAGGGGGGAGACACCAGGTCCCATGTGATAAAGCAGGCAAGAGTGTGTGCATCACCCAAGGAGTGGGAAGGAGTGGCCCTACATTCCAAAGTTGATCTACATCACATCCACTTTTGCAAACATCTTTTCCAGTGTGGTTTGAGAATGTTCTTTTAATAAACATCTTTGCTTTGTCAATAAAAAAAAATCCCAAAAAACCAAACCAAAACAAAACAAAACATGAACAAAAATATAACCATAGTTATGGCTTCCTCTAATATTTCCTGCAGTTCTATCAGCTTTTGCTTCATGTATGTTGAAACTCTGTTATTGGGTGCATAAATGTTTAGGATTCTTATATCATCTTGATAACTGAACCCCTTTATCAGTATGAAATAAACATCTTTATCCCTGGTAGATATTTGTGCTCTAAATGATACTTTGTTGATGTTAATATAGACTTTTTACTTTTAATTTACTGTGTCTTATATTTAAAGTATGTTTTTTGGAGGCTGCATATATTTTTTTAAGTTTTTTATTCTAATTACAGTATAGTTAACATACAGTGTTGTATTAGTTTCAGGTGTACAATATAGTGATTCAGCAGTTACTGTGAATTACTCAGTGCTCATCAGGATATGTGTATTCTTAACTCCCGTCACTTATTTCACCCATCTTCCCACCAATCTCCCCTCTGGTAACCATAATTAAGAGTCTGTTTCTTGGTTTGTCTCTCTCTCTCTCTCTGTTTTTTCCCCTTTGTTTGTTTTATTTCTTAAATTACACATATGAGTGAAATCATATGGTATTTGTCTTTCTCTAACTGATTTATTTCACATGGTATAAGTGGCAAGATTTCTTCCTTTTTATGGCTGAATAATATTCCATTATAGAAATACATATGCTACATCTTCCTTATCCATTCTTCAGTTGAGAGACACTTGAGTTTCTTCCATAGGCTGGCTATTGTAAATAATGCTACAATGAACATATGGAAGCATGTATCCCCTTGAATTCATGTTTTTGTATTTTGGCGCTAAATAACCAGTAGTGTGATTACTGGATTGTAGGGTAGTTCTATTTTTAACTTTTTGAAGAACCTCCATATTGTTTTCCACAGTACCTGCACAAGTTTGCATTCCCATCAATGATACATGACAGTTCCTATTTCTCTACATCCTAGCCAACACTTGTTGTTTCTTGTTTTTTATTTTAGATGCTGCATAGAATTTTGCTTTGTCTTTTCTATAATCTGATAAGCTCTGACTTTTAATTTAACTTAATTTCCTTTCATATGATTATCTTTCATATAATTATGATATGGTTGTTTTTGAATATATCATCTTACTATTTGTATTATTATTTGCCCCATCTCTGCTTTTCCATTTTTCTTCTTTTTAAAAAAATTTTGTTAGGGTAAGTATTTTTTATGATTTCATTTAATCTTATTTATTAGTTTGGAATTTTTATTGTTCTATTTTAGTGGTTGCCATAAAGTTTATAGTATATATTTTAACTTGTCACACTAAAACTTCAAAAGATATTATACCACTTAATATATAGTATAAGAATATTACAACAGCATTCTGCCATTTCTTTCCTCCTAAGGTTTGTGTTATATTATACCTCTTACTTGTACATGTTATAAACCAATAACAAGACATTGTTATTATTCTTGCTTCCAATAGTCAGTTATCTTTTACAAAGACTTAAATAATGGGAAAAATTTACTCATATAGTTATCGTTTCTGATGCTCGTCTATCCTTTTTATAGCAACAGTTTTTTATGTGGTATCATTTTCCTTCTGCTTTATTGACTTCCTTCAACATTATTTGGAGTGCAGTTTTGCTGGTTTTAATTTTTTCATATGTTTGAAATAGTCTTTTTCGCATGTCTGAAATAGTATATAGTGTAGTACTTTCTCATATGTCTGAAATGTTTGCTTTTGAAAGATATTTTTGAGGAATAAAGATATCTTGTTTTACATTAAATATATCTTTTATTCTCTGGCTGTTTTGAAGATTTTCTCTTTATCATTAGTTTTAAACAATTTGATTATGATGTGACATTTCTTGTGCTTGAGGTTTATTGAGCTTCTTGGATCTGTTGGGTTATAATTTTCAACTGATTTGGAAAATTTCAGCCATTATTTCTTCTTCTGCCCCTCCTTTCCTCTCTGTCTTCGGAGACTCCACTTATACTTGTATTAAGCTATTTGAAGTTGTCCCATAGCTCACTGATGCTCATTTTTTTCTGTCCTTTTTTTATTTGGAAACTTTCTGTTGCTATGTCTTGAAGCACATCAGTCTTTTTTTCTGTAGTGTCTAATCTGCTGTTAATTGCTTCCACTATCTTTTTCATCTCAGACATGCTGTTTTTCAGCTCTGAAGTTCTAATTTTTAAATATCTTCCACATCTCTACTTAAGATGTCCAGTCTTTCTTATAGGTTCCTGGGCATATGAAATATAGTAAAATAACTACTTTAATATCCTTGTCTACTAATTCTGTTAATCTGTGTCATTTCTGAGTCAGTTTCAATTGATTGGTTTTACTTTTCATCATGCATCTTAGTTTCCCGTTTATTTGTATATCTGTTATGCAAAAACATTGTGAATTTAACTTGCTGGGTACTAGGCACTTTTGGGTTCCTAGAAATGTATTGTACCTTTGTTCTGGAACACAGTAAGCAGTTTGGTCCCTTCAGGTCTTGCTTTTATGCTTTGTTAGGTAGAACAAAGGCAGCATTTCCTGAGGGCTAATTTTACCCCACTACTGAGCCTTCTGAGTACTCTACTAAGTGACCCATGATTTATGAGGTTTTCCATTTGCGCTCTTGGCAATAGGCAATATTCCTTGCTATGAGTGCTCCAGGCATGTGCTCACTAAGGCTCTCAGATGCTTCTTTCTCCAGGCTCAGGTAGTTTCCTCACACTCACAAAGTGACCAGAATTCAGCTGAATACACTGTAGGACCAGCTGCAGACCTCCAGAGCTCTCCTTATAGGTCTCTTGTCACTGGTCCTCTGTCCCTGGAACCACAGCTGCCTTGGGCTCCCTGGATTCCCTGCTCTGTCTCCTCACCTCAGGGAGAACACTGGGCTTCTCCTCTTTGCTCCACCGACTGCAGACTTCCTCCAGGCATTGAGTGGGGGCAATCACAAGTCTTATCTCATTCATTTTCTGTCTCTCTGGGATCACTGTCCTTCATTACCCAATGTTCAATGTCTTGAGAACCATTGTTTCATGTATTTTCATATGTATTTCATTTTTTATATATTTTATTTTTTCATATATTTTTTAGTTGTTTCAGGTATGAGGGTTAATCAGAGCCCTCTTTGCCCATCTTGGTCAGACCTGGAAGTTGCTGAGCTCCAGACTGAACCAGAATTTCCTAGGGGCACTTCCCAGTTCACCAAGCTCAAACAGAAAGCAGCCATCTCACTGGGCAGCCAGGAGTCTTGGTCCCAAGTCACAGAAGAGCAGCATCCAGCAGTGCAAGTTTAGCTGGGGTGTCATGGCTAAACTGGTTGTTTTTTAAATCCCCTCTCTCAAAGCTTCCTAAACCTAAAGTCTCCGACTCACCTGGGCAAACTTCATTGTTTTTGTTCTGAGTTTACAACCTCCAGAGGCATGTCAGAGAAAATAAGGGGACTTGGCCAAAATTTAATCCCTTGCACTTCACTCAGTGATCCTTTATCCATGTAGGTCCTCAGATTTTCCATAGCTTCCCTCCAACACACACACACACACACACACACACACACACATGCACGATGATTGTGCTAAGTTCTTCAAAGATGGGTCACCACAGTACTTCCCTGAGATTCTTTCTCAGCACTTCTTTTCTATCCATATCTCTTCTGAAATAAAAGCCAACATAACAACATTTCTACAGCAAAATCACAGCCTATTGACTCTGAATCTCAGCCACCAGTCTTTCATTCAAATCCACATATGATCTTGTGACTAGTTTTAGTTTGCAGGTTCTATACACCACTCAGTGAAAAGAGGGTCATTTGTACATCATTTCACATATAGATCTCTTCCTTCTTCCACATGGACCAGTTCACAGAATAACAGGTGGACAAAAGATAGTTTGTTTCCCATTTAACTAAATTTGGCTAAAGTTTAATCAAGCCCAAGTCTAAAGATTTCCTAAGAGACACTGAGACCCATTTGTGCTGTCTGGGTGGTGGCCTAGCACCTCACACAATCAGGGGGTCGTACATCCATTCCCTACCCTAGGAAAGAGGTCTGGGTTGGGAAACGTGAAAGAGGCTCCTCACCTTCTAAACATCCATCCGAGTCATGTCCAGAGCATTCCTGTTAACACCGTCTATGAGGGAAGCGTGGAACTACTTGCCTCCTGAAGTGAACTTCAAATTAGCTTTAGCTTTTTTATTTAACTAGTTGTTCAGCCTTGAGCAAAGCACGTTACCTGGGCTTGTTTCTGTTTCTTTATCTGTTAGTAAAGGAAAGGCCATGACAGTTTGATTTCCAAGAATCTTTCCAGCTCCAGAAGATTTTGCTTATTTTTGTATAGATATGGGACAAAATAACTATGGGAGAGGGTAGAATCCTGTGTTTCATTTAGTAGATTCTATGAAGCAGAAGACTAAAAAGTATGTGAACAGACCTATTTAGCGCACCCACGTGACCGCAAAAAAAATCTAAGTCATTAACATAGTTCCTCACATACTATCGAGGCTCATTCATTTAGTAAACATTTCGTTCTTTGAGATATTTGTATCATGTGACCACAAATAATAAATTAGTGGCACTCTGTGAGCCGCAGCCTTTCAAGGGAGCGGTTGTGTGTTCGCCATGTTAGGAAGATGTTCTCGTCCGTGGTGCCTCTGGCGCGGCCGAACCCCTTCAACACGCCCCACCTGCGGCTGGTACACGATGGCCTCACGGGCCCGCCCCGCCGTTCCCGCAGTCTGGCGGCAGCCGTTGTGCAGGAGGACAGTTACGAATGTGGCTTCCTGAAGTTTTACGCACCGTGTGGCTTTGGTGGGTTCTTAAGTTGTGGTCTGACACTCACTGCGGTCGTTCCTCTGGATTTAATGAAATGCCGTATGCAGGTGGACCCCCAGAAGTACAAGCGCAAATTTAATGGATTCTCGGTTACTCTTAAAGAGGATGGTGTTCGTGGTTTGGCTAAAGGATGGGCTCCGACTTTCCTTGGCTACTCCCTGCAGTGGCTCTGCAAGTTTGGCTTTTATGAAGCAACGTGCTTGGGGAGGAGAATGCCTGTCTCTGGCGCACCTCACTATATTTGGCTGCTTCTGCCAGTGCTGAATTCTTTGCTGACATTGCCCTGGCTACTATGGAAGCTGCTAAGGTTCGAATTCAAACCCAACCAGGTTATGCCAACACTTTGAGGGATGCAGCTCCCAAAATGCATAAGGAAGGAGGCTTAAAAGCATTCTACAAGGGAGTTGCCCCTCTCTGCTGAGACAGATACTGTACACCATGATGAAATTTGCCTGCTTTGAACGTACTGTTGAAGCATTGTACAAGTTTGCAGTTCCTAAGCCCAGAAGTGAATGTTCAAAGGCAGAGCAACTGGTTGTAACATTTGTGGCAGGTTACATAGCTGGAGTCTTCTGTGCAATTGTTTCTCACCCTGCTGATTCCATGGTATCTGTGTTGAATAAGGAGAAAGGTAGCAGTGCTTCTCAAGTTCTTCAGAGACTTGGATTTAAAGGTGTATGGAAGGGACTCTGCCCTTATCATCATGATTGGCACTCTGACTGCACTACATTGGTTCATCTATGACTCTGTGAAGGTCTACTTCAAGCTCCCTCGCCCTCCTCCACCTGAAATGCCAGGGTCTCCGAAGAAGCAGCTTGGGTTAACTCAGTAGAACGATCAAAGCAAATGTGGACTGAATCTGCTTGTTGATCAGTGTTGAGGAAAGTGCAAGAGGAACTTTTATATATCTGACAGTAGGAAATTGTCTATTCCTGGTATAATTACTGTAGTCTCTTGCCTAAGGCGAGGGTTGCAAACCCACTGTTGAAATAAACCCAACTATTCATGAAAAAAAAAAAAAGAAATTAGTGGCAGAGATAGGAATAAAGTGTAAGATATTTACAAGTCCTTTGTCCTGTATGAATCTCTCATTTTATATATGAGTCTATAAAATAAAATTATGCCATATTAAAAGAAAATGAACTCAGCATTGAAAAGGTAAAACTTTCCATCACTGAAATTTATCTTATTAGGATCTCAAATTTTAACATTGCATTAATGTGGCTCATTACATTTAATGATTTCAATAAAAATAAAGACAGTAGTCCTCAAAATTTGCTTAAATCTTCTTCCTGTGGTCTTTAGAAAAAAAAATTGCTTTCCTGTGTGGATCTCCTCCAGAATTTTTAATCTAAGCATGATTTCTTTGATAATCCAAATTATGGAAATTATTAGCACAGCTAGCCACTTGTTTCCTTCAGACGATGAACAGTGCACTAATTAACTATGCTGTGGCACGTTCTGTCGATGATTAACCAACTGTGATGGAGTTATTTACACCTCTGGAAGCTATGCAGAATTTTACACATTTGAAGCTCGGACTAAATCATCCCTGGCAATAGAATTTCAAACTTACACTTAAAAAGCTGCTGAAAAACTTTTAAGTGTAAGTTTTATTATTGTTATAAAATTTCATTTTTATGAGATTTGTGTTTTCATTTGTTAATGGATTATCATTTTAAAAAAGAAAGTTATGTTCAGTGAGTAGAAAGAATTGAAAGTCATAAATTCTTTGTTTTCAGTGATGTGAAACATACTAATATTTAAGTAAAATGAGATCCTCCTATATTTAGGCATTTATATATTTGTGTTATTTACATAGCTGGGCTTGTGTTAGTAGAAAACACAGAAATGTTCATATTCAAAACAATAAAAAATGATACTAAACTTTGTAGTCTTAGTAGTTTGGGATTCAAGGTCATTTTGAAGATGTTAGATTTCAATAGCATTTTGTGTAGTAAAAAAAAATTTTTTTGATTCCCTCACAAATATGCTATAAAACAGAGCTTGTATGTTAAATTTAAAAGCCAAAGGATTGCAATGTGATCCACCACACCAAATCTGTTTTGCCATACTGATGATACCAAACTGTTACTTGCTTTTTGCAGAGATAATAAAGCAAAATACTAGATTCTGATTTATCTAGTGTTTTACTAAAGCAAAATCCATTATTTGTTGTTTTGTTTTTTGTGTCATTCACTCAGAAGCAGCAGCAAGAAATGAAGAGTTCATGCTGACGATTTTATTAGCATGCTTACATGTAGATGATCCTTCCTGTGACAAGTCTGGAGGAAAACAGATGTAAACGCACCACCCCCCATGTCTGATCCCCTCACCCATCAGTACAGACCCTCCTCCACAAAACCTGTCCTTCCCAACCAGCCTCATGCAACCACCGTTCTTCTGTAGCCCGAGCACACATTTTTGGTGTCTTTATTTAGACAAGCAATCATATCTTCTGCCTCGTGACATCCTTTCAATCTTTGTTAGATGAGTCTTTTTGCGCTACTTTTCTCTGTTTATGTCTCATCTTTAAAGTTTAGATCTCTGAGTTCTTTATAAATAGCACCCTCCTCCTCCTCAGAATTCTGAATAAATTGTGAATTCCTTCAGCCAACAATAAGCCCCCACGATGTCTCAGGCACTGTTCTAGGCCGGAGGACGGCCCAATAAGTGATAGGGATGTAACAGCTTACTCTCCTGGAGCTTACATTCTAACTGAATGAGATAAACAATAACATCAGTAAGTAAGTCACAGAGCTTGGTGGTGATTGCCATCGGAGGACAAAGTGGAGCTGTGTGAAAGGGATCAGAGGTGCAGTAGACACAGACAGCGTGGAGTCGAGCGACTAAGCTGCAGTGATCCTGAGAGGAGTCTGCCCAGCAGGATGCACAGCCTAGGGGAGGAGAAGAAACTACACTCAGGCCCCTGTCAGGTGGAAAATGGAGAAGCTGTGCCGGATGTGAGCAGATTATTGGTCCCAAATTTACCAATCAGGGAAACTACTTCCCCCACCCCTAAGGAGGAGTGGGCAAGGGGAGGAGAAAAGCAAGAAAGGGTCAGGGAAGGGACACTTCCTATCATGTGGAAGAAATACAAGAGTGGGGACATTCTCCTCCCTGCACTATTTTTTCTATTTTTATTTTTTAAATTTAAAAAAAATTATTTTTAATTAACATATAATGTATTATTAGTTTCAGGTCTGTGATAGTCTTATATAATACCCCTGCTCATTACATCACATACCCTCCCCAAAGTCCATCACCCAGTTACCCCATCCCTCCACCTCCCCTCCCCTCCAGCAACCCTCAGTTCATTTCCTAAGATTAAGCATCTCTTATGGTTTGTCTCCCTCTCTGGTTTCACATTGTTTCATTTTTTCCTCTCTTCCCCTATGATCCTCTGCCTTGTTTCTTAAGTTCCACATATCAGTGAGATCATATGATAATTGTCTTTCTCTGATTGACTTATTTCGCTTAGCATAATACCCTCTAGTTCCATCCACGCCTTTGCAAATGGCAAGATTTCGTTTTTGATGGCTGCATAATATTCCATTGTGTATATATACCACATCTTCTTTATCCATTCATCTGTCGATGGACATCTGGGCTCTTTCCACAGTTTGGCTATTGTGGTTATTGCTGCTATAAACATCAGTGTGCACGTACCCCTTCGGGTCCCTACATTTGTATCTTTGGGGTAAATACCCACTAGTGCACTTGCTGGATCATATGGTAGCTCTATTTTCAACCTTTTGAGGAACCTCCATACTGTTTTCCAGAGTGGCTGTGGCAGCTTGCATTCCCACCAACAGTGTAGGAGGGTTCCCCTTTCTCCGCATCCCCGCCAACATCTGTCGTTTCCTGACTTGTTAATTTTAGCCATAAGATTGACCGGTGTGAGGTGATATCTCATTGTGGTTTTGATTTGTATTTCCCTGATGCCGAATGATGTTGAGCACTTTGTCGTGTGTCTGTTGACCATTTGGATGTCTTCTTTGCAGAAATGTTGCCCATCAGGTTTAAACACCAGCCTATGATTAATCAGAGGTGTGGCCCCTGCCCTGGGGAGGGGCTCAGCCTATGTGGACAGTTCACACCCTGAGCCTTGTAGCGCACTTAAACAACCTGGATTTGGAGGTTGCTCACAATGCTAAAAATCTATGGAGGCTCTGATAGCCCCACACAGATTTACAAAAGCCTGAGTGTCCCCACTAGGTCCACTGTTGCACCATTATACACTAGGAAGGATTGTTAAATATGAAAATACTTCCAAACTACTTTCACTAGCCACTACCCCGAGCTCCCCTCTCCCCACCCGTTATCCCTGCATTGCCCTGATCCCTCCTCAGATCCCATGGGTACCCCTCCATCCAGCATCTAAGGGACAAGAGCCCTGCACAGCAGGGTGCCCAGGACACAGCCACGATGGACATCTGAAGCCCTTGTCGTGCAGATTGTTAAATGTAAATGTGGCCTCTGGGCCCCACACAGGGTCCTACCAAGGCCCAAGAAAGTGCCCAAGATTCCATAGAAAGTTCACTATTTAGGAACAATGTTGCTATAAACTATCCATTTAATCCTTCCCAATTTCACCAGTAGAATCAGTCACTCCATCACCTCTGGGGCAGAGTGATTAAGGAGGAGGGCTAGGCTATCATACTAGCTGAGCTCCTGTCACATGGAAGGAAATGTTAGGCGTAGCAGAAAAGAGTTCCACCCTAACATCTACAAGTAGATGTCAGTTTCATGAGGACAAGAAGCAAAGCTTATACTTCCTGGTATATACATGCTTAATATGTGTTATCCCAATTAACATATTGTGCCCCTTTTATCTAAATCTTAAGATCCAAAGGAATTTAATCAATATGTTTTTCCCATAGTCGACATAGATTTATGAATGTCGTTGTTGTTATAACATTTCAAGTTCATTCAGGTGGAACTGTGCATCTGCAAAGCTAGAAAAAGTCGTCTTGCTTTTTACTGCTCAATAAGAGCTAATGACATCTTGAACTAGATTTGGAAGTGACCTGTGCTGCCAAGATTAACATATAATGAAGAGCACAGAGAAAAGCTGGCAAGAAAGTCAGAAATTCAAAATTGAAATAGACCAATAATGTATCCATAAATGTATGCATTATTTTAGATAAGGAATCTGAATGAGCTTCAACCCAGGTGTTTCACACCAGGGCTGTCAGGATGCTTAGCTCTAGGACGTGCATTCTCGTTGTATATTTTACTGGATCTGTGCAGCAGACCCCAACGTTTGTCTTCTCTGAAAGCTGTGTAGTGTTGTGCACTGTTTACAACCTTACAGTGTGCTAACTTTACAGGGAAAAAGGGCTGAAATGGTTTATCAACCTGCAGTTATGTAACTGCTCATCCATTTCCCTGACAAAAGCGTAAGCAGCTGAATGCAGACACATTCTCTTGTTTACCTTTGCACGCTTTTGAATACACCTCACAATGCCATGTATACAGCAGGTGCTCCATAAATGTTCATTTCATGAACCAAAGCTTTTAGGGTCTGTTTAAATCTCTACACTTACACTTCCAACACAGTCGCAAATAGGTATGCATGGCTAATAGGCACAAAGGCACATGGGGCAAGCATGGCTGAGCATGGCCCACGCTGGACTCTGCAGACCTTATATGAAAGAAGGGATGCAAAACATCGCTTCATCTCCTATACAGACAGTGCGTGGAAATGGTAGCATTTTGTACATGTTGAGCGAAGTGAAATATATTAATAATGTTAATTTTACTTCTTTCTTTTTTACTTTTTAATTTGATGAGAAAATGTTAAGTTATGCATGCGGTTTGCTTTCGTGACTCACATTAGATTGTTTTGGACAATGTTACTGTGGACAAAAATGTGCCCAGTGGTGAGTTAAAAGTTACCTCCTGTGGTCGCCATAACATGCGCGTAAGCCCTAGGACAATGGAGTGCACAAGTTTTGCTGTCATCGGAACTGGCATAACATTTTCACTGTGGTATATAAAGAACATTTGCAGGGCTAGGACAGTGACGAAGGACTGCAGTGTGGTTCTCACGTGGACTCCCACTGACCTCAGGGGTAAATTACCTTCTGTTAGTGTGCATGATCTCCCACTTGTGAAGCTCTATTTAAAACAAGTGCGCTTTGAAGGCCCTTCGAAGAATGAGCTGATGTCAGGCTGTAGAGGAACTCAGATTTTCAGCAGCCAACTGTGCAAACCTAAATGTTAGACTCTGGAAGAAATACCTAAGTATACACACAGATGTATTTGGGGCTGCACTGGTGTCAAAAATCCACCAGATTTCAAAGAGTGGTTCACACTCTTTGAAAATATATTTAAATCAAGATGATGTATATTAAGTGTTCATATTTAAATAATTACATATAAAAATGAAAAATACTCTTTAGGATAAAAAGTTTTACCTTATGAAATTAACTAATTAGAAAATTGCTTTAAAATTAACTTTTTTTTTTTAAACTTGTTCAAATCTTGACTTTGGATCAAAACCAAAATAATAATAGCAGCATGCCCTATGAAAAGTTGTTAAGTGAAGTGATAATACTACACTGGTAATTTTTCCATCTTTTGTCACAGTCTCTGTTAAATTTTGTAATATACACCATACAGGAGCATCTTCCTTATAATTTTATGATATTTTGAAAAAAACTCAAATAATTTTCAATTAGCATTTCTTTTAAAAAACTATTTCCAGTTATCACAACAATCTATACTGTTGAAAATATATTATTAAACTTTAGATAATATATACCAATAAAGCCCTTATCTTTTTGTAGGTAAATTATTTAGTTATCTTTTATGTTACAAGAAATGCAATGCAGTATCAGCTTTTGTGAACTTGCTTCTAAACTGATAAAATCCCTCAACAGCTGCACATCATAAAATAAGCCAATAATTTCTGGACAGAATCCTAATTATTAAGAATTATGATGCCACATTTCTAGACATGTACACTACACATAAAAAGTGAAATCATCTTCTAATATAGAAAATCTTTACTGTACTATTTTAATAATGTTATCTTCAATGTATTTGAATGATTAACAGTTACATTATGATTGTTATTTAAGTCATTGCAACTTTGAAACGATGTTTTTAAAATGGTATATATTTTATAAAGAAATAGAGGAAAATGGCAAAGAGAAACAAAGAGATAGATTTTTGCATTTACTCAGATATATACCATTTCCAGTGTTCATCATGCTTTTCCAAAGTTCCACGTTTTCCATTTGATGTCTTTTCAATCATCTTGAAGAATTTCCTCTGCCTTTATTATTTCTTGTGTTATAAATCTGCTGCTTCTAGTCTTCTTTTATTTGAAAATGTCTTTATTTCACCTTCATTTTTTTCATTGTTTTTTTTCCAGTTTTTTTGAGAAATAATTGACATGCATCACTGTGTAAGCTTATTTTTTAAATTTTTACTGATTTTTTTGGTATCGAGTTTTTATTTAAATTCTAGTTAGCTAACATATAGTGGAATACTGGTTTCAGGAGTAGAATTCAGTGATTCATCACTTACGTCCAACACCCAGTGCTCATTACAGGTGCCCTCCTTAGTACCCATTCCCCCGTCTAGCCCATCTCCCGCCCACATCCCCTCCATCAACCCTCTGTTCTCTATCATTAAGAGTCTTTTATGGTCTGCCTCCCTCTCTTTCTTTTTTTTCCCCCAATGTCAATCTCTTTTGTTCCTTAAATTCCACATAGTGAAATTATATGGTATTTTTATCTTTCTCTAACTTATTTTGCTTAGCATAATATTCTCTAGCTCCATCCACTTTGTTGAAAATGGCAAGATTTCATTCTTTTTGATGGCTGAGTAATATTCCATTGTGTGTAATATATACTACATCTTCTTTATCCATTCATCAATGTCAATGGACATTTGGGCTTTTTCCATAATTTGGATATTGTTGATAACGCTGCTTTAAACATCAGGGTGCATGTACCTCTTCTAATCAGTATTTTTGTATCCTTTGGGTAAATACCTTGTAGTGCAATTGCTGGGTCATAGGGTAGTTCTATTTTTAACTTTTTGAGGAATCTCCAGAGTGGCTGCACCAGGTTGCACTCCCACCAACAGTGTAAGAAGGCTCCCCTTTCCCCGCATCCTCACCAACATCTGTTGTTTCCTGGGTTGTTAATTGCAGCCATCTGACAAGTGTGAGGATCATATCTCATTGTAGTTTTGATTTGTATTTCCCTGATCCCAAGTGATGTTGAGCATTTTTTCATGTATCTGTTGGCCATTTGTATTTCGTCTGTTCCTGTCTTCTGCCCATTTCTTAACTGGATTATTTATTTTTGGGGTGTTAATTTTGGTAAGTTCTTTATAGATTCTGGATACTAGCCCTTTATCAGATACGTCATTTGCAAATATCTTCTCCCATTCTGAAGTTTCCCTTTTAGTTTTGTTGATTGTTTCCTTTACTGTGCAGAAGCATTTTATCTCCCAGTAGTTCATTTTTGCTTTTGTTTCCCTTACCTCTGGAGACAGATAAAGTAAGAAGTTGCTGTGGCTGAGGTCCAAGGGGTTGTTGCCTGTGTTTCTCCTCTAGGATCTTGATGATTTTCCTGTCTTACATTTAAGTATTACATCTATTTTAAATTTATTTCTGTGTATGGTGTAAGAAAGTGGTCTAGTTTCATTCTTCTGCATATTGCTGTCCACTTTTCCTAACACCATTTGTTGAAGAGACTTTTTTCCATTGAACATTCTTTCCTGCTTTGTCAGAGATTAGTTGACCATATAATTGTGGGTCCATTTCTGAGTTCTCTATTCTATTCCATTGATCTATATGTCTGTTTTTGTGCCAGTACCACACCGTCTTGATAATTACAGCTTTATAATGTAGCTTGAAGTCTGAGATTGTGATGCCTCCGACTTTGCTTTTCCTTTTCAACATTACTTTGGCTATTTGGAGTGGAACATACAAATTTTAGGATTGTTTGTTCTAGCTCTGTGAAAAATGCTGATGGTATTTTGATAGGGATTACATTGAATATGTAGATTACTTTGGGTAGTATAGACATTTTAACAATACTTGTTCTTCCAATCTGTAAGTATGGAATGTTTTTCCCTTTCTTTGTGTTATCTTCAATTTCTTTCATAAGTTTCTATAGTTTTCAGCATACAGATCTTTTAACCTCTTTGGTTAGGTTTATTCCTAGGTATCTTACAGGTTTTGGTGCAATTGCAAATGGGATCGATGCCTTGATTTCTCTTTCTGCTGCTTCATTATTAGTGTATAGAAATGCAACAGATTTCATTACGTTGATTTTATATCCTGCCACTTTGCTGAATTCCTGTATCAGTTCTAGCAATTTTTTGGTGATGTCTTTTGGGTTTTCTACACAGAGTATCAAGTCATCTGTGAAGAGTGAAAGTTTGACTTCTTTCTTGCTGATTTGGATGTCTTTTATTTCTTTTTGTTGTCTGATTGCTGGGGCTAGGACTTCTGGTACTATGTTGAACAACAGTGGTAAGATTGGACATCTCTGTCATGTTCCTGACCTTAGGGGAAAAGCTCTCAGTTTTTCCCCATTGAGGATGGTATTAGCTGTAGGTCTTTCATATATGGCCTATTTATGATGAGGTATTTTCCTTCTGTCCCTACTTTGTTGAGGGTTTTTATCAAGACTGGATTCTGTATTTTGTCAAATGCTTTTTCTATGTCTGTTGGGAGTATCATAGAACCATAGGTTCTTATCCTTTCTTTTATTAATGTGGTGTATCACATTGATTGATTTGCAGATATTGAACCACCCCTGCAGCCCAGGTATAAATCCCAGTGGATCATGGTGAGTAATCCTTTTAATTCAATTAGCTAGTATCTTGTTGAGAATTTTTGCATCCATGTTCATCAGGGATATTGATCTGTAATTCTCCTTTTTAGTGGGGTTTTTGTCTGTTTTTGGAGTCAAGGTAATGCTGGCCTTGTAGAATGAGTTTGGAAGTTTTCCTTCCTTTTCTATTTTTTGGAACAACTTCAGAAGAATAGGTATTAATTATTCTTTAAATGTTTGGTAGAATTTTTAGAAGCCATCTGGCCCTGGACTCTTGTTTGTTGGGAGATTTTTGATAACCAATTCAATTTCTTTGCTGGTTATAGGTCTGTTCAAATTTTCTATTTCTTCCTGCTTCAGTTTTGGTATTTTATATGCTTCAAGGAATGTATCCATTTCTTCCAGATTGTACAATTTGTTGGCATAAATTGCTCATAATATTCTAATTGTTTGAATTTCTTCGGTGTTGGTTGTGATCTCCCCTCTTTCATTTGTGATTTTATTTGTTTGGGTCCTTTCTCTTTTCTTTTTGATAAGTCTGGCTAGGGGTGTATCAATTTTTAATTCTTTCTAGTTTCATTGATCTATTCTGCTGGGGTTTTATTTTTTATTTCTATATCATTTATTTCTCCTCTAATCTTAATTATTTCCCTTCTTCTGCTGGTCTTAGGCTTTATTTGATGTCCTTTTTCCAGCTCCTTTAGGTGAAACGTTAGGTTGTGTATTTGAGATTTTTCTTGCTTCTTGAAGAAGGCCTGTATTGCTATATACTTCCCTCTTATGACCACCTTTGCTGTGTCCCAGAGGTTTTGGACTGTCCTGTTTTCCTTTTCATTTGCTTCCATGTATTTTTTTTTTTATTTCTTCTTTAATTTCCTGGTTAACCCATTCATTCTTTAGTAGGATGTTCTTTCTCTAACTTCCATGTATTTGTGTTCTTTCCAAATTTTTTCTTGTGGTTGACTTCAAGTTTCTTAGTGTTGTGGTCTGAAAATATGCATGGTATGATCTCAATCTTTTTGTATTGGTGGGAGCCTGATTTATAACCCAGTATGTGATCTATTCTGGAGAATGTTCCATATGTACTCTAAAAGACTATGTATTCTGCTACTTTAGGATGAAATGCACTGAATATATCTGTTAAGTCCATCTGGTCCAGTGTGTTATTCAAAGCCATTGTTTCCTTGTTGTTTTTCTGCTTAGATGATCAGTCCACTGCTGTGAATGGGATACTCAAGTCTCTACTATTATTGTATTATCAGTGAGTTTCTTTAAGTTTGTTATTAATTGATTTATATATTTGGCTGCTCCCAAGTTGGGGGCATAAATATTTACAATTGGTAGATCTTCTTGTTTTTTTATTATGATATAGTGCCCTTCTTCATCTCTTATTACTGTCTCTGGTTTAAAATCTAGTTTGTCTGATATAGGTATGCCTAATCCAGGTTTCTTTTGATGTCTATTAGCATGGTAGATGGTTCTCCACCCCCTCACTTTCAGTCTGGAGGTGTCTTTGTGTCTAAAATGAGTCTCGTATAAGCAGCATATAGATGGGTCTTGTTTTTTTTTATCCATCCTGATACCCTGTGTCTTTTGATTAGAGCATTGAGTCCATTTATTTTCTTGTTCGTTGGGAGATTTTTGATTACCACTTTAATTTCTTTGCTGGTTATAGGTCTGTTCAAATTTTCTATTTCTTCCTGCTTCTGTTTTGGTAGTTTATATGTTTCAAAGAATAACTATTGATAGATATGAATGTAGTGCCTTTGTATTACCTGTAAAGTCGCTGTTCCTATAGATTGTCTCTGTTCTTTTCTAGTCTTTGTTGCTTTTGGTCTCTCTTTCTCTTTTAATATTTCCTGCAGTACTGGTTTAATGTTCATGAATCCCTTTAGTTTGTGCTTCTCTTTATCTCTCCTCCTATTCTGAATGAATGACGACCTTGCTATATAGTATTCTTGGCTGCATATTTTTCACACTTACCATGTTGAATATATCATGGCACTATCTTCTGGCCTGCCAAGTCTCTGTGGACAGGTTGCTGCTAACCTTATGTGCCTACCCTTGTAGTTTAATGACCTTTTGTCCCTAGCTGCTTTCAGAATTCTCTTTATCTTTGTATTTTGCCAGTTTTACTGTGAAATGTCTTTGTGTTGACCTATGTTTGTTGATTTTGAAGGGAGTTCTCTGTGTCACTTGTATTTGAATGCCTGTTTCTTTCCTCAGATAAAGAGTTCTCAGCTATAAGTTGTTTACATAAACCTTCTGGCTTTTTCTCCCACTCTTCTTCTGGGATTCCTATGATACGGATATTATTGTGCTTTGTGGAATTGCTGAGTTCCCTAAGTCTATATTCATGATCTAATAATTTTCTTTCCCTCTTCTTTTCAGCTTAATTATTTTCCATAATTTTATCTTTTATATCACCTATTCGGTCCTCTTCTTTCTCCATCCTCATTGTGATTACATCCAGTAGGTTTTGCATCTCAGTTATAGCATTTTTTATTTTGGCCTGACTAGTCTTTTATCTCTGAATCGAGAGTTTCTCTGGTGTCTTCTATGCTTCTTTAAAGCCCAGCTAGTATTCTTATGACTGTGGTTCTAAATTCTTGTTCAGATATATTGCTTGTATTTGTTTTGAGGAAATACCTGACTGTGATTTCTTCTTGATCTTTCTTTTGGAGAGAATTCCTCCATCTTGTCATTATGTCTAAGTTTCTGTCTTTTGGGTGTTATGAAAGCTTATTATGCTTCCTGCTCCTGGGAATAATACTATATTAAGAAGGGGCCTTAACTGTCCAGGGCCTGGTGCTTCAGTAAGTGTTTCTGATGTATGTTGTGTGCACTCTGCTGTTGTGTTTTGGCTTCCCTTTCCCAGAGGTCAAAACTCTGCAGAATTCCTCCTTGCTTGCTATGGGGAGTGTTTGGACCTTTAACTAGGTGTGCTTTGATTTGTTTGTTAAGATAAACCTGATTTTTAAAAAAAGCAGCCTGATCCAAGAAAAGAGAATTGGAAAAGGAAACAAACCAATCAACCAATAAACAAAAAAATATAAGCCTGATTCCAAAGAAAAAAATCATTAAATTAAATTAAATTAAAAATTTTAGAAATTCTAAAAAAGAAAGCTTGGTCCTATTTCCACCAGAACTGAAGCTGACACTTAAGAAGACTCTATGATCAGTAGACTTGGTACATGCAGGGGGCCTGTGTTGGTCCCCTGGGGGAGAGGCCTGCTGTGCTGGCTCACAGTCAGACCTGCCCTAGTAAAGCTACCCCAGGCAGCAGGGCGCAGGGCGGTGGGGTTTGGTGTAAGCAACTCCAGCCCCCACTGAAGACACTCTATTTCTTTCTGAAGTCAAACTGTGCTGGTGGGTGGGTGAGGGGGTCAAGAATGCACATTCTGCCCTCTCATCCCTGGGGAGGAGACTCTCAGTGGCCACTATTCAGGAGGCCCTCACAGAAAAGTGAAAATCTCTCCTCCTGTGTCCCAGGCTTTTGTCAGATCCCTGCCCTCAACCAGTCTGTGCCCGGCCATGGGCCTGCCTGGTGCCACAGTTCTGCTGTGTTTTATCTCTGGCCACAGGTGGGATTCAAAACCCCAAATCTTAAAGGACACAAGGCACAGACCTGCTTCCCTCCCCTGGAGGAGAGCCTCACAGCACTGTGCCTGGCACCATTCTGTCCCAGAAAAGCAGTTGCAGGCCTGCACATAGCAAAAAGCTGCAACGAGGTTACCTGCCCTCTGTCTGTGCCTCTGTCTCCTGCTGTTGAAGAGCTGCTCAATGATGCCCAGTGGACATTTTGTCCTTGGAGAGGCAATATACCCTCTTCCAAACGTACTCCAGGATGGGAGCATTCTCTCCTTATGTGACCCAGGGGATCCCCACACCCTGGTGTCTTTCATGAACCCCACATGCTGCTCTCTTTCCTGCTCTCTCGTTCTCTCCCTGACTTCTCTCTGCAAAAAGGTCTCCCTCCCCTTCATGGCACCTCAGCTTTTCTCTCCTCCAATTCTCATCTCCGAACCTTGCATCTGCCACAGTCTGTCCCTCCAGTTGTGCAGATTGTTTTCTTAATCCTTAGATCAATTTCCTAGTTGTTCAAAATGATTTGATGTTGATCTAGCTGTGTTCAAGGGAGGAGGCAAGCTCAGAGTCCCCCTATTATTCCATCATCTTAGCTCCTCCCTAGGATTTTCTTTATATAAAATTGTGTCATTTGCAAATAGAGACCATTTTCCTTCTTCCTTTTCAATTCTGATACCTTTTATTTTTCTTCTTGCCCGATTGCTCTAACTTGGACTTCCAATATCATGTTGAATAGGAGTGGTGAGAATGGGCAACTTTGTCTTGTTCCTAAACTTAGAAGAAAACTTTCATCCTTTCACCACTGAGCATGACGTGAGCTGTAGACATGTCATATATGATCTTATTATGTTGAGATATGTTCCTTTTATGCCTAATTTGTTGAGTTTTTATCATGAATGGATGTTGAATTTTGTGGAATGTTTCTTTTTTTTGCATTATTGAGATAATCAAATGTTTCTTTTCTTTCATTCTATTAATATAATTCATCACATTGATTTGTTTATGTTGAATCATCCTTGCATCCCAGGGATAAATCCCATTTGATCATGGTGAATGATCCCCTAAATGTGCTGTTTAATTCAGTTTGCTACTACTTATTGAGTTTTTTTTTTGCATCTGTAGTCATTAGGGATATTGCCCTATAGTTTTCTTCTCTAGTAGTATCTTTTTTTGGTTTTGGTATTAGGATAATCCTGGTTTCACAAAATGAGTTTGGGAGTGTTCCCTCCTCTTTGATTTTTTGGAAGATTTTGAAAAGGATTGGTGTTAATTACTCTTCAAATGTTTGGTAAAATTCAGCAATGAAGCCATCTGGTCCTGGGCTTTTCTTTATTGAGAAAGTTTTGATTACTGATTAAATCTTCTTACCGGTAACTGGTCTATTCAGATTTTCTATTTCTTCTTGATTCAGTCTTAGTAAGTTGTATGTTTCTAAAAACTTTTCCATTTCTTGTAGGTTGTTGAGTTTGTTGGCACATAGTTGTTCATAGTAGCCTCTTAGGATCCTTTGAATTTTTGTGGTATCAGTTGCAATGTCTCCTTTTTCAGTTATAATTTGGTTAATTTGAGTCCTTTCTCTTTTTTCCTTGGTTAGTCTAGATCAATGTTTGCAAATTTCATTTCTTTTGAAAAGAGCCAGCTCTTAGTTTGGTTAATCTTTTCTATTGTGTTTCTGTTCTCTATTTATTTATTTCTGCTCTAATCTTTATTATTTCCTTTCTTCTGCTTTGGGCTCAGTTTGTTCTTTTTATAGTTTCCTAAAGTGTAGAGTTAAGCTCTTTACTTGAGACCTCTCTTGCTTCTTAATGTAGGCATTTATTGCTATGAACTTCTCACTTAAAACTGCTCTTGCTGCATCCTATAAGTTCTGGCATGTTGTGTTTCCATTTTCATTTGTCTCAGGAAACTTTTTAATTTACCCTTCAGTTTCTTCTTTGATCCATTGGCTGTTCGGGAAAGTGTTATTTAATTTCCACGTTTGATTTGAGTCTTTTTGAATTTGTTAAGTCTTGTTTTGTGGCCTAATATATGGTCTATACTAGAAAATATTCCATGTGCCCTTGGGAAGAATATGTATTCTGTTGTTGGACAGAATGTTCTGTATATGTCTCTTATGGCCATTTGGTATATAGTATTGCTAAAATCCACTGTTTCCTTGTTGATTCTCTGTCTGCATGGTTTATGCATTGTTGAGAGTTTGTGATTATTATTGTCTCATTGTTTATTTCTCCTTTTAGCTCTATTTATTTTTGCTGTATATATTCAGGTGCTCTGATATTCAGTGCATAAATATTTACAATTGCTATATCATCTTGATATATTGACCCCTTTATCATTTTTTTTAAAGATTTTATTTATTTATTTGACAGAGAGAGAGAGAGAGAGAGAGAGAGAGAGAGCGATCACAAGTAGGCAGACAGGCAGGCAGAGGGAGAGGGAGAAGCAGGCTCCATCCTGAGCACAGAGCTGGATGTGGGACTTGATCCCAGGATGCTGGGATCATGACCTGAGCCGAAGGCAGACGCTTAACCAACTGAGCCATCCAGGCGCCCCAACCCCTTTATCATTAAATAATGACCTTCTTTGTCTCTTTTTAGCATTTTTATCTTAAAGTCTATTTTGTCTGATATAGTTCCTCCTGCCCTTTTTTGTTGTTGTTGTTACAGTTTGCTTAAAATGTCTTTTCCCATCACTTCACTCTCATTCTCTTTGTATCTTTAAGGCTAAAGCAGTCTTGTGTGGCAGCATATTGTTGGTTGTTGTTATTGTTATTTTTAATCCACTCAGCCACTCTATGTCTTTTGATAGGAGAATTTAATCCATTTACATTTAATTATTGCTAGATAATCACTTACTATTGCCATTTTGTTCATTGTTTTCTGGTTGTTTTATAGATCCATTGTTCCTTGTTTTCTCTCTCTCTCTCTCTCTCTTATCTTTTGGTATCAGTATGTTTTGACTTCTTTATGATATTCTTTTGTGTAACTTATAACCCCATATTGAATTCTATTCTCTAGAATTCACACGCTTTTCACTTTACTTCTTCTCCCTCTCACATTTTAGATTATTGCTGTTATAATCTCTGTTTCTTTATATTGTGTAACTAACTCAGATTACTGTATTTATAGTTATTTTTTGCTGTAGTCATTTTTTTAAACTTTTAAACTAGAATTGTGAGTTATGTACCACTGTTACCATATTGCAGAATCTAACAATGATTATATATTTATTATTACCAGTGAGACTTATGCTACCTTTATGTATTTTTATAGATGTTAATTAGTATTCTTTTGCTTCCACCCAAAGAATTCCCTTTAGCATTTCTTGTAAGGCTGGTCTGGTGGTAATGAACTCCCTCAGCTTTTGTTTGTTCAGGAAAGATTTTATCCCTTCTTCATTTCTTTTTTTTTTTTTTAAAGATTTTATTTATTTATTTGACACAGAGAGAAAGAGCACAAGTAGGCAGAGCAGCAGGCAGAGGGAGAGGAAGAAGCAGGCTTCCCGCTGAGCAGAGAGTTTGATGCGGGGCTTGATCCCAGGACCCTGGAATCACGACCCGAGCCGAAGGCAGATGCTTAACCTATGAGCCACCCAGGTGCCCCTTCATTTCTGAAGGACAGCCTCACCAGATATAGACTTCTTGGTTGATAGATTTCCTCTCAATATTTTGAATATGTCATTCTATTCTCTCCTGGCCTGAAAATTTTCTATTGAGAAATCTACCAATATTCTTATGGGATTTCCTTGGTATGTAACTTCTCTCTTTCCTCTTACTGCTTTTAAAATTCTTTCTTTGTCTTTGAATTTTTACAACTTAATTACAATGTATCTCAGTGTCGCCCTATACAGATTCAACCTATTTGGAGTCCTTTGTGCCTCATGGATCTGGATGTCCATTATTTACCTAGGTTCAAGAAGTTTTAAAATATATTTTCTGTCCCTTTCTCTTTCTCTTCTTCCAGAATTTCCACAATGCAAATAATGTTTATTTTCATTGTGTCCTAGAATCCCCATAGGCTTTCTTCATTGTTTTGTTTTTTTTTTTCTTTTTGCTCCTCTGATTGGGTATTTTCCAATATCCTATCCTCCAGGTTGCTGATTCTTCTGCATGGTTGAGTCCTCTTTTGAAAGCTTCTGTGAATTTTTCAGTTCAGTTTTTATATTTTTTAACTCTAGGAATTCCTGTTTGTTTGTTTTTTGATGGTTGCTGTTTCTTTGTTTGACTTTTTATTTTGTCCATACATTGTTTTTTTGGTTTCATTTAGTTGTCTGTGCTTTTTTGTAGAGCACTAAACTTCCTTAAGAGGATCATTCTGAGTTCTTTGATAGTTCATGGACCTCTATTTCTTTAGGGTCACTTATTGGAGCTTTATTAGTTTCCCTTGATGGTGTCATATGTACCTGATTTTTCATGATCCTTGATTCCTTACACTAGTGTCTGCATATTTAAGTGACGGGGCTTCTCTTCCATACTTTACAGGTTTGCTTTAGCAGAGACAAGTTTTTCACCCATCAATTAGAGCTTCTGGACATATCAGCTGGTAATGCCTTTGGGCAGATGGGGCCTGCTATTACAGCCTATTTTTGGGTGAGGCAACTATTTGAGCTCTGAGAACAGGGGTGAGGATGTGCCAGTGTCTGAGAACAGCTGGATAGGACTGCTAGTCTAGTTTCCTAACCAAATGAGGCTATAGGATGGGCTCTGTGATTGCTTGAATTTTCTGGTCATGTTTATTAGATGATCAAGTTTGATTACTATATTCAGTATTAGATAAGGTTATGAATTAGCTTCCCTGGCCTTTCAGGGCAGCAAGCCAGATCCCGGTGCCTATACAGCTTTTTCTGTGGGAGTCTAAATTAGGCTTTAGTGTGCACTGAATTTCCTGGTCAGGTGAGGTCACCAGTTTTGTTCTGCAGACAGGAAAAGCCATGGAGTTGATTCTGTTCAAGTGCCACTGTACTTGAATGGCCTATGCAGTTTCCCTTGAGCTCTGGTTAGGTTGCCTGTTCAGATAGGCTGAAGGCTATATTCAGTGATGAGTGAAGCTATTAATTAGATTCCCTACCTGGGCACAGCAGGAGAAGTAGCTCTAAAACTGGTAAAGCTCTTGGTTACCTCAAGCCAAACTGCATCCCAAGTTCCTTGGCAGGACAAGGACATTAGCTTTGCCCTACAGACGATTGGCTCTGTCTGCCCTTCTCTCAGCTCTAGTACTGGTGGTCTACACAGTTTTCAGAAGTTGTCACCAGCCCTCCTGGTAAGATGGGGCTGGAAGACACTTTCTATGGTTGGTGGAGCTATGTCTCAACCCCCTTGGCTGGGTAGGAAGTGGAGGGATATCTCCAGGCTACTCTTAATTTCTCAAACAATCTCTCCAGTTAGGAGGGGCCAGGAGCTATCCCCCATCTTATTTTCTGAATTAACCCCCCTGCCTGTGCATAGGGCAGGAAGACTCCACACCCATTACAGATTTTGCTCTGGGAGTGACCTGTTTTTCTTGTCCCCCTTTTGGTTCCAGTGCCACATAGCTTCCAGTTGTTGCTGCCAGCCCATCTGCTCAGATGGGGCTAACTGGCACTCTCTACAGTGGGTGGGCTGTACTCAATACCTTGGCTAGGCATGGGTACACTGGGCTCTAAGGCTAGTAGAACTCCTCATTTGAGGATCTGAATCAGGCCAATCTGCACTCTGCCAAGTTCCCTGATCAGAGTGCACCCCTGACTTGGTTCTGCAGATGAGCAATACCTCCAGGTGGGATTACTACTTGGGCACTGCAGATATGAACTCAGTTTGTCAAATTCTGTGTACTGGCTAATGCAAGTCCCTACCTCCTTTTCTGTCATAATCGAAATTCTCAGTGACCAGGCACTACAGATTTTCCTAGTCTTCATGGTGTAAGAGCATAGTAGAAGCTCCAAAAAAGTGACCCACTATACTGTGAAGGGCGAGCTGGATATTCCCCCTGGGTTTTCTTTTTCTGTTGGAGGAACCAGAGGCTCACGGGAGACCTCTCCACATGGTGCTACCCTGGCCTGGGAGAGGGGTAATGCTGTCAACATGCAGCTGCTTCTCTCACCCTTCCAATGCGTTCTGTCCTAGTCTCTGAGGTGTAGGGGGCTACTTCATCCTCACCATTTTGTCCTAGGATTCTCTCAGTTGTGTCTTGCTCTTGAATAGATGTTTCTTGCTCTTCTCATGAGGGGTAGCAAAATAAGGAACAACCTATGTTGCCACCTTGGTGATGTTACTCTCTTGTAGTAATTTTTTATAAACCTCTGCTTGGTTGAATTGTTAGCAAAGATAGAGGACATAACCTATACAATATCTTCTGTTTCTTTTCGTTTTCTCTGATGTTCCTTGTTTCCCTCTTATTAAATAAGACTAAAAAAAATGAACACTGCTTTGTGGGAAGCATCAGGTGGTATTCTAGGAAGAACTGGTGAGAGGACTGAATCACCCCTAAGACAAAGCCTGCAGCCCCTTCAGCAAGCCAGCATATCTTCTCCAGGGTGATGTGTCCAGACTTTCTGGGTGTCACTGAACAGTTAACTTCTATTGCCTGTTTCTTTCAAATATGAGTGTTATTTGACTTTTCCGTGACATACTTTTTTTTTTACAATTTTTTAAGAGGGATGGACTAGATGTAATTTGTTCTTCAGTCAATAACTGTGTATATGGGGTGGCGGGGGGAGAAGAAGTGAGATGGCTCTGGAAAAGCTACTCACAGAAGTCCAAGCCCAAAAAATCTCTAGTCTTTTTGTTTTAGCAGCATTGAGAAGAAATGGTGAAGAAAGAATCAACCCCAGTCTAGATATTTTTTTTTTTTAATTCTTCAGGTCCGCCACGAGATTCAGTCACTTAATTCAGAAAAATTGACGCCAAACTTGTTTACAGAACTGGAATTATTTTTGTAATAACAAACTTGTAAAATCCTTGAAGAAAATTGGATTGGATTTCCATTATTTGATGATTCTAAAGATGAATATGGGGTTTAGATAAAACAAACAACCTAAAGAATCTAACAATTTTTTTAAATTTTTCTTTCAATTTTTTATTGTTATATTAATCACCATACATTACATCATTAGTTTTTGATGTAGTGTTCCATGATTCATTGTTTGTGCATAACACCCAGTGCTCCACGCAGAACGCGCCCTCCCCAATACCCACCACCAGGCTAACCCATCCCCCCACCCACCTCCCCTCTAGAACCCTCAGTTTGTTTTTCAGAGTCCATCATCTCTTATGGTTCGTCTCCCCCTCTGATTCCCCCCCTTCATTCTTCCCCTCCTGCTGTCTCTTCATCTTCTTTTTTTTTCCTTCACATATATTGCATTATTTGTTTCAGCGGTACAGATCTGTGATTCAACAGTATTGCACAATTCACAGCGCTCACCATACCACATACCCTCCCCAATGTCTATCACCCAACCACCCCATCCCTCTCACCCCCCACCACTCCAGCAAACCTCAGTTTGTTTCCTGAGATTAAGAATTCCTCATATCAGTGAGATCATATGATACATGTCTTTCTCTGATTGACTTATTTCACTCAGCATAACACCCTCCAGTTCCATCCACGTCGTTACAAATGGCAAGATCTCATTCCTTTTGATGGCTGCATAATATTCCATTGTGTATATATACCACATCTTCTTTATCCATTCATCTGTCAATGGACATCTTGGCTCTTTCCACAGTTTGGTTATTGTGGACATTGCTGCTATAAACATCAGGGTGCACGTACCCCTTCGGGTCCCTACATTTGTATCTTTGTGGTAAATACCTAGTAGTGCACTTGCTGGATCGTAGGGTAGCTCTATTTTCAACTTTTTGAGGAACCTCCATACTGTTTTCCAGAGTGGCTGCACCAGCTGGCATTCCCACCAACAGTGTAGGAGGGTTCCCCTTTCTCCGCATCCCCGCCAACATCTGTCATTTCCTGACTCGCCATTCTGACTGGTGTGACGTGGTATCTCATTGAGGTTTTGATTTGGATTTCCCTGATGCCGAGCGATGTTGAGCACTTTTTCATGTGTCTGTTGGCCATTTGGATGTCTCCTTTGGAAAAATGTCTGTTCATGTCTTCTGCCTGTTTCTTGATTGGATTATTTGTTCTTTGGGTGTTGAGTTTGATAAGTTCTTTATAGATTTTGGATACTAGCCCTTTATCTGATATGTCATTTGCAAATATTTTCTCCCATTCTGTCGGTTGTCTTTTGGTTTGGTGGACTGTTTCCTTTGCTGTGCAAAAGCTTTTTATCTTGATGAAATCCCAATAGTTCATTTTTGCCCTTGCTTCCCTTGCCTTTGGCGATGTTTCTAGGAAGAAGTTGTTGCGGCTGAGGTCGAAGAGGTTGCTGCCTGTGTTCTCCTTTAGGATTTTGATGGACTCCTGTCTCACGTTTAGGTCTTTCAACCATTTGGAGTCTATTTTTGTGGGTGGTGTAAGGAAATGGTCCTGTTTCATTCTTCTGCATTTGGCTGTCCAATTTTGCCAACACCATTTGTTGAAGAGACTGTCTTTTTTCCATTGGACATCCTTTCCTGCTTTGTTGAAGATTGGTTGACTATAGAGTTGAGGGTCCATTTCTGGGCTCTCTATTCTGTTCCATTGATCTATGTGTCTGTTTTTGTGCCAGTACCATACTGTCTTGATGATGACAGCTTTGTAATAGAGCTTGAAGTCCGGATTTGTGATGCCGCCAGCTTTGCTTTTCTTTTTCAACATTCCTCTGGCTATTCGGGGTCTCTTCTGGTTCCATACAAATTTTAGGATTATTTGTTCCATTTCTTTGAAAAAAGTGGATGGTATTTTGATGGGGATTGCATTGAATGTGTAGATTGCTCTAGGTAGCACTGACATCTTCACAATGTTTGTTCTTCCAATCCATGAGTATGTAACGTTTTTCCATTTCTTTGTGTCTTCCTCAATTTCTTTCATGAGTATTTTATAGTTTTCTGAATACAGATCCTTTGCCTCTTTGGTTAGATTTATTCCTATCTCAGTTTTTCCCATTGAGAATGATATTCGCTGTAGGTTTTTCATAGGTGGCTTTTATGATATTGAGGTATGTACCCTTTATCCCTATACTCTGAAGAGTTTTGATCAAGAAAGGATGCTGTATTTTGTCAGATGCTTTTTCTGCATCTATTGAGAGGATCGTATGATTCTTGTTCTTTCTTTTGTTAATATATTGTATCACGTTGATTGATCTGCAGATGTTGAACCAACCTTGCAGCCCAGGGATAAATCCCACTTGGTCGTGGTGAATAATCCTTTTAATGTACTGTTGGATCCTATTGGCTAGTATTTTGGTGGGAATTTTTGCATCCGTGTTCATCAAGGATATTGGTCTGTAATTCTCCTTTTTGATGGGGGTCTTTGTCTGGTTTGTGGATCAAGGTAATGGTGGCCTCATAAAATGAGTTTGGAAGTTATCCTTCCATTTCTATATTTTGGAACAGTTTCAGGAGAATAGGTATTAATTCTTCTTTAAATGTTTGGTAGAATTCCCCTGGGAAGCTATCTGGCCCTGGGCTTTTGTTTTTGGGAGAGTTTTGATGACTGCTTCAATTTCCTTAGTGGTTATAGGTCTGTTCAGGTTTTCTATTTCTTCCTGGTCCAATTTTGGTAGTTGATACATCTCTAGGAATGCATCCATTTCTTCAAGGTTATCTAATTTGCTGGCATAGATTTGCTCATAATATGTTCTTATATTGTTTGTATTTCTTTGGTGTTGGTTGTGATCTCTCCTCTTTCATTCATGATTTCGTTGATTTGGGTCCTTTCTCTTTTCTTTTTGATAAGTCTGGCCAGGGGTTTATCAATCTTGTTAATTCTTTCAAAGAACCAACTCCTAGTTTCGTTGATCTGTTCTACTGTTCTTTTGGTTTCTATTTCATTGATTTCTGCTCTGATCTTTATCATTTCTCTTCTCCTGCTGCGTTTAGGCTTTATTTGCTGTTTTTTCTCTAGCTCCTTTAGGTGTAGGGTTAGGTTGTGTATTTGAGACCTTTCTTGTTTCTTGAGAAAGTCTTGTATTGCTATATACTTTCCTCTCAGGACTGCCTTTGCTGTATCCCAAAGATTTTGAACAGTTGTGTTTTCATTTTCATTGGTTTCCATGAATTTTTTAAATTCTTCTTTAATTTCTTGGTTGACCCATTCATTCCTTAGTAGGATGCTCTTCAGCTTCCATGTATTTGAGTTCTTTCTGACTTTCCTCTTGTGATTGAGTTCTAGTTTCAAAGCATTATGGTCTGAAAATATGCAGGGAATAATCCCAATCTTTTGGTACCAGTTGAGACCTGATTTGTGACCTAGGACGTGATCTATTCTGGAGCATGTTCCATGGGCACTAGAAAAGAATGTGTATTCCGTTGCTTTGGGATGGAATGTTCTGAATATGTCTGTGAAGTCCATTTGGTCCAGTGTGTCATTTAAAGTCTTTATTTCCTTGTTGATCTTTTGCTTAGATGATCTGTCCATTTCAGTGAAGGGGGGTGTTAAAGTCCCCCACTATTATTGTATTGTTGTCATGTGTTTCTTTGCTTTTGTTATTAATTGCCTTATATAATTGGCTGCTCCCATGTTAGGGGCATAGATATTTACAATTGTTATATCTTCTTGTTGGATAGACCCTTTAAGTAGGATATATAGTGTCCTTCCTCATCTCTTATTACAGTCTTTGTTTTAAAATTTAATTTGTCTGATATAAGGATTGCCACCCCAGCTTTCTTTTGCAAGTGTCCATTAGCATGGTAAATGGTTTTCCACCCCTTCACTTCCAATGTGGGGGTGTCTTTGGGTCTAAAATGAGTCTCTTGCAGACAGCATATTGATGGGTCTTGTTTTTTAATCCAATCTGATAGCCTGTGTCTTTTGATTGGGGCATTTAGCCCATTTCCGTTCAGGGTAACTATTGAAAGATGTGAATTTAGTGCCATTGTATTGCCTGTAAGGTGACTGTTACTGTATAGTGTCTGTGTTCCTTTCTGGTCTATGCTGCTTTTAGGCTCTCTCTTTGCTTAGAGGACCCCTTTCAATATTTCTTGGAGGGCTGGTTTCGTGGTTGCAAATTCCTTTAGTTTTTGTTTGTCTTGGAAGCTTTTGATCTCTCCTTCTATTTTCAGTGAGAGCCTAGCTGGTTATAGTATTCTTAGCTGCACATTTTTCTCCTTTAGTGCTCTGAATATATCATGCCAGTCCTTTGTGGCCTGCCAGGTCTCTGTGGATAGGTCTGTTGCCAATCTAATGTTTCTACCATTGTAGGTTACATATCTCTTCCCCCGAGCTGCTTTCAAGATTTTCTCTTTGTCTCTGAGACTCGTAAGTTTTAGTATTAGATGTCGTGGTGTTGACCCTATTTTTATTGATTTTGAGAGGGGTTCTCTGTGCCTCCTGGATTTTGATGCCTGTTTCCTTCCCCACATTAGGGAAGTTCTCTGCTATAATTTGCTCCAATATACCTTCTGCCCCTCTCTCTCTTTCTTCTTCTTCTGGGATCCCAATTATTCTAATGTTGTTTCGTGTTATCATATCGCTTATCTCTCAAATTCTGCCCTCGTGATCCAGTAGTTGTTTATCTCTCTTTTTCTCAGCTTCTGTATTTTCCATCATTTGGTCTTCGATATCACTGATTCTCTCTTCTGCCTCATTTTTTTTTTAAGAGTTTATTTATTTTAGAGAGAGAGAATGAGAGGTAGAGAGCATGAGAGGGAAGAGGTTCAGAGGGAGAAGCAGACTCCCCGCTGAGCAGGGAGCCCGATGTGGGACTCGATCCCAGGATCATGACCTGAGCCGAAGGCAGTCACCCACCCAACTGAGCCACCCAGGCACCCTCTCTTCTGCCTCATTTATCCTAGCAGTTAGTGCCCCCATTTTTTATTGCACCTCATTAATAGCCTTTTTGATTTCGACTTGGTTAGATTTCAGTTCTTTTATTTCTCCAGAAAGGGTTTCTCTAATAACTTCCATTTTTTTTCAAGCCCAGCTAGTATCTTTAAAGTCATGATTCTGAACCTTAGGTCCGACATCGCACTAATGTCTGTATTGAGTATTTCCCTGACAGACGGTACTACCTCTTGTTCTTTTTGTTGAGGTGATTTTTTTTGTCTTGTCATTTTGTCCAGAAGAGAACAGATGAATGAGAGAACAATATGGTAACAGGTTAACAACATCCCCAGAAAATATACTCTAATCAAATCAGAAAAGACCTGAAACCAGGGGAAAAGAAAGGGAAAGAAAGAAAAAAGAAAGAGAAAAAAGAAAAGAAAAAGATAAAAACAAACAAAAACAGAACAAAACAAAAAAAAACAGAATATAATCAAATATGATCAGGCTGGTGCATAGATCAGTGCCACACACTAGATTTTGGGTGTATTTTGGTCTGTTAGAAGAAAATGCCTCATAAAATTTTAAAGAAGGAAAGACTTATATATGTACAAAATAAGGGTTGATACGATGAAGGGATGGAATATGACTGTAAAGATTAAAATTATAAAAAAATTTAAAAAACGAATTGATAAGAAGATGTTTGAAAAGAGAAAGAAGAGGATTAAAGAAAAGGAAAGAAAGAAAGAAAAAAAAGGGGGAGAGAATGTGATTGGGCAGGAGACTAGAACAAAGTCATACACTAGGGATTTGGAGTATATTTTTTTATATGTAGATGAAACTGAATCTCAAAATTTTAAAGAGAGAACAACTTATATATATATGCCAAAATATAAGGATAACTACTATGAAGGGATAGAATATGACTCTAAAAATGAAAAATAAAAATGTTTTTTTTAAAAAAAGGTCTTGATAAGATGTTGGTTGAAAAAGGGAAAAAGAAAAA